>NW_012136636.1:1372325-1424375 GCF_000956105.1 Propithecus coquereli | reverse complement strand
AACACACCTGTAAGTATAAACAGGAACACATAAATCTAAATGTCCTTTTGGAAAGCATATCTTATATGCTTTTGTAAATATACTTACATATATATGGCAAGCTTCTGGAAAAAAAAATTAAAAACTATGCATATTTAGAAAGTATATGGAAGTAAAATTATAAAGTTTCCAAATCTTAAACCCTAAGTGCTTGACACAAACAGAATTAGAACTTTGTGGATGCACGAAAATATATAATTTAATATAATAATTCAGTCTTTTAATCTATGTCTTAGCAATAGTCTCCACCAGAATTTAATGGCTCCATTACTTTCCTTTATGTAACTTCCAAGAGCTTTGAGGATCTCCTTGATTGGAGAGGAGGAACATATCTAAAATGAGAGGGTGGCATAATCTCACCATTCACAAAAGGGAATTAATTATAAGGTCATTTCCAGAAATTTGTTTTCAATTTAAATGAAGCTGCAGATTCTTTTTTTTTCTAATTTTTTTTGAGGAGAGGAACCTTTTAAAAACGGTGTTATTTCCCACATTACATTCATGCAATGGGCGATTTAACATCATTTTCATGGTTAATGTCTTTATGCCTTGATTTAACGCAGAAAATATAAGCATCTGTAGATCTCCTCTACAACTTACTTTGTAAGCCAAAAAATACTTGCATCAATGCTTTCAAAGCTAAGGCAGCTGCTTGTCAATTAAGTGGGACTTTGTATTGGCTCTCTGGTCTTTTCTCAGCACAGATTTTCTTCATTAAAATTCCCCCCACCCTTCCTTTTTCTTGTTTCTGAACGTGCTTTTGTTAAAAGAGAAGCAATAAAAGCAACTATTCCACAAGTCTGAATCATATTCCTTTTAAATATTTAACCTTTTGAGCAATGAGAAATGAGCTTAAAACAAGTAAGGTTCAATTCCATATCATCTAATTCTTAAATGAGATATCCTAAGGAGTGGTTCTCTCTGTACAAGATATAATACATGGCACATCCTACAAAGAAAATAAAAATACTTAAAATGTTTCTGTGTCTGCATGAGATTGCATCACTTATATATTACTGTAAAATGTTCCCAATCCCTTATAAGAAAAATAACAACTATTTAAGGTAACAAAAGAGTTTTCTTTCCTCCTTTTTCCTCTTAAGATTGCAAGAAGGCAATGAAGGCGATTAAAGCAGTTTTAAATACTATAAATTTGGCAAACATATCCCAGTGAAAACTTCTCAACTAAATTTGTAACTTTTGTTCTTTGACAAGTTAATTTATATTCATAATAAGGCAGCATCTACTAGGAGGATTTTGTGAATCGAGTCACCAGAATCCACGTAGGAACGCAAGGCAGTGTAGTTCCTTTGTTACTTACCCATTAATTCCACCCAGTTGGTCCCATAGACTAAGATGGGGTAGGGGAAAGGAAGAAAGACTGTTGTCAAGAATTACATTACTTCTTAAGATGAAAGCAAATGGGCACATTCAGAAATGAGACATGGAAATGCCTTGAACAACACTATACAACCTACACCTCAAGGAGCAGTTCCATTTTCTAGTATCTTTATAATTTGTTCTCTCACTTTTTTTATTTCCAGTGAGATTTTGTATTTTTAAAAAGACCCTTTTTCAAGTGCAGCTGAACAACCTATAATTAAAGTTAATGTTTTTTTTGTTTTTAAACCTGGGGAAACAGTCCATTCAAACTCCCTTTTCCCTCCATCTTTAAACCTCTCCCAATGAATGAACTTTTGTTAATACCTTAATTGAATGAAGTTATTCTAGCATGAAATTATTCTTGCTAAGGGAAAATAAGATAAGAGAAGGGATTCAGATGAATCAGCGTCGATCACTCCATATGGTTATTAGGGAAGAGCACCCTCCCTTCAAACCAGCCAACTGATGCCTCAGGCTTTGCACAGAAACCACCAGATGTTGTAACAGAGATACAGGTGATGCCCAGTCATGCAGGTATGGATTCAAGGAGAGACATTTCAAAAGACTGTGCCTGAAACACTGCGGCTTAATTGAGAGGTTTGATTTTGGAAGAGGTTCACAGAAGCAACCATTTCTTAAAGCAATTTTCATGTATAGCATGTGTACATACCTGCCCACTTATTAATGGCAGGGAGAAATCAGGGCCTTGTGTTAGAAATGAAACATTCACGGAAACATCCTCTTCTACCCCTGCTGAAAAATGTCATGATAGACCTCAGCACAAACAAAATGCTGTGTGCGCAGTATGCAATGAATCATAAAATTATAGAATTAAAGAATAGGAGCAAAATAATTTTATCTTTTCACTCTTATTCTTACTATCTCAGTGCTTCGTAAAGCCAAACATTGCCTGAGTTAATGGAAAGAATGGCATTGCCTAGTGTAAACATGTATTACCCGGGGAGATCTGTATTGATTATTACATTAGGATTTCACAACCGATTTACACCTCACCCATACAGTGCTTTAGCAGTGCCCAGGTAAATGCCAATGGCGTTTCTATTACTCTGAATTGTTTTATAGATTTAGATTTGCTGGATTTGTCAACAAGTCAGTTATTATATGTAAGGACAATGCAAAGTTACTAGAACATCTTAGACGTCTTATACGTGCAAACAAATCTTAAGTTCTTGCTTAATGAACTCCAGTGTAGCATTGAGACTCAGTTAATCAGGAAATTGCAACCTTCTAAGATCCTATTTTATACTCAAATATTAATTATTTTAAATAATGTACTCTTATGAAAGCATGTAAAGTCAATAGAAGAAATAACTTTCATTGTTTTTAAATTGTGCTTTTTAATTCAAATTTCAAATTTTATCATTGTTATTTAATACTAGAGGGTGATTATTATATATATACACACAAACACACCTGTAAGTATAAACAGGAACACATAAATCTAAATGTCCTTTTGGAAAGCATATCTTATATGCTTTTGTAAATATACTTACATATATATATATTTTTATTTTTGAGACAGAGTCTCTTTTTGTTGTTGGGGCTAGAGTGCAGTGGTGTCATCACAGCTCACTACAACCTCAAACTCCTGAGCTCAAGCAATCCTTCTCCTTCAGCCTCCTAAGTAGCTGGGACTACAGGAGCATGCCACTATGTCTGGCTAATTATTCCATTTTTTATTGAGAACAGGTCTTGCTATATTGTTCAGACGGGTCTTCAACCCCTGGCTTCAAGCGATTCTCCCTCTTTTGCCCCCGAAAGTGCTAGGATTACAGGTGTGGGCAACTGTTCTGGGCCCATAAATGCATTTCTTATAACAAAATAAGAAATCATCTCAGAGGATCTCCTTTTGGGGGCCTTTTCCTGAAAATTGGTAAACCTTTAGGTGCCTTTGTGCAAAACCTCAATAGGGTATAAAAATCTGGGTTTGCTAAGAGAAGTCTCTTCATTTGCTTAATCCTAGAATCTTACTACTTTATTTTCTGCCAAAAGCATGTCTAAGTGCCAGAGTACTGTGAGAAAATTGGGTTTTCAGAACATTCTAAACAGAGTCCTCCCCAGGCTGTAGTTGAGCATATTAAAGCCGCAGCACTTTTTCATGTGGGATAATGGCACCGTGTAGAAGCATTTCAAGAGCATTGCTGAAATCATCTTGGTGTGTTTCTTTTCTCTACGTGTCCCTGGGTGTTTGGACTCTGGGTGTACAGGCTGGGCTGGAAGAAAAGCTGTGACTCTGTGTACTGTACCTTTCTTTCCCAGTCTCCTATCCTAAACAAGCTCCAGGATGGAAACACAGGTCTAATCATCCAAGACAACGTGCATGACATCCCTACACAGGTTATTCACGTACGTATTGTTGTCGGAGCATCTGCTGAGGGGTGAGGTCTGGCTGTGCCACATTACAACAGCTGTGGGTGTAGGAACTGCCGGGGCATCAGCATGGAGCCCGTTCCCTGTTTGGCAGCACAGTGCTGGCTCCGGGATATGCCACGGTACCCAGCTTAGAAGCCCAGCCCGCAACTTGGGAAGGCTCTAAATGGAATATTCCATTTGTAGTTTTTCTTTTCTCTTATGCTTCTAGAAATATACTGTTTTTCATTTTGGCGTTCAAATATCTGTACCACTACAAAACTTTAAGGTGCCACACACACACACACACACACACACACACTCACAAATACAGTATACACACATACACGCTTATATGTGTGCATCGATAGATATTTGGTGTAAATAACTCTTTGGAAAACACAAGTTTCTTTAACGTAAGTTTTTAATAAGGAATTATTACTCTAAATTATTCTATGGACTCTTCTTTTTTAAAAATACCCATATTGAAGTTGCTGAATCACAAATATCAATAGGTAGATGCAACCGATGTTTCTGCAGGCGGAGGGTTTCCTCAGAAGGCAGCGACATCTGCTGCTTCAACTCTTCATTTTTACTCATCCCTAAAATTGATAAAAAACATTCAAGAAGTCTTCTCTTTTCCTCCCAAATACATAAAATCTTCCCAAATGATACCATTTCTAAATAATACTTTAGTTCAAAGTCATACCAAAAAATATACTATGGAAAATTAGGATGCATAAAAGCTATTGAATAAAGGAAACTTCACTCTGTCTTAGATCTTTGCTCCCCAGGTTTTCCTTTCATCAGCCTTATACCCTAGCTACTTCTGACTTCCTGTAAATTCTATCATATAGAGAGACTGATAATTTATATAGGACACCAGGCTATAAATATCTTAGCTACCCCCATGTTCTCGATGGACTTTTCCCCGGACATTTTCTGGAAGTTGCTACATTACGTCATTCGGCACCACCCGGGTAGTACAAGCTCTGTTAGTTTAGTGAGGGAACTGAGGAGAGATACCAAGTAGGATCATGGAAAAACTATGCCACATCTTGTGCTGGCTGGGTTACAAGATTCAACAGAGGACACTATGAGGAAATTTCTGGATCTAGCATGTATTCTAGGTATTTTCTAATCAACAATAAATTGAAATTTATGCCTTAAAAAGTCCAGATGGTATCTTCATTTATTATCTCACAGAGGAACAGACAGAATTCTTCACCGATTAGACCTTTTCTTTAAAAAATTCAGTGAAATATTTCAGTAAGTCAGTATTAGAGATTTAACATAAAGCATAGGAAATTCAGGCCTTTTATTTCTGTTATTAGCTATTTGAAGAGTTTTCCAAGTCTGGCTAATAAGTCAAGTAGATGTTCAATCTCTATGAAATATGTTTTTGATTCAGTTTATGTTAAGCCATACTAATCTTAACATGCTAGGCAGAAAGTAGGCACCGGTGAATGGTAGATATTATCATCACTCTTGTTATTTTACTGTTCATAAAACAAATTAAGCACATATGCGATGTTGAACACCATGCCAGGATCTTTGTCTAATTTGTTTTACAAACCTACCCGATAGGTATCATTATCCCCATTTTCTTGAAAAAAGAAATTGAGGTTTTGGAAGGTTAAGTAGCTTTTCCAAGATCACTCAACAGACAGGTTGCATGCAAGACTATTCACCTGAAAAGTCTGCACTTTCCCTTACGCAATGCTAAATTTTATTTTAATATGGGCAGGTAGGAAAAACTATTAAAGTTGAATGAGTGGTCAGTAGTTGTCAAAAAATAAAAATAGATTGAGGCAACTAAAGGATGATAAAAAAAGTTTTGGACTCAGAATATCAGTTTATGACTTCAATTTCACATGGTGGCAGGGAAATAAAGATTAAAGTATAAGAAGAAAGAAGTAAAGGGAACTAAGATCTATTTCTTACCCAACATTTTCCATGCAGCATACTAGGTACCTTACATATGCTAGCTCATTTAAATGTCACAACAATTCCCCAAGGTTGGGGCTTGCTGTCTAGTGAACAGATGAGGGAATTAGAGGGCACAGCAGGATAAGTTAAGTTGCAGTTCACACGGCTAGGAAGTAGCGATACTTTCCACGGTAGATGAATGCATGCAGATATTCTTACTTATAAGCAAAATAAATTATCTAATTAATTTTTTGAATATCCCCATTAAACACTCCCAATAATGTCAATAATCAAGTATGTCACTGTCCAGTCAAGTTTGGATTTGCATGAGGGAAAAATGATACAAGCCAAATATAATCTATAGAAAATGAAAACGATGCTCATAAGGCTATAACATTTCAGAATATAATTTTAGCTATATCAAACTAAGCCAACTAGCTAAATGTTCTCCAAGTTATTATATTTCTGATATTAAGAATTATCAAACATGCATAGAGTATCTCCTTCATTCCAAGCACACTCTAGCTTAATTCTGTGAGTTAGGGCTCATCAATTTAACATTACAGATGAAACTGTGAGTTAGCCTGAGTTCAAACTGCTGCTAAGTGGCAGAAATTGAATTTTTAACTCGAATCTTGTATTTTCAATCCTTTCTTCTTCACTTTCTCGACCAAAAAAAAAAAAAAAAATCACTGGTGAAAAAAATATGTATATCAATGAAGCTACTAAATTGGCTATTTGCCTTGAACTGCATCAATAGATGTGGTGCATTATGATTTGCAGGCAGATTCCAGGACTTCAGACTTTGGTATTTTTGTTTCCGTATTTGTGAGAAACAGAACTGATTCAAATTTCCATAATTTTCATTTGCAGAAACCAGAAGAGTTGGTCATGTGTTTTAAGAAGTTTAGAATGAATGAAGCCAGTGAGTCACAGGCTTTCCTACTCTCAAGGCCCGAATCCTCAGAAAGAACACTGACACCGGCAGTAGAGCTGTAACATAAGATTAAAAAACAAAAAAAAAAGATGGAAGCTGAGTGCTCAGTGGCTTTCAATAGCCTCAGTAATCTTTAAACATATGGCTATTTTATGTATTTTTTACTTGTAAAGTATAGATTTAAGACTAGACTTTAAAAAAATATATTATCATAAAATGTATCATGTCCGCCAAAGTTATTTAACACAGCTCAGTTTTTTTAAATTATCTCTTTCCTGAGAAAATAGTTAATTTTGATTTTTTTTTTTGAGGAAGAAATAGCAAACTTGCTGATATGTAACAGTTACAGTAAACAGGATTGTATATAATTTGAAAGAGAGCCATGAATTAAATTTAAGAGTTAATTTGCATAGAAAGGTCTATATAATGAGACAAATTCTGACTCTAAGCATAGTTATGGTAGAAGTAAGCATTCAATGTGTATTTATGTTATTTCAGGTATGTGATTATTATCAAAGAAAATTATAATACTCAGGATTAAATGATAACTATCAGTGCAAATATATGTCACTTTAAAAATATTTACAATGACTAAGATGTAGATTGTACACACACACACACACACACACACATACACACACACACACACATGTTTAGTGATGAGTTGATATAGACTGAAAAAAATTAGTGATGTCTCCAAGTAGCGTGGTTGAACTTAGAGCCAACATCTCCTATACTTTAGTCCAGAATCCTTTCCTGGCACCTGTCAGCCACAAATTTCTGAATCAAGATTATGGTACCCAGGAATTTTCCTGTGGACCATGTAAAATTATTCCATGTCTGAAATATATTTTAACTATAAATGCCAGAAAAAATTCTAAATTAATCATAACCAATTTAGATGACTAAAAATATTAGTTTTTTTTTTTTAATATGACTTAAGCCAAATAAAGGAAATAGTTCTACTACATTTTTAGGCTCTTCCATGTCAAAGTTCCCAAAGCTTGAATTTTTAGAAGATCTTCTTAATGAGTTAATTATTTTGTTCATTTTGTTCGTAAGAAAGTCTGATATAATCATTATATTTGCATTGCTTATAGCTGTCAGGAGTTTGTTCCCTACCACAAGACTTTGACAAAATTGAGATCAAAATCCATTTCGGGAAGGATATCAGTCCAGACTGGCCAACAAGGGCAACAATCAGGATCATTGAGCTGTTTTCTTAACACAGAGTTCAGGACCTGGGGTGAAGCCAATGAAACAAATAAGACATATGTTCAGAAAAATATATCAAAACTAAATTGCCAAAGCAAACACAGAAGGCTAGATGAAAAGTGTTAGGACTAATGTAAGAAGCACCAGGGTTCATGTTCAGAGACTTTATAGGAAGGGGCAAATGAGGTAGCATTGCTCACATAGAAAAAACTGACCATGCTTTTATCATACTGCAATACATTTGGATATATTAACATTTTTCTCATAAATTCTCAAATTTAGTGGATAAGGAATTCCCTAGAGAAATAGATGGTTATTTATTTAACTCTCATTTATCATGTCCCAGAGATAGAAACTACAAAAAACTTGTGTGGGGAGAAATAAAAATAAATAATTAAATTAGAAGGATGCCCAGGCACAGCAGCAGCCCAAGGAGAAGACTGTCCATTTATATTTCTCCACCAAGAACTAGGAAAGGCTTCTGGATGTGGTAATGCTTAGTTCGGTCTTGAAAGATCATAATTATATTATTCCAGATTGGCAAAGGTGACAATGGCCTTTTAAAGAGATCTGGTGCTTAAAGTCATTGGTACACTTTGCAGAAGTACAAATAGTTCATTATGGCTATAACCAATATTTGACAGATATTTGTGACCACCAAGAAGCCACGTAGTGAACTGTACTTCAGAGATAACAATACCTGATTAAATCCAACCTCCATCCTTTAGTAGCTGTGTGAACTTGGGCAATCTATATAACCTCTCATTACCTCTCCGTAAAATGAGAATAATACTATTAATAGAACCTGCCTCCATAAGGTTGCTATAAAGATTAAATGAGCCAATGCTTGCAATGTGTTAGAAACTCTTAGCGCATACCATACAAATGCTCTGATCTAAATGTGATGGGCAAAATTCTCATGATGAACATGTTACTAGCATTTTTTTTTCCTTAATTTTCAGTCAATGCATATGTATCCTAAGGAAATTTATGTTCTTGAAATCTCTTTTGCTCATTCAATGCTTTAGATAAACTTATCATCTGTTCTATTGTTAGTTTCTTTTCAGTGAAATCTTGCTTTTTTAATTATATATTTTTTCCTTTAGAATACACTTTCTTGCTTCTGAATTTCTGCCATTTTACAAGAATTATAGCAACAAATATGCTATTGTTGAATGCAAGCTCCTAAAATTACTAGAGCAGCCTGTTGATAAGACAGAATAGAGTTTATTACTTATTGCAATAAAGGAGAGTACAAGAGAGCTTTGACAAGGTGTCCAGGGCAGGAAGGTAAGGTGGAACTTTAAGTAAATTCGAAGTCTAATTTAAGGTGAATCTTTAAGGCAGGGCTCATTAATAGTGGGTGAGGATTAAGGTACACTGTTTAAAAATTGATGGAAACAGCAAAGCAACGATTTTGGAGACAAGAGATTCAAAGGACCTTAGGACATAGACTGTCTATTGATCTTTCCATTACTCAGTTGACGGGAAGTTTTTGTAATGAATAATCAGGCCCTTTGTTGGGATGTCTGCTGAAATACTAAAGCCATGTGAAAACTATGAGTAAATTATGTGGGGGTAGTTGCAGACTTCCTTGTAGGTGACCCAGCTGTGTATGAAGGTAGATTTATTTGTTTTCTATCTATCAATCAGAATATTTCTCTAAGTTTGAGTTTTGTGAGGCAGTTTGTTGCTAGGGTTGAGAGAATGGATTCTGAAGCCAGAACACTGGAGTTTAAATCCAGGCTCTTCAGTTTACCTGCTGTCCTCTTGGACAGAGTACTTTATCTCTCTGGGCCGCTGTTTCCTTATTTGCAAGAGGGAATAATTAGAATAGTATTTAAGCATGGATTGTTATGACAATTGCATGAGTCAGTATATGTAAAGCCCTTGAAAGAATGCCTGACACACAGTGAGTATTCAATACAAAATTATTATCAATCTAAAATTAAAGGCTAAGATAATGTTTTTTTGATTCATGTTACAAATTATTAGCTACTGATCCAAAATTAAAGAAACATACTATTTTCTTATGATTTCATCCAGTGTATATTAAAAAGCATAACATAATTAATGAGAGGAAAAAAGTACTAATGTAAATTTAAATTTTTTCTCACTGTTTAAAAAAATTTTTTGTCAATCGCATAAATCCTTTAAACATAGAAGTTTTTAGAATTTTTGTCTATAGGTCCCTATTCTTTTCATTCTAAATTATCTCCACTCCAGCTCAGATCTCCGACCTATTCCTTTCACAAGTCTGAACACTGGATACCCCTAACTCTCTTAGGCACCTACTCAAGTGAATGACTTTTTACTTTTATTATATTCTTGTCCAAGCCTGTTCTACCTATTATGTTCCTTATCTCAATTTCTCCCTTATTTTCCCACTTCATACACTTGAAATTTTATTTATGTCCTCCTACATCTCACTTGGCCTTTGTCCACCAGGCTCCTCTCAGCCTACCCAGAGAATTGTTAATTCCTATTGGCTCTCCTGGTCGTACCCGACTCCATCCCTACGGCCATCGCCCAGGGTCAGATATTTATCATCTCTTGCATGAACTATTTCAATTGCTTTGCAATGGTTTCCCTGGATACAATCTATTGCTTTTTGTATCCTTCACACCGCTGCCAGATTTTTCTTAATAAAATACAGATTATATCAAGTCCCTTTCTGTTCAAAGAACTCCAATGACTCACCACGGCTGATGTACTAAAAGGTCACTGTGGTATTCAGCGTTCTGCAACACTTGGCTCTAACCCTGGTTCCCAGTCATAGCCTTCTTCTGTCATTTATTTTTCTAGATTGTGCAATAACTTCCCACTGACATACCCTTGCTCTATTCCCCTCACTTCAAATGATTCATTTACCTGCCTTTTCCATATTTCAATGTTCTGCTTCTCTTTCCTTCTTGAAGACTTCCCTTCTTCTATTCATTAAGGTGAAATAATTTTCTCCTCTACTTTCTCAAAACAACAGGAAGATTTAGTTTTATAGAAGTTCTTAGAATTTTTGGATTCCTGGATGAGAAAACAGAAAAGTTGACTGAAAATTTTTGGTATGTAGTGAGTATTTATTTAAAAGAAGAGGGAAATCACAATATATTAAATGTTTTTTAAAAGCTGACAAAAACAACAAAAATCATAAATTGTTATATTAGTTAATATTTTATTAAAGAATTATGTTTTAGGTATATAATATTTTCTGTTCTAAATTGTAGAAATGTATTATTTCATATTACCTTGATCAATTGCTTGATCAAAATGTATTTTAGATTACTGATAGTTTAGAATTTCCTTTATCGTAAAAACATAGTTCTTAATATCATGAAAAATTGTAGGACTATTGTCAATGTGTGGAAGTTTTATCACCTTTCTTTCATATATTATAACATGTTATGATGTAAACTGGGAAATTTGGGAGATTTTCCGTTGACGAGCTTCTGCCTCTCTACGTGACAAAAAGTTGTCCAGCAATGCACACATACCTTTCAGGGCTCCATGCTTGTGGACACACTGATATTGCTAAATAACCCCTCTAACCACACATGTTCGTCATGACCTCACATGAGTGCCAAGTGACAATGGAATCCATTTCTACACAAAAATTGCTAACAATAAGTTAACTCTACATAGAAAAACTGCAAGCAACATATCTTACCCAACTAAACCGAAATGAAATGTACCTCTCCCTCAACTTCCTCCTAGCTGACTCCTACCAATGCCCCTGGCCACTCTAATATCACCCAAATGAAAGGTAATGAGATGAGAGGCAAGACGGAACTGAAAGATACAGTGAACTTCATCAATTGCTGCTGAAGTAGCTTCCTTTCCTTGCTAGGGCCTTCACTCAAGTAAGGGGCCCTGAAGATAAATTCAGCTTATCTTCCTTCACTTCATTAATATGCTGGTAAAAGATTAATCTGACTTATAAAAAAAAAATAAAAAAACTCTTATATCCTGCTACTTCGTGTTGTATTTTATACATGTATTATCCACATGTATTCTGTGTACTTTGTTGTATAGGTGTCTAATTCTCTCCTGGTCTAAGAGTAGGTAATGAGTTTTAATTGTCTTTGTATCATTCATGGTGGCAGTATGCAGTATGCAGTGGATATCCAAAAACTATTTGTTGATTTAAGTGGAATTAGTTTGAGAATAGCCAAGAGTAATATTGTAAATTACATATTTTTCTTCTTTACACATTGGAATAGAGGTCAGAGATAGAGTAGTAGAAGCTGATATTAATCTTAGGCACTTCTATATTTAAGAAACTAATTCGTTTTTGTAGGGAATAATCCATGCAACAGTAAGAGTATATAAAGCTGATTTTGGTATTTTATACACAAAAATAACTATCAAAGAAGGGTAAAAAAGCAAAACGTGTTTAAAAATGAGTCAGTAATTAAAAGACCATTGTTTCATATAATCATATTAATAAAATGACAATATCTAAAACTAAAATGTTTCCTTCAGGAAAATTACACATTAAGTTGACCCATATGACATTGCCAATATTTTTCTGTTTTTAACGTATTAAGATATAAAAAATGCCAATTTCACACAATTCAACCCAATATATATATGTTTTTCAAGTTTTAGTCACAAGAATCAGGAAAAAAGGAACTTCTTTCTCATATTCAATGTTCGAATTGCTTTGAGAGATATTATAAGTTATGCAAATAAGTACTCACCTAGTAGTTATATTTCATTCCATGTTTACCATGAAAAGAAAATAGACATAAACAAAAGCACATCCGCTAGAGGACTCATTTGCAACATGTGATTCTCTGTGCTTTCACATAATGGGCAATTTCTGTGCGTGATCTTAAATAAATGCTAGAGTGCAAGATCTAGATTTGGGCTTTATGTAGAGACAAGGCAAAAAAAAACATCTGACCAGCCAGAGGTAATATCATTAGATAATATATTTTTTCTCCAAAAATGCATATGCCAAATAGAGAATATGCCATACACAGCTGTGGTATCACGACCTCCATTTTTCACTACCATATGTTCTCAAAAGGTACGTTTCCTTTTTCACCGTCAAAATTAAGTTTTGTTTTTTGTCAGATCTTGACTAACAATTTACAAGAGACTTATAATTGTTGGAATGTGATATAATATAAAAATGAGATTTTAAAAATTATGTCTCTGATTAGCAATGTAATGTATGTGCATTGTAGAAAATTTAGAAAATACCAGAAAGTACAAGAAGGTGTGTGATAGAAGTCAACTGTTACCCTGCTGCTCAGAGATACTCACATTTTAACCTCACAGTTTGATCTCTAACCTGTCAATAATGTTTCTATGCCTATATGTATATATAAATTACGAAATCAGATTTTTAAAATTTTAATAACTTTGTTGTGATACAGTTTGCTTACCATGTAATCCCTTTAAGGTGTATAATTTGAAAGTTTTTAGCATATTCACAAATATATACAACCATCATCATAGTCAATTTTAAAACATTTTTATCACCTGGAGAAGAAACACCTCCTACTTTAGCTCACACCCTCCTTTCTCCCTATTTCCTCCCCCAGCCCTAAAAGACCATTAATCTACTTTCAGTCTCTTCAAATTTTCATATCAGTGAAATCATAGAATATGGTTTTTTGATTGGCTTCTTTGACTGAGCTTGATGTTTTCAAGGCTCACTCATGTGGTAGCATCAACCAGTACTTCGTTCCTCTTTATGGCCAAATAATATTCCATTTATGTATAATCCATGTTTGTTTACTCATACATCTATTAAAGAACATGTGAGTTGTTTCCATCTTTTGCCTACAATCAATAATTGTACAATAAATATTCCTATGCAAGTTTCTGTGTGATATCTGTTTTCATTTCTCTTGGGTATATACCTATGAGTGGAAACACTGGGTCATGTGGAAACTCTATGTTTAATCATTTGAGGAACTGCCAGACTGTTTTCCTTTAGTTATGCAACCATGGGACACTAATACAGCTTGTCATCTGAGGTAACCTACTGGGTACTCTGTTCAGACCTACCTATTAAAGGAGATGGCAACATAAGGAAGAATTGCCTCTACTCCTCCAAAAATGACAGCTGAGCAGGGACGAAATCACTTGGAGAACCTGTTTCTGTTCTGTAGCTCTAGCATCTGAAGCTCAATATTTTGAGCAGACAGATACTGTTACAATGTTTATGAGGTAGGTAAAAATAGAAGAAAAACAGAGTTAATGTCAGAAAAGGAAACCATTTAAGAGGACTTCATTACTGAAAAATCAATTTGTTGAACTATAGTATCATATGAAACCTAAACATACGGTAAATGGAAAAGATAATATGCCCCACACTTCAAAATAGATTAGCCAAATATATACAAATAAATGATAGACTCACAGCTGAGGTTCTTTCCAGGGAATACTCTTAGTGAAAAGAAGGTGACTTCCTGTATACCTATCCCTGGTCCCATCCACTCTCAAAGATTGGTTGTTGCAGGAAGAACTAGGTTGGATGGGGGAAGAGTCATCCCCTGTACCTTTGGGACAACTCCAAAGAGTCTTCCAGGTCAAAGCTTCTCATATAATCCACTGAATCCTTGTTCCAGCTGCATCTGAGTTCAGCTTTGCCTTTTGCTTCATCTTGCTTCCCTTGGGCTTCACGAAGATCATTTTCTCTCATATTCCGCAGTAAACCTCCTGAATTCAAACTTGGGAATCTCAGAATGTGTTTTCTGGAAAACTCATCGATGCCTGGAAAGGTCAGAGTGACGCAGCAGAGGACCCTTCTGGCTTATATATATGTGAATAAATGATATCACATGTCAAAGTGGTATTAAGGGTGCAGATAGAATTATGGCTACTCATCAGGTGTCCAAAGACAGGAAGATTGTCTTGAATCATCCAGGTGAGCCCATTGTGATCCCAAGCGTTCTTTAAAGTGGATGAGAAAGGCAGAAGAGAGACAGCAAGAACCAGTAGCTTGAGCAGGACTTGACTGGATATTTCTGGCTTTGAAGATGAGAGAACTGACCAGGAGGTAAAGGATGTGGGCAGCCTCTAAAAGATGGAGAGAACAGGAGGCTCCAGCTCCCCTAGAGCTTCCAAAAGGAGCATAGCCTTGCCAACACCTTGGTTTTAGCCAGGTGAGACCAATTTCAGACTTCTGACCTCCGGAAATGCAAGGGATAATTTTACTACAGCAGCAGTAGAAAACTATTACAGTACACTTATTTTCTTTTGCTTTTCTCTTTCATAACACATTATGTTTTAACTCTGTTGCTGACTGTTTATAGAACTTCTGCCAAGGGCTATATCATTCTAGAAAAAAGAAAAATCATGCCTTCCTTATATTTGACTCTAGTTGTACAACACAGCTCAATTATTCAAGGCAGGAAATAAAATCTAGAATGGTTGTATAAAGAGGGTATAGATGAAATAATCTGTGCTTTTAACACCCAAAGAATAGGTAGCCCAATGTAATTGATGAAGTATTAATACTATAACCATCTTCTCCTTAGTAATACACTGCCTAGAAATTAATTTTTACTTTTCCTACGCATGGAGGCTTTGGCCTACCTAAGTTTCAATTGTGAAAGAAAGGCTATCCCCAGGTACTGTTTTGAAATCCAAACCCAAAAAGATGATTCTGACAAGTCATCTTTGTTCTTAAATAACTGGAGTCTTTACCTGAACCTATTTACTTATTTCTTTGAAAATCTAGTTTAGTAAGCCTCATCAGAATTGATATTATAAAACTATATCCTTGATCAAGCAAAATTTTTTTAAATAAATTTTTGTTTGGAAATTTTAGTTTATGTGTTATTCACTGGCATCTTGTGTTTATATTATGCTAACTCTTCTAGAATCTGACTAATTTTCTCACTCTTACAACCCTGGTCTGATCAGTAGGAAGAAACAATTATAAAAGTAACTAAAACTATGTGAAATCACATTTAAAATTAAAAACAAAGTAAAACTAAGAATACATGTTTAGAAAGCATTATCTCCCCTTGAACAATTGACAATTAATTTTATCATTAAAATAAAAGTTATAATGTAAGCAATTTGTCACAAATTCAAGTAATTTTTGTCACTGAGGAAACATGTTTCTTGCTGTTTTATGGAACAGATGAAGCAGGAAATAATTAATATCAGCATCAGGCCATTGGCAGTTTCAGAAGTAGACACAACAGAAAATGACTGAATAGCTAATACTCTGGGGATGATTCAAAACTGCCATCAGACTGTGCTTTGCATAACGGTGTGAAAACAGTAGGCATGTTATCTCATGGAAAATAATAAAAAGGGAGAGTGAGGGCAAATTTATCTTCTGTTATAAATGCTAACTCCTTCTTTATGTACTGAGCTCATTCACCAAGGCATTCTGAAATTACTTCTGTGCCGTGGCATGTCTTCTATTTGGTTATAATTAAATAAAATATATGCAGTCATAAAGAATGTAAACTTGCTATTAATAGGATGGTTTTGTAAATGTTATCTGCATGAAAGAATAAAGAATAAAAGGGTCAGATTGTTACATCATGTTGATTCTAGACTTTTTATATAAAACCATAAAAAACTCTTTATTTTTTTGAGACAGGGTTTCACTCTGTCACCCCAGCTAGAGTAAAACAAGTCTTGAAGCTCAGAGAGTTATGTGGGGAGGTCCCATAACATATCATAGTACATAACAGGTAACATTTTGTTCCAGTCACCATATTGCTTATTGAAAGTATCACACTGAATATGCAGCACCCTAATCCTCCACTACAAAGTGGAGGGACATAGAGAAGGGCCACAGTCACCCAGGTAAGGGAGATCACTTGTGGCCCAGTGTAGCCCCACCGTCTCTCATTAGAGGTGAAGGCTGTGCTCAGTTCTGCCTTCTGGCATTCAGAAGCTGCCTGCTTTCCCTGTCTGCCTATCCATCTGTGCAAATGGGATTCAGTGTGATTTTTAAATGTGTCTGAAAATTAAATTCAGTTGCAAGGTAAGAACTGTTAATAGAAGTGAACAAATGGAGAAAAAAAGGTGTCGATATGTTAAATTGTAAGCCTACTTGAAACAAATATCTTGATTTAATATGAAATTAACCTACAGCTGCTATAATTGTAATACTATAGAGAATTACAGGTGCTTTCCTGTTGCTGGTTTACTTGCGAATTAGGAAACTGCTAAGACCTTATGCAAAACCAAGTGAACCTGAGGTCACAGTCAGAGTGACAGGATTGTTAGTAGGGGATACGCTACACATCTCTGCCTTTTTCAACTCCAGGAATATATTGTTGAGCACTATTTCCTCTCTTACAGGAAATCACATTGATTTCTAGCACAAAAGGAAGTACCTATATTTTTTTGTAATTTCTTAGGCTGTATCTTAGCTCAGACTAGCTACAGTTAAGTACCATGTCAGCTGTGTATTCACTACCACCTTTCATGAATTAAACTAGATGTTCTTTCCAAAACCATCATGTGTAGCTGCTATATAAGTGATTAGGTTAAAGATCCACCACTTTTATTACGAGGAAGAAAAGAAGAGAATAAAATGTTTACATATGAGACTGTCTGCCTAAATACAACTTCTATTAGTTTAAAAAATGAAGCAATTTAGAAACAAATTACATATGTGAGCTTTGTTAAGAATTGCACCACAAACTTGATGAAAATCAACTAATATATCTACTTGGGTAGCATAACAAATATCTCAATGAGACTTACTCATTTTGGCTTTTAAAAAGTGCATGCTTTTTTAGATCTTATAAATAATATGAATATTATTATTTAAAAGAGCAACAGGAGCTATATTTGATTGTGCAGAGGAGCACCAAAATGAATATTTAATGTGATGTCCACTTAGGATACTCTAAATATAATTACTGGCATTTGTCCAGCTAAAGAAAAAAAAAGAGCTGGGGAGGAAAATACATACTGCTTATTTTAATTAGGTGAAATTATGTGGTTCAATAAAGCATGACAGCCTGCATAATGAAAGGAGAGGCCCATGTTTATGGGAGAATTATTGGTGACAAAATGTTGGCAGTATGTATGTTGTACTGAGGCGGTTGAAAGCCACGTTTTTAATCTTTTCATTCATAATTTCCTGCAATGTCTTTTAAAGTGTAAACTTATATCATGCAGGAGAAGAAGAGAAAATACAAGGAACTGTTTATTATTTTCTTTGTTTAACAAAGATAAAGTAGTATGTTTGGAGTATTTGTAAAGATGATGTAAAAAGTTGCCAATGACTGTTATTGTCTCATCTTATTCTTTTCTCTCTCTCTGAACCTCTGTATCTCTCATATACAAATTATGTACACACAGGCATATATTAATATATACACACAGACATTTTTCATATTCCTGTGTTCCTTAAAACAGTAAGAAACATTTTTGAAAAAAATTACTTGAATTTATGACAGATGGCTTACACTATAACTTTCATTTTTTAAAAACTGTAAAATTACTTTCTAATTGTTCAAAGAGAGACAATACTTTTTAAAACATGTATTTGTAGTTTTTACTAGGCTTTCTATTTTCAATCTGATTTCACAGTTTTAGTTACTTTTATAACTATATATTATGATATATATATACACATTTGTTTTCCTTATTTTGAAAGAAATTTTTATGAAGCATTTGAAACAGACAAAATAGGAAGATGTATTGTAAAATGTTGAAATGATTATGGCTCCATATTTTTTCTTCTTTCTCCATCTTTATTTTAAGTACTTAGTATATAGTTAGTACTTTATAATTTTGACTAAAATTATATTTCACTGTAATCAATATTTTATACAGATAGCTTTTTGACATTATTAAAACTTTGAGGAAAGAAAACATATTTTCCAGTTGTTAGCTCATAAAGTATATTGCTTTAAGAAACCTAGTGTATACATAAACACAATACCATAGGTTAAAAACATGAATATTGCTAAATTTTACTACTTAAAAGCCATCTGGTAACAATTTTCATAATCGACATTTTAAAAAGTGTTAAGGAAACTGAAGAAAAACATGTATAAGAAATACCAAAAAATTAATATGTAAACATTTCAAAACATCAAGAAAAATAAGTATATTAATAGAAATCAGATAATAAGAACATTTGTATCACACCCACACACAAACTCTACAAGATTCAATAACTATCTTAATCAGATGGTTATATTCAATTATCTAAGAAATACAATTAAATGCTCAATATATAAAACACTGGCCTTTTAAATTTGTAAAATTAAATTTAAAATATATACTATTTAGTGCCAATAAGATTTCAGAAAAATAAATGATCATTTTACCCAACACTTAGTGAAGCACAAATTATATTAACCTTTTAGAAGGCAATTTGATAGTATACAGTGAATACTTTTAATAAGTAATTATTAGTGTTCGCAACAATACCATTTTGAGGAATTTGTCCTTTGGGAATAATGAAGCATATTATTTGCTGTTAGGTTCTTCTTTTTATATTATTCTTTACAAGAGTGAAAAATCAATCAGAAATATAAATTAATTTTTAAAATTAGAATTTCCTAATATGTTATTGTAGAAATAATTTCATTTATTTGTAAGGGAAAATGTTTCAAAATCTATTATTAAATATTAAAAGCTTCTCATAAAGAGTGTGCACCAAGAAACTTAATATTTTTCTTTTTTGTTATATAGAAAGTTTAAAATGATTTTCTTAAATATTATTTCCTTTTTCTGAATGATTGGATTAGGGCTGATTTTTATAGTTTTCTTTTTCTTTTTCAAATACAAATATTTTATCTGATAAGTGAAAAATAAGGAAACCTAAGAATTTTTTTTTAAAAAAAGCATGACTGCATAAATGTAGAAAACAGCTGCTGACCCTCCCTCCAAAAAACAAAAACAAACAAAAAGAGAAAGAAAACAAGAGGAAGAAAAAGAAAAAACTATGCCCTCAATGGAAGTTGAAGGTAAGTGAGCAATCAATCTCTCATGCCCCTAATCCATCGTGGCGAGAAAGAGTACACCAGCAAAAATTACAGGGAAGAGGTGGCCAGTAATCGGTGTGAAATTGATCTAAAAGAATAAGTCCACTCTAATGCTGAAAATCTTAAAAGAGTATTCTGAGAGATCAGAGGACAGCCTACAAGTAAGGGACTTAAGACCATCCAATTTAAAGTGGCAGTCGTCATAATCCATATCTCTGGGGTGAAAAAGCCAAATAAGAAAAGGTGAGCCACCATCTCATAAATGACAAAAAGGAAAAGAAGCAAAATGTGGAATTATACGGTCCTGACAAACAAAAGAGAACCAAAATCTGGAGATTGTATACCTTTGCCTAACTGCCAAAAAACAAACAAACAAACAAATAAAAAACAACAACAAAAAAAAATCACTAAGAATCAGGATTTTGATATACTAAGAAGAGTATATTATTGAATGAGAATTCTTATAAACCACACCAGTAATGCAAAAAATGAACAGAAAAATATGTAAGTAAACCCATATAGGTTTATTACAACTAATTAGAAAATTGTATCCAATGATAAAAACAAACATTTATGGAGCAGATAAAAACGGTAAGGCTACAATCCAAACTAAATTAAATATACTCAGCCAAGCATTCAGGAATATGAAAAAAGCACCTTGAATAAGAAATTTAAAACTAAAAGAAAATAGGACTAATAAAAAGTATGAAGGAATGAAAAAGTTTATCAAATTCAGAAAAGAAATGGACAGAAAGAATTAACTCAGAAATGATTAAATTTTAAGGTGCTCAGGACAGATCATATTCAAAAGACAATTTAAAAATGAGTACTGAAGAAATGTAGGAAAACAACCTAAAGGATAAGAATAATAGAGGGAAAAAAATAAAAAAAAATTAAGGAGAAAGCAATGAAAATAGAAGACAGCCAAAGGAGGGATATCACTCCTTTAATTGGTATTCCTGGAAAATAAGAAAAAAACAATGGAAAAGAACTAATATTTAAAATCATAATCTAACAAAACTTACTAGAAATAAAAGAAAGTCTGAATCAACATATTGGAAGGACCCAAAAAATATATGAGAAATTTAACCAGAATCAAGGAAACCTGAGACAATCCTTATAAGATCATTTGATTAAACTGAAAAATCTTCAGGGATTTTTATGATTAAGATTTTAGCTGAAAATTACATGACAAATAAAGAAGATTCAAGGAAAGAATATCAATAACAAAATAAACTCAAACTCATTTTTCTTCCAAATGTAAGCCCAGGTTTCTTCTCTAGGCTTCAATGCCTGTTCAATTTATGGCACTTCAGTACTGGTAGAACAAAGGTACCTTCAAAAGACTTTTCAAATGACATATATGTTAATAAAATTTTAGTTTTCACTTCAGTTTATCCACATTGCTTCTTATTTCATAGAAGTAACATCTACAACAGATCTGTGGTGATGATAATGAATGTTGAAAGAGTAAAATTTATGAATTTGCAGAAGCCAGTCTCTCAGATCACCCACAAAGTACAACTCATAACTCTGCACCCAGAGATCCCATGTTTCTTTTCTAACCCAGCCCTGTATTGGACATTGTATGCAAGGCGACTGTCCATTTTGCCTTGTCAATCCTCATTGCTATATTTATTGTTTGTAACTTTTTTTTTGGCCTGGTAATGTGTTGTTGTGACTATACTGCCAAAGCTGTGCAATGACATACGTAATAACCTTCCACCTAAAACATCGCCGCAGTTCAGCAGGAAGTAGCTCAATGACTATGCTCAGGACAGATCATAATCAAAAGACAATTTAAAAATGAGCACTCCTCCCACAGATATGAAAGGGTAAACTTGACAGAGAGGAATATGTAACAGACAAAATGGCCTGAAAAAAATGGTAAAAAATGTTTTCTGTCTCTCTAAAACATCCCCCCACTCCTTTTGAAGAACTAGGACCTGCATCTCTTCCTCAGGCCAGTGGTCAAGAGGGGCAGGAGAGTGTCCTTGGTTCTTTGTGTCACAGAAGATGGGATTAATCTGGGCTGAGATCACGAGATCTTCTTAGCTGAAGATGGGACTATGGGATTAATCAGAGCCTTTAAAATTTCTGTACTTCTGCTCAGAAGCAGGACACTGGTACTTTGAAATGGGAGTCTGCCAGCATACTTATTTGCCAGCAAATTAATAAACTTCTCTTTTCTTCTCAAAAAAAATAATGATAATTTTACATAGACATCATTACCATTTTGAACACCTATATCTCAATTTGTAACATTGTGGGAAGTACAAAATTCACGGAGATATAAGATTTGGAGTATTCAAGAAACTGTACGCAAGATTTGTGATGTTAATACTACCCATTTGCTGTTTAAGTAAGATGGCATCCCAGGTTATCATTGTCTTCAGAGGTAAAGCAGGGAGTTATTTAAATCATCATAATGAACTCAAGACTAAGATAGTAAGGGGATCTTAAACATAAATTCCCACTATGTTTTTTTCCTAAGTGAATACATCCTGCTTTTTCTCAAAAATCAAACTATCTTCCAATAACTTTTATAGATCTGGTATTGAAGATGAAATTAATTCTTATACAGCTGATATTTGGTTTTAATATTACTTATTATTAAACAAAGATTGGGGAATTATTTCAGAATAAATAATAGGAAACTTTTCATCTATTACCTATATTACAGTTAGCCTTCACAAAGCAATAATTAGAAATAGAGTATAAATGCAACAATGCTAATTTAGACTTTAAACATTTTGGAATCTAATTGCAATTTCTTTACAACACTTAATTTTCTCGTTACATTTTGAGGTATATAATTCTAAGAGAAAAATAAGTTAGATTTTTTTAAATAGGAATTGTTCAAATTCACTTTATATGGTGTTATTTTAAAGTCACAAGACAGGTGATTTACATTGTCCTACATCTTGGAAGGCATTACCTGTCTGCCTACTTGTCTACCTATCTATCTACCATGATACACACACACACACACACACACACACACACACACACAGTAACTGCTTCTTAACTGTTAGAAGTACCAACTATTTTAACATATTAAATAAAAATGCATTAACAAATTTAAGAACATTTTGAGCTGAGCTTTATCTTACACTCATATGTAATTCTACAAGTTCTTATGCAGAATTGTATAAATAAACCCCAGATTTGATTAAACTCCCCTAGTAAATACGTGAAAATATCATCAAGGTGATCAAGTTAAAAAATGTGCTCCCTGATCTCAGAGGTATCCCCAAGAAAGAAGAAGCTAGAAATAAAAGTAGTGAATATAACTTCTGCTCTATTATTAATAAAAATCCTCCTGTTAGAAGCGCGGGTCAGCTGTCTGTTCTCGGTTCCTGGTGTGCTCTGGCTGAAGAATGACCAAACACACCGAAAGCAAGGTAAGAAAGAGGCGAGGTTTATTAAGCAAAGTAAAAGACTTTCACCAGGACAGCAAATGGGCCCTCTGTCGTAACAGGTCTAGGGTCCTGTTTTATATTGTCTAGGCTGGGCCCTCCTCTTGGTTCAAACATCACCATAGAACCATTCTGATGGACAGTTGGGAGTTTCATAACCTGAGTCTTACTGGGCATGCATCTCCCATGAGTCTCTCTGAAGGCATATGATCGGAAAGAGATAAACTGCAATGCAGGTTTAACCTAATGCATAAAAATTAGCCTCACGTTGCTCTATGTCACCTTTAAGACCCTGTTGTGCCTGTGCTGCCTGGCCCACAGGCCGGGGAATCCTCTGCATTCTTTTGCAGTTGGTGCACTGTTTTGATTGGCAGATTGGCAGAGCATTCATTCCTCCCCCAGGTGCAGCAATTACCGGGGACAGGGACATTGCTTCCTCCCCCAGTGTGCCTGTCTTTGTCTCCAGGAGAGCTGAAGGTCCCTCAATATCTACCTAACAGAACTAAGACCTTGCTTAGTTGGGTTATTGTACAAAGCATCCAAAAACTACTTCCAAAGGGAATTGGAAAACAGTTCCTTACTTCTCTTGTCTTTATTATTGGTGAACAGCAAATTCTCAGATCTTAAAAAGCTACAAAATGATCTTTAATAATTGTATTAAAGTTCCACTAGAAAATAAGCTCTACCTGACTGTAAGCCCCATAATGGCATTGACTGTCTGAGCTTTCCTAATTATTAGTGTGTCTATGGCCCTTACCAGGCTGCTTAAAATATAGCAAAAGCACCATAAATATTAGTGGAATAATTAAAGAAAACGTCTTCTTCTTTTTTACCATGCACACATATTCATATTTTTATTTACAATATAAAAGGTTTGTCTAACCAGATAATAATTGCAAGATGTTAACTGTTCATTTTTGTAAAAAATTAAAATGAAATACGAGTATCCGTACTATAGCTATGTACCTTTTATCTCATACCTTAAAGCCAAGCACATTTTTTTGATTTTGACCTTCCAAACACACTGAACTATCAATAATTTTTGTGCCTGGTAATTGTTATTATTAATTTAAAAACAATTTTATAGTGTTAATCTTGAGTAAAGGCATAACTAATTGATGAGAGATGGTTCTCTAAAAATGGTGTTGTGCAATTCATTTGATTGGGCTAATTATCCTTATTTTCGTTGACCACTTTCATGTTAATTCTCACCTCATTCTAATGGTGATTACTGGTAAGAGAGGAACAGTTTAGTAGTTGAATCTTGCATCAGACTCAGCCAGGGGAATGCTGCCCATTTCAGCAGATGGTTCAGTTTGCAGCACCAGTGAAATCTGTCCTAGCAAACAGTCCCTCGCTTTTAATGATGGGGTGACCAAAAATCAGGAAAAGAAGGTTTCCACATGATGCCTAGGGAAAAGTGCTAACAGATTTCAGTTCCTGTGCTTAACTTGGTACAGAATAAATGAAAGAGAGCAACCAGCAAAACAACGCAAAGAATTGGTGACTTCAGTTGAATGTGTGCATCTCTGGCATTCCTTATGTCCCATGCTTAACATTTGTTTCTTGACCTGACCTCAGTACAGCGCAGAGCTGAGGTTCTGGGCAATTCAGTAGTTCAGCAGCCGACTCTCCTCAAGGATCCTCCAGGGTCCCGCTGGGAGAGGCCTTCATTCAAGAGCTCTGAGAACAAGAGCCTTTTCATAACCTCAATTACCACGGGGTCACTACCAACCACACATTTTCTAGTGGCGCTTGGACTGCCTGGCAAGCAGCTGTGGCCCAGGAGCTGCTCTGAAACTAAGTTAAACTGTCATCAGTGTCTGTCTCTTAATGACAGCAGCAACAGAGGATATTTTCTGATAATTGGCTTTTTGAGCCACCAGACCCGGGATTTGACTCTTGAACAAATAAAGCCTTGTCAGGATTAAACCCCCATTAGTAATTCATAAGAAATTTCTGTCAAGTTTGCGCGTGTGGTTTTGATAGAACAAAAGAAAATTAATTTCCTGATTAAAAGACCTCATCTGCTTTAGCTTTATTCATATATTTTACTTTAAAGTAAAGGTATATTACATCTTTTCAATAAATATATTTATAGTCTGCCATGAGATTTATGAATAAGAAATGAGAATTACCATGAAACTGATGGCATTCTCTCAATTGGTTGAGAATTTCTCAGTCTCTTCAGTGCTTATGAATCCAGTGAGGTTTTGCTGTAGATCAAAATATAGTATGAATAGGGCATTATGATGCAATGAATCAAGTGATCTGGCTAGATTAAAAACAACGCTCAGCTTGGCAAAATTCAAGTTAGAGTGTTTCAAATCAAAAGTGAAAACTAAACCAAATGGTTGAATTTAAAGTCTACTCTATAACCTTATTAAGGGGCTAAATGTGTTATAGTTACATCCATTTGAATGTTTATGGTATATTATAAACATGCATGTTTTATGCATTATGAAAATTCCCTTTGATCTCTCCTAAGAACCACAGGACCTCACTGACAATCACTCTTGTTTGATAGTTTTTTTTGTTTTGTTTTGTTTTGTTTTTTTGAGAAAATCCATTAAGGCACTCAGAGAATCACATGCTATCATTTTGAGATAATTTATTCTGATTAAAAAATGTGTTGTCTAAGAAAGTTTAAGAATTTAAATAGAGACTTTTTAATGCTATTGTGGCCAATAATTCTATGTGTGTGTATATATCTCAAAGTTATGCAAAATATTTAGCAATATTTAATTGCTAAATATAGAAAACTTAGTCTAGTATTACACAAATAAAATAACAATCTCTTCTTGATTTTAGTACGCTGGCTTTTACACATAGTAACATTTAAGTACTTCTTCATTTATACAAGTTCCCAGGTTTTTCTATCCTTCTTCTCAGTCTCCTTTATAATAAATTGTATCTTGTTCTCTCAATTATTTCCTGTAACTGAACAATTTTACATAGACTAGGTTTACACATGCCTCAGCACTACCTTATGCCATGCCATTAATAGATCCCCAGTGTCTAAAACAGTGCCTGACACAGGCACCCAAGCAAAATTTGTTAAGTGAATGAATATCTAAACTTTTAGATTAAAAAAATAAAGAGAGACAACGGTGCTGCTCAGTGTTGATGGCAATGAAAAAGTTGAAATATTCTTGAGAGTATTTGGAAAATGTAGAATAAAATTACCTATAGAACCCCATGGAGTTTATAGTGTAGGACTCAATGATTTATCTCTCTAAGCTTATGTTTACCTAAACATATATATGAAAAATATTTTTGGAAATACAAGAATATATGTGTAGGCACAGACCATTTA
Source organism: Propithecus coquereli (assembly GCF_000956105.1). Classification (NCBI taxonomy): domain Eukaryota; kingdom Metazoa; phylum Chordata; class Mammalia; order Primates; family Indriidae; genus Propithecus; species Propithecus coquereli. Next base: position 1,397,837 of record NW_012136636.1, on the reverse strand, counting down.
TAATTACACTCAAGTGTTTAGGCTTTTCACATGTATAAATGCAGTTTGGAAAAAATGCATGTGTGAATGAATTTGAGTATTTGAGCATCAAATCATTTCATGTCAGTGAATTCTAATCTCAATAGTAGAATATAGTGTGAATGAGTTTGGGTATTTGAGTAATAACTCATTTCATGTCAATGAATTTTGATCTCAATGGTAGATTATAGTAGAATATATACCTGTATCCAACGTGGATCCAATAATAGGACCTTGCCATGACAGAACTTCAATGGATATCTTTTAATTAATCAATCCCACCAGTTAATTAGCATGTATAATTTAGATGTCTAAGATAAAACAAAAATTACTGAGAGGTTTTTGTATACTAGTTACTATCATATGAATTATTTAATGTAATCTCCACAATTACAGATGATAAATGAAAAAACAAACTCACTTTTATTGATCACATTATAAGGGCCAGGCTCACCGATCTAGAAATGAGAGAGACTAGAAATAGAAGAGAAAGGTTTAGATGACTAAGAGAGAAATATAGATGTTTGGAAGATGAGAAATGGAAGATGAAAGAGAAAGATAGAATAGAGATAGACAAGGAGTGCGGGATGAGAGATGATGGATAATTGATCAATAGATGAAAGATATGTGACAGATGATGGATAGCTGGATGATAGATAATGAATTATGGATAGATCAATGATAGATGGATAACAGATGGATGACAGATAATATATAGATCGATGATTGATAGATAATAGATGATGGAGGATAGAAGGAGGATGGATGGATGGAAAATGGAGGATGGATGGTAGATGATACATAGATTGATGATTGATAGATAATAGATAGATGATGGAGGATAGATTGAGGATGAAGGATGGATGGATGGTAGATGATATATAGATGGATGATTCATAGATAATAGATGATGGCGGATGGATGGATGGATGGAGAATGGAGGTGGATGGATGGTAGGTGATATATAGATGGATGATTGATAGAAAATAGTTGATGGAGGATAGATGGAGGATGGATGGATGGAAAATGGAGGATGGATGGTAGATGATATATAGATTGATGATTGATAGATAATAGATAGATGATGGAGGATAGATGGAGGATGAAGGATGGATGGAGAATGGAGGATGGATGGATAGATGGCAGATTATATATGGATGGATGATTGATAGATAACAGATGATGGAGGATGGAGGATAGATGGAAGATAGAGAATGGATTAATGATGGACAGACGATTGATGATAAATGGATGATAGATGATTTATGGTAGATGAATGATGGATGGTAGATGATTGATAAATAGATGATAAATGAATAATATATTATGATAGATTGATAGATGGATGATAGATGGGTAATAGATAAGTGATAGATGATAGACAGAGATGGAAATATAGATGAAGTGGGAAATAGAGGAGGGAAATAGGATAAAGTACTTACAGAATGTTTCCTTACTGACCATATGTCTGTTTGAGCTGGAACCCATTCTGCTAAGTGAAGTATCCCAAGAATGGAAAAATAAGCACCACATGTACTCACCAGCAAATTGGTTTCACTGATCAACACCTAAGTGCACATATAGAAATAACATTTATCGGGCGTCGGGCAGATGGGAGAGGAGAGAAGGGGATGGGTATATACAAACATAATGAGTGCGATACGCACCATCTGGGTGATGGACACCCTTGAAGCTATGACTGGGGGGGCAAGGGCAATGTAACCTAAACATTTGTATCCCCATAATATGCAGAAATAAAAAAAAAGGAAGGTACATCTCATGTTAAGTGATCTTACCACCAAAAAAATTTAAAAACACAAAAGAACACACAGAAATTTTTGGAGGTGATTGGTATGTTTATTCCTTTTATTATGGTGAGAGTATCACAAGCATATGCATATGTCCTAAATTCATCAAAATATATACATGAAATATGTGCAATTTTTGTGTATTAGTTATACCTCAATAAAGCTTTAAAAAATGTATAACTAAATGCCTCAATTTCTAAAATTAATAGGTCTTCAGGAAATATTGGTGATTTTTAGATATATCTACAGAAAGCATTTATTTTTAACATCCAGGTTGTGGTAGTCAAAACAAAGCAGTGATCTGAGGAGCAGAGGGAAGAGATTTTACTTTTTAAAATGAATATCTGCTTATTTCTTATAGTTATACTTTGGCTCTCATAACAGAGCAAAGATCAGGCAATTCCCCCTAAATGCTTTCTACTTGAAGAATGGACCAGGTATGAATCACACCCACTGGAAGTTTATTTAAAATGCTGTGTCTCAGGCTGCATGCCAGGCCTACTGATTCAGAATTTTTTGTAACAAGACCCAAGTGATGATTTGTATGCACATTAATGTTTGAGAAATACTATCTTGAAAATATTGCATTAAATTTACACATTCCTTAATGCATCTGTGCTATTGAATGGGTTTTCCTTTACTTATTTGTTTTAAAATAGAATATATAGCAAAGTTATTAAAGTTCTTTTTAGATATTTAGTGATCTCTACAAAAATACGCTTGATTAAGTTTAGAATCTTAGGGGTGGGAAAGTCAGAAAAACAAAGAGATAAACATTTCTTTTGTTTCCCTTTTTCTCAGCATCCTCCTATTTTGAACAAGGCACTCACAGAAGACGCAGATATCTGTTCTTCTTTCATACTCCAGGCAGAAGATAGATAAACTTTGGATTAAGCAATAAAGTCAAACTGGAAATGCCATACCAGCCAGAGGAGAACAAGATGAATTAAAGACTATTTTTGGCCTGTCAAACTAGTCTTTTTAACTTTATTAGTCATTAGAAGAAAAAGAAAAAATGTAAGACAGCATAATACCCTATAACCTTACCATCGCAAGGGAGTCTACACTTCATAAAGATCAGCAGAAGCTCTGAGTCACCTGTGATGTGGCACCCTGCAATTATTTGAGAGCAAAAAAATTCCAAAGGCTTTTTGCATTAAGAAATTTTTCTACAATTTCAGAATAAAATGCATTACATAATAAGTACATTAAAGATCCAACATCTATGGCTTTTTGAGCCATTAAGTTCAATAAAGCAATTTTAAAAATAAAAGAAAATGGAGAGAGATAACTTCATTTAGAATACTTATTCCCATATCTGATATTTGTCAAAGAAATTATTTTGCTTTAATATCTTCTTAATAAATTATAATTTAAAAAACTAAGGGTTCAACATAATGTATTTTCATTTTTATATTCTGAAAGATAAATATACTCAAAATCAACTATGTTCTACAGAAAACCTACTTGTTATAATCAGTTTTTCTGAACTCTCTGTTATGCTTGAAGCTATCACAGATTGTGAATAAGAGCTCCACTACAGACTGGCAGTATTCTTGGGCAAATTACTCAAAGTACTTCAGCCTCAATTTTTTGAGGTGAAATATTAGTAAATCCTTAAATAGTCATAATGATAAAATGGTACTTATATAAAGCAATTAGTGCAATGACTGACAGATAGTAAATGCTTAATGAAAATAGCGGTCATTGTTATTGTTACAGACTCGTGAATATATGCCTTAAAACCTTACCTTCGATTACTTTTAAGATATTTAGAAACATAGGCAATCAAACTCTTTGTTCTTCATCTGCAACTGTGACCATAATGCAGTTTAAGACGATGATAAATATTATCAAATGTCCTGATGTTATTATATCAAATGGAGCTCACTCATTCATACTTTCACATTCTTGTGTTCACTAACATTGAAATTGTCATTTGTTAATTGTCTTACTCTTGTATACTACCACTACTCTATTTCACTTTATTATTAAAGTTAAAAGAAAAGAAAAATGAAAATTAAATTACTGAGTTATAGTTATTTTGTTAGTAGTGAGCAATGATTACTATGGATAACTTAGAAAAGTTAAATATGATTTCACAAACGATTTTTGTATCACTATTCCTATTCCTATGTAAAATGTAAAAAAAAAAAAACAGTTTTTCCAAATTTGTTTGGTCGGTTTTTGACCAAATGTCAGTCTGGGGGTCCGACAAGTGTTTATTTTATATAAACCATAATCTTTAGTGCTATAATAGATTTGAGGGACATATAATAGAATTTTAGACACAATTTCTGTCCTGAGATATATAAAATCTAAGGAAGAAGATAAAATTAACATACATTAAACAACAGGGAATCCATGAGAGAGTAGCTTAAGGAAATTTATTTTCATAAACCAAACCATTGTGTGCCAACTTTTATGGGGAAGACAAAAAAATGTGTAAATGCAGAATAGAAAATAAACAAAAAATGGAATGATCCTGAGATGTTCATTCACTCATTTACTCACTTAGTAAAGTATACATTTATGCCCAGTTAACTATTTCAGAAGAAGACTCTCACCAGCTTATAGAGTAAATATTAATAAAAGAGGAAGGTATGACTTGTTTGTTAAGATTTTAGTATCAGAAGCAAATACAATGAGGAAGGATTGAATATGTTTTTTTCCTGATTACAAGGGACACACTACTAAACAGAGTAGAAATTATGTGCTATACAATTGTGTTGAATACTCTACTTAGACTATATTGGATGCTCAATTGCTCAATCAGCAACTGTTCCATGAAAAGTATATCCCCAGCCACTCATCACCTTCCCAGCTCTGCTACTTCTCTATGAGACTGAATCAGAGATATCTGTCAAGTCAAAATTCAGTTGACCCATCTGCTGAGATGTAGAACCTATAGCTACATGTGGGTAATCACTGGCTCTACAGAATCAAAATTACCTGAAGCTTGTGGTCAGGCATTGCCATTGCCAAGCAGAAGGATTTCTAAAGCAGAGAAGGATGCAAGCACATCACTTCTGAACCCAGAAGAGGTTTGTTCCCCAGCTGTGCCCCAGCTCCAATCTTACTGAGCATGATTGTTTAGATCCTGTATTCATCACACGAGGTATTTCAGTATCAAAATAATTGTTCCCCCATACTTCACTTGGATTTTCTTAAGTGTTTTTCTGAGTTTTGTAACCAAAGACTAGCACCACTATATAGGGTGAATGAAGCCAAGTCATGAAAGCCAAGCAGAGAAATTGTGTTTAGGTATAATAGGAAATAATACCATCAAAGCTGTTGGATAGGAGCCTGAGGTGATCAAAGTGGTTTCAAGAAAGAGGAATCTAGCAGCAATAGTTAGGGTGGTTTAGATCACTTAGAATCATGTATATCAGCTCAGAGGTTTATTGAGTATGTGAAGAATCAGATTTGGAAAAATTACATATATCTAAATAAAATTAATACTTTTAAAGAAAAAACTATAAAATACGTTGAAATTTTATTGTGGCAAGCACTGTACTTATTAAGCACATTATACGTATTAATGTGTTCTATTTTTATAATATTTCAAGAGAAGCAATATTACCCTTTTGTCTTAGAACAATTAAATATATTTCTTTAAGAACGAACAACTGGGGTTAGCTCTTCAGCTGGGATTTACACCCAGTTCTATCTCTAAACCCTACCCCCTTTGTTTTCCAGCATTTTAATAGAATGGACATTATTTGAGCATCCATCTTATATCACATGATAGGTCCTGGATTAGATGCTATGCATGTAAAAGTGACTATCCTGAATCTCTGAAAAGTTCACATAGACTATAATATTTTTGCAAAGAACATTTTATATAATCATTTTCAGTTCTTTAAAGTAAAACAATAGAGTGTCCCATGATAATTGTCTCAAAGAAATTCAAGTGTAATTATCACATGTAATTATCAAATTTCCAAAGTAGATTAGCATTTACAAAGAGAAACCATTAAATAACCTAATTTTTAAAAAAGAGGTTTCTTAAAATATCAGCAAGACCACAGAATGAGACCAATATTGCAGGAAAGTAGGCAACAAACTGAAGGACTGAGGAGTCCAGTTCTGGAGAAGATGGCAAACCAACCACTGCTATTTGAATCATCTCTGGAAAGGTCACATAATAGAGAAGGGATACGGACGGGTCTCAGAATCTGTCATAACTTTCTATGAAAAATCCAGTAGAAACCCAATGTAAAAGGGGTTCACAGTGCTGGGGGCATATGTGGGAATGGGGGCGCAGAAGAGTTAATAAGTAGGAGGAGGAAATACTAATGAGTGCAAGAGGGACCAGTGACATGGGCAGTCCCATGGTCTCTCTCCACACTGACCTGAGAGGAAGTCACCTTTATGAGGTAAGAGTATGGTAGCCCAGTGACAGTGTCAACAAGAGGCAGCATGGTAAATCAGTATGGAAACCTCATTTGGATGGGAAATGCAAAAAAAATAGATAACACTTGACATCCTTCTTCCCTAAACTGCAGGGATCATCTCTTTGGAAAGTCCAGGATGGAGATGACTTAGGATCCCAAGGGGCAGGGCCAACCCACATGTGTGTATGTGGGGAGAGATGATACAGAATTGCTGGATCTTTAATGCCATGAAGCTTCCTTCAACAGGGATAACACTTCTGCACTTCCAATTTGGCCAGAGTCTGTACCTGGATCCTGGACTCTGATCACTGCTGTGGGTATCCAACAACATAAATAGCAGTAGGTATTCCAAAAGAAAAAAAAATAATGAGGCATCTATAGGATCTATATGACATAAAAGGCAAACAAAAAATGGACAACCTATAGTAGTGGAAGCATAATTAATTGACCAGATAGATTATAAAATAATTAAGAAAACCCATTAATAAATATCCTTGAATAAATAGAAATTGACATGAAAATGTGAAACAGAAAAACTATTCATGAAGAACCAATAGAAGAATATGGGTATGATAAATAGGTTACTTCAAATAAAGAACTAAATAGACAGAATAAATAACAAAATGGGCCAAGTTATTGAATGAAAAACACAGTGAAAGTGTAGACTGAAGAAGATACATGGACAATGAGTTTAAAATATAATGGGTATAGTGAACAAACAAAATGCATGATAACATCTGTAAAATAGAAATCTCAGAGGTTAAGAAAACAATAACCTTAGAAGAACACAAATTTTAAACACTGAATAAAGCTTTCCTAGCATGTAAGTAACCAGTTAGAAACTCATATAGAACAGGTCCATAGTACTACGTGAAAAAGGCAAAACAAAACACACCCCAACACATTTGAATGAATTTTTAAAACATCAGAAGCTAAGAATGAATTCTCCAGAGTGAAAAAGCAAGTTGTATATAAAGTACTAAGAATCAAATTGATATTGATCATGTTAACATCAACAGCACATGCATGATGAAGATATTCTCAAATAGTAAAGAAAGTGGAGCCCAACATTTTATTTCAAGCCAAATTCATATTTAAATGACAAGGTAAAATGAAAATATCTTTCAGCATACAAGACTCAGACTTTGACACACGCAGACTGCATTTGGAATAAATTTGGAGGAAATATTCTGACAAGAAGGAAAATAAATCCAAGAGAAAGCCCTAAGAGGTGGGATTTATCCACCTGATATTCATATAATACTTTGAAAGCCAAACTTATCATTTCCTCTTAAACCATGCCCCAGTGGTCTAGGAGATCTAGGTGATCCTAGTTGCAGTTATTTTTATCACAACTTGTCCAGGTGACCATCTTAGTGTGCTGCCCTCTCTGTTTCCCTCACATTCAGTCACCAAATCCCACCACTTGGTTAAATCTTAATAACCAGTATCTCTTACCTCAATTTGGCAGTTGCTTTATTCCACTACTTTCTAAACTGCCAGATCCATTTTCTATCTTCATGGCATTTGATGCTGAAAAGGGTTACTTCAAATGGACAAATGCAATCCCTTGGAAGGCATCACCTTGCACCTGCCCTGCAGTGACCGCCTTTCATGCTCCTGCTGGCTGCCTTCTCAGGCTGAATCTCAGTGCAGAAAATAGCTCCTTCTCCAGCTTGTCTTTCCTTAACCCCCCAGTCTGGGGTTACTTTAAATTCCTGTAAGAACCCTTCGTGCCCCATGACTGCATTATTGTTCCACAATAAACTGAAAAAAGACTTATTTATTTTTCTACCTTCCCAAGGAGATACCCAATCAACTTAAAGGCCAGTATTATCTTGTCTACAATTTATAAATACTTCTTGAATCACTGAAAAAAAATGAAGGAATGTAGTAAAAATTGGGGACTATACAAGATCTGACTTAAATACCTACTCCATTGTAAACACCGTCAAATTATATAATTATTTGTCACTTTAGTTTTTTTTCTTCATTTACGAAACAGGAACAGCAAATCATATGGCAGAGTTTTGTTGTGAGTTTAAGTGGGATTATTATGTGAATGCACTTAATGCAATGTCTGACATATAACAGCTACACAAGATAGTTTTCTCTTCCAAGAAACAAATGTCCTTTCTGAACTCCTACGTGCAAACTATTATTCTAAGGGACACAGATTAGGTATTGAAAAAAAATTAACCAAATAAATAATTTGCATAAGTTAGGGTATATTTTAAAATAACTAAAAGAGTGGAATTGCAATGTTCTTAACACAAAGAAATGATAAATGCCTCGGGTGATGCATACACCCCAATGTGTATTTGATTAATACACATCACATGCCTGTATCAAAAGATCACATGTACCCTATAAACATACACAACTATTATGTACCCATAATAATTAACACTGAATTTAAAATAAATAAAATAAAAATATGATGTTCACACACACAATAACAATTTATAGTTTAGTAAAGAAAAATCTTAATGGTTAATACTTATTATTCTAGATTGAAAAACGCACATGTCCTATATTAAGAAGCTGTATGTTGAATGCAAACTTGGATATTTCAGTATTACCCGAAGCACAAAAAACAATACAAGTTCTTGGGCTTCACTCTTACTCATTACGATGTGTGAGTTCCATGATAATTACTGGAAGATAGAGCTTACGACAGGGTCTCTCAGCAGTGGTGCTATTGACCTTTTAGGAAGGATACTTCTTTGTGGAGGCCTGCCCTGTACACGGTGTGATGCTTACCAGCATCCGTGTCTTCTACATCCCACATGCCAGTACCTCATCGCTCCTCTGCCTCCCGCCCAGGGTCGTAACAGCCAAAAATGTCTTCAGGTTTTGTCCATTTCCTGGGATAAAATTACTGTCAGTTAAGAACCACTGGATTAAAAAATGATTGACTCTCTTTTGGACGTTTTTCATGGTTATTGCAACTCAGTATTTCCTACCTTATGGCTCCTGCCCTCCCAAAGTATAAGCCATCAACTTGATTTTCTGGCCTTTCTTGAAACATGGTCTTGTGCATGTGACTTCGGCTGCACCAGTAAGAGGAACCAGCGCAGGCCTGGGGTTCCGAAAGGGGCAAAGCTGGAAAGCAGTCAATTCATGGAATTCATTTTTCATCAAGGGTGACAGGAGAGGCTTCCTGCTCAGGTAGCAGCAATGGTGCCTGGTGCCTGGTGGTTGGCATCTGTGTTGCAAGCTGCAGTGTACATAGCAGCAAAGGGGTTATTGTGGAGACATCTTACCTCATGTTTAGGATATTTCTCCTAGCTCTAGACATTTTAAACACTACCTTAAGTGAGTTCCTCAACTGAACGACACAAGGCAAAAATTATTTGTGTGATTATTTTCTCAATTCTCCAAAGGATGATGCATTATGATACCATTCTACATGCACACTAGGGAAGTCCATTTATTATATACAATGGATGTCTTATGGGATTAGAGCTTAATTGTCATATGGAAAATGCTCTGAGGAAAAAAATGTTCCTTTTCTGCTAAAACTATCTATTGTGATTCTGCTTTTTGCAACTAAAAGTGCATATTGCTAATAGCCTTCAATGGAAAGCACATGAAAAAACTTTAAAATGGAGGTGATTTTCTTTAGCAGGAAGAAATGTGGTTCAACAATTCATATTCTGCCTGTTCCTTATGTTTAGATATTTCACTAAGTGCTTTTATGATGATAATACAAAAAAATGATATTCTAGGGCTTTCACATTCTCCCACATTATATTATTTTGTTCAATCTTTTTGACAAATTTGTCCAGGAGTGGCTACATAATTTGCTGGGCCCAATGCAAAGTAAAATGCAAGGCTCTTTGCTCAAAAACTAAGAATTCAAGAAGGCAAGAGCAGAACTTGAAACAAATATGGGATCCTGTTTCTTAGTAGGGGCCTGTAGGACTGCTAAGATCGCACTCCCAGGAAGCTGGTCCTGATCTCATATGTTAGACAAGTCACATATCATTTGTCTCAGTTTACCCAGAAAAAAAAAAAAAAGACTCCAAAATTGCATTGGTGATCTTATGGCAATTTATAAAATAAAATCTGGTGGTTCATCATTCAGCACATCAAAAATAACACCAGGAATGCTACTGGTCTAGCATCTTTTCACCCAAAAGAAGACAAATAGATTGTGATGACAATTTACTGGTAGAATGGCAAAGAGAGTATATTAGTAAATGTACACAATACCCTAAGAAATGGAAGAGGTAAAAAAATATTAAAAGCCTAAACCTGAATCATGCCGGTGATAAGCTACTGACTGCACAATATAGTTTATTCACATCATTACAACTAACAATCCATATAATATTATTATAAAATCAATAAATTTACTTCATGTACTGAATATATTCAATAAAGCATAAATTTATCAGATCAACCTGTGTCACGTTTTGAGTATTGTTTCTGGCTAAAGGCCCTTTAAATATGATTTGACTTTCCTTTCTTAACCAGAGTCTCTAACTGAAACACACAATATCTATTATAATGCTTATCATTCAGATTTTATGCTCTATACTCCTGTCCTAATTGGGAGGAAATAATCATTAAGGTAATTCTTATGATCCCAGCCCTGTAGCCTGTCACATGCTAATGGAATATTAATAGTGTCATTGTGTAGCTATTGAAAGTTTTAAGTTAACTTTTCCAAGTAATAAGGGGATATTTTTAACATTAAAAAATGTAGAATGATTTTTAACTTTTGAACAATATACTAATTGTCATAACTTTTACCAGTTATTTTTAATGTGAAAAGGAAATTGGTTTAATTTGCAAATAAAAACATGTTTTAATGGTTAAGAAGTAATGATTTATGTTATTTTCCAATGACAGATTCACCTTACAAATCATCACAGTATTAGTAAACACTTTGCAAAATAATGTAGTTTTTAATTTATTGATGTATTAACATATTGTCTATTCTGAATGCAGTACTTGAGTTTTACTTGCATTTTATTTATTCTTGATTAAAAATACTACATTTAATATTTAATATTATATTTAAATATCTCATCACCTGTACATTTGAGATATTAAAATATCTTATGTATCTGTAGAGTAACATGCAATAATAGGATAATATAAATTTATTATACAATTATTGTGCTAAGTGATTATCCTGCCACAGCAAATTATATCACACAACATTTTATCTAATAGATTCTTCCCCACACACCTCAGAAATGGTGTGTGGAAACCATGCAAGTGCACCCGAATAATTGCAAGAAAAATTTCTGCTAGTTTTTATTTTTTTAAGTATACAATGGGTCAGGAATGACTGTGAAAAAGTAAACAAAATGGAGATCTGGATTTACTCAGTTAAGTTGTCTCAAGTTTGCCATTCAAAATATAATCTTTGTGTGCTTACTTTAGGTGTTTCTTCTAAGACTTTATCACTAGCTATCCTGATTCAGTAGTTTGGATAAGCATAAAGAAATTTTCATTTTTATTAAGAACCCAGAGACACTCTAATGTGGAGGGGTCTTCTCCTTATGCTAAGAAAAATGAATTCCTTCTAGAATGTATGAACAGACATAGAAGCAACAAAAAGAAAACAAGGCAATGAGGGAACTGTATTTGTTCTGAGAAATCCTGCTTGTGATGTATATATACAGTCACTTGCAGCTTAATGTTTTGGTCAACGATGGACCACATATATGTCAGTGGTCTTATAAGATATATTACTATATTTTTACTGTACCTTTTCTATGTTTGAATATGTTTAGATACAGAAATACCATTGTGTTACCATTGTCTATTGTATTCAGTACAGCAACATCTGTGCGGATTTATAGCTTAGGAGCAATAGCTGTACCATACAGCACAGGTGTGTAGTAAGTTACACCATCTAGGTTTGTGTAAGTACAATCTGTGATGCTCACACGTGAAGAAATCACCTACCAATGCATTTCTCAAAATATATGATCATCATCAAGTGATGCATGATACACACACACACACAGAAAAAGAAAGTATAAGACTTCTACATTTATTTGGCAGCAAAAACAAAAATATTAGAGATTTTATGTACTTGGAAAGCCTTGTATTGGATGGCATATGGAAGAGGAAACAAGATACAAGAGTGAGCTACACTTTACTTTCAGAGTGGGAGTTATTTTGTTGTTCCTGGTAAAGTTACTATCAGTATTAGTAGGAGTAAGATAGAAAAGTTGTTTACATTCCTGTTAAAGAAAATTTTGCAGAGACCTTCCTTCCCTTATTGGAGACTTAGATTTCAGTGATCAACACCATTTGTGGAATTTGGAGAATGGGGGAGAGGGAGTCAAGGCATAGGAGGCAAGTTCTCCAAATCCATATGCAAAGAGCAAATGAGGCTGACATGAACTGGATGTGAAGATGTAGACATGAAACACCACCTGAGAATCCACTGCAGTCAAAAGGCTGCCTGGGGGCAGGTTGAGGCTGCTGAGGGACCAGGAAAGGAGGTGAAGATGAGGGGCGGAGACCTTATCCTCACTCAGGGTCTCTTGTTGCCAGAAATCTGTGCTCCAGCCTAAAACATGAGAACTGGTGAAGGCCCCACACCTCTGCATTGTGGTCTCCTCAGGACATGTGCCTCGGTAAAAAAAAAAAACCTCAAATATTTTACAAGATTTCCTTGAGTTTAGAGAAATGTTAATGAAAGACAACATAAAGCTTTTTATCACATCAAGAGGATTTTCTGATAAAAATGTACAACCTAAGAAAATTGATTAAGGAAATTGGCATATGTTTTTGTTTTCTTAGTTACTTGATTTTTTTTAAATGTATTTATATAGCATTGATTTTCGCTTAAAGGTACACAATACAACAGTTTTTGCTTATTACTCACAAAGGATGAGAACCTTCCAGAGAATAATCTGGTTTTTATATTTTTATTTGTTTTTTTTCCCATTAACTACATTTTTTTTCTCTTTGGTTACCAATTTTCAAAACGGATAAACACAGAAAAGACAATTGATATCCATGAGTTGGAAAAATTTTGATAGTTCACTCTTAAAATTCTGCTCAATATAAATAACTCAAGCTTCACTCTTCACATTTCTGACATTGGCAGTCCCCCTTGAGTGAATTATGACTTGAGATTGGGCTCTCAGTCATTTTTCACTGTATCTATTAAATTTATTTTGCACTTTATCATTGCAATTTTGATATTTTTGGACAACAGTATTGGACAACGAGGGCAGCCAGAGTGTTTCTTGTTAGTTTAGTGAAAATTTGGGATGTGTAGTCAACTAATTATAAACAAAGCTTTATAGGAAATAGAAAATGTTGAAATAAATCACCTCCTTCTTTTTGTTTTCTTTAAAGCTGTTTGACTCCACTATTAGATTCTTAAAGAAAACACATTTGGTTAACCAGTGTTGTGCCAGAAGGCAGGCTATGCAGATACTGATTATTGCTCCAGCACCTCAACTACAAAATCGATGAGTGCTTAGCATGGCTCGCCTGGCTGCGGAGTTACTGAAACACAGATGGAACCCCAGGGTATTGCTAAGAATATTGAAGGACACCTGATGCCATGTGCTCATCATTTATCTTCTTTAGTGTCTAAAATCTGTAATTTTTGGAGAATCATTAAAAAAAAAAAAAACGCTAAGGTTCAGCAGTCGTGTCAGGGTCATTGCCATTCTTTTTTAGAGCTTGTCAAGAGAAGCATATTTTCAAGTTTAGGTGTGGCTATTTTTTTATATTTTAATTCTTTCTGTTGCTTATTTTGCTGTCTTTTCTTTTTAGAGTTAGCCACAGCTAGAATCTTTAAATAAGAAATTAGCATCTTTATGTCTCAGGCTCAGGAGGGAAATGAACTGCAGGTGGTTAGAATGCCTCCATGTTTAAGACCTTGATTAAAAACAGATCATAAATGTAACCTTGTCATATCTTCTACCCCAACCCCTGATAAGACAACAGTCACATCAACCTTAATCCACAGCATTGTGTGGACCATGGAAAGAAATACTCTTCTGTCTATAGCTGCTCACTCATGACTGCTGCCTGATTTGATAAGTGGGTATTTTCCAAATGCCAATGGAAACGTAGTCAATAACACGCATCTGGCTTTGTGAATTCTGTAACTTAAGATGTCTTCATGCAAACTATTACAAACTGTGTTGCTTATATAGTTAAGAGGTGATTATTACACCTCTTAGGGAAGGAGATAACTCAGAATCTTTTGACAGCTAAATCCTCACAATCCAGAGGGTCCATGTACAATATTTGTGGCATCCTTATTTTTCTTCAAAGACACTCCAGCCCATGTGTGAGCACACACATGCATACACACACACACCCACACACACAGGAACTGTCAAATGTTTCCTAAAAATAGCAATGTGAATACAGTCAAGAGCATAAGAGTAAAGACTTGAAAAGTGAGTTCCATGGAAGTATGTTTTCATGATGTTTGTAATTACCTCAGACAACAATTTTTCAGTCAACATGTATGTGAATTCACTGCGCTTTTGAAGCAGAATAGTACTGCTTTGTCAGTAATTACAGCACTCTGCAGTTATCTAGTGACTGTTGAGATGACCCTTGATAATCTTAAAATTTGTACTGTGTTTTCTTCATTTTCTAGACATTTAATTACAATTTTCCTTAAAGCAACTATTTCCTACTCCATATGAAAATATCATTTTTTCAGAAATGGGAGGAGTTGAGGAAAGGAATGGGCAAAGGAAAGACTTGGTTTTTCAATAGTGAGAATAAAAAATATTTGTTTCTCTTTGCTTTGGGCCTTCCTCTACCATCTTCTCAGGCTCTCTGTATCTCTCCCCCTCCTTTCCCCTCTCTCTCCTCTTCTTCTTCCTCCTCATTAACATTAAGAGTAGGATCAAAAAATATAAAAGGAACATATATATATAAACCACCCTTGTAGGACATAAGTCAAAATGTTAGAGATAATTATAATATATCCGATGAGTGAAATTACTGGTGATTTTAATATTCTCTTAGCACTTTTCTGTTTTCCAGACTTTTTTGGCAGTACACCATTACTATCTGTGTAATGAGAAAAACATATAGAAATATCTGAAAGCTGAATTTTAGTGTTTTAGATTTGTTATATTTTCTTTAGTTTGCAAAAATTTTCATAGTAAATAGTATAAAACTACTAGATATTTTTTACTGAAAACCCTAACTGTAGCTTCTCATTGTAGTAACAAAAAAAATCCCTACATAGATTTTAACTTGCTATAATCTTTAAGTTCAAATATGTAAATTAATTAAATTTCTCTATGTGTTCCAACCTGACACCTCTGATAAAGATAGCAGGTTGTGGGTTATTGCTCTTGTATTTATTTCCCCCGAATGGATCATCAAACTTGGGATTGTTTCTTTTGGGAGCTAACAACTGTATAATATTTCTAAAAAATGCATTCACATGAAAGATAATTACATGTGAATTTGTGGACTCTCAAGGATGAGAAGTGAAGATGTTTTAGGTAGCACAAGGATGAAAATGACTCCTTTGAAATTTTTAGGCAAGGAAAATGTTTTTTAAGAAAACTAAATCATAAAAATTTCTATTGGTTAAAGATGTCAAAATACTCTACAGTCTTCAAACAGGCTATTGGGCAGTTAAAATTTAATTATTCTAAGTTATACAGAAAATACTGCAGTAGTAGCCAATGCTGCTCCAAGCCAAGGAAGGTCCATGGTTCAGTAATGAAACATTCTGGTCTCTGTAATAAAAGACCCAGACAGAAATTTGGGGATAGTCCAACAAAGTAGTATGTTGTGGTCGGGGGGAGTCAATGAAAAAGACTTGACAAGTAGTTTCTCTTTAATTATTAAGGTACAGGTAGGAATCACTCAGGCGCTAGTTATGTAAAGTCTGAAAGGATAAAATATGTTTTTGTAATGGTCGTTCAATGTTCCCCTAGCATTATAGCATACCTCTCCACCACTGCCCCCGAAGAGGGAGATACCAAATGGGGCAATGGGAGCAGTAAGTCCTCAATTCTTTTTTCCTTTTATTTTATTTTTTCTTTCTTCCTTTCTTCCCTCCCTACCTCTCCCCTCCTCTCCCTGTCTTCCTCTCTCACCCTTCCAATTCTTTCTGTATTTATTTATTTTTATTTTCAGTCAGAAAATTGTAAACTAAAACACATGACAACTGATTTATCTTTAGATTTTTGTAATAAAGCACTTCTCAGAGATTTAGTTTCAGCTTACTAAAAACTGTTGTGTTCAAATGGGGACGTAAGAAAGGAAATGCTGACTCAACAGTTTGATACAGACTGAGATGCATGAATTATAGTGAAGTGAGTCACTGATGTGTCTTGTAACTTCAACAACTAACTTTTGATGTTGTTTTATTCTATGCATTGAAAATCCATGTTTTTCATGTTCTTTGTTGATCACAATATGAGCTCTTTTTATTTAATTCTGCTGTGATCTTTATTCCATTATAGTGCTGGAGAGAAGTAGAGTGTAAGGCAAATTACCCTGTTTATATCCTGGTAAATTATGATAGCAGAATGTGAGATCAGAAGCAGTACCCTTTGCCTTCATTAAAGAATATTTTTGCAAGCTGAACAGGATGGCATGTGCCTGTAATCTCAGCTACTTGGGAGGCTGAGGCAGGAAGACTGGTTGAGCCCAGGAGTTTCAGTCCAGCCTGGAAAATTAAACAAGGCTCTGCCTTTTAGAAAAAGAAAGAATGTTTTTACAGTAAAATCATGACTATCAAACAAATACAAAATGAAGATATATCAAAGATATTATTCAACTAACTAGTTAATGAGGGAACTAGTAGCCTGGTTGAATTGGTTCAAAGAAGAATTTAACAAGCACCTACATATATAGGCTACTAGGAATGCTGAAATGAATTTAAAAATTGATTAATATCCACAAGACGATGATCAAGTGAATCTCCACCAGACAGAATTTGTATTTTTAAGGATACAGATTATCTGGATTACTATCAATATTCTATAACTATAGAGTTTTAAGATACTCTAAGAAAATGAAAGTTGGAGTTAACTTAAGAGGGGTGTGCTAGACAGGAAACCCAATAATCATTTTTCTTGTCAAAGTCTTTTAAAAATTTTGATGACATCTCCTACATCCTACAGCAATGTATTATACCACACCTTAGACAGATAAGACAAAATTTTTCAGAAATGTTGCTCCTATGCATAACTTATGATAAAATAAATATGAGCCTTAGCTCCAAAAATTATGGACCTTATCTCCAAAGGCAATCCAGAAAATCACTGGACCCAGTAAACTTCATGTAGATAGAGAAGAGAACATGACCACCATTGTTCAGATGAAAAACAGAGGGCCCAGTAATTTTGTATGATGGACCAGATGTTAAAGAGAAGGTGACAGAGAAAGTTGGTTCAGATGGAGCTGTCTATATGCTTGCATGGCTATTGCTTCATAGTTATACCTTAGGGGAATCTTTGAAGTCCAAAGGGTGATATGGATATAAACACTTATACCAACACGCTTCCAAACTCTTCCAGAGCAGTTGTGATGCCCACTCCCTGGGCTAACCTGCACTTTGACAAGTGGTACGTCTACTTTCTACTTGTTCTAGAAGTGAGGGGGAAAAATGAGGCATTGAATGTAAATGGAAAGGAGATTAAAATATATATATATGTGTATATATATATATATATATATATATATATATCATAAATCACTCACCACCACTCCCCCCTCCCTCCAAAGCTTGCCTGACCCTTCTGTGATTTGTCCTATTGCACATTTCTCCAAACCTGTTCTCGATCCACTTTTTATACTCTGAAGTTGGAACTTGTACTTTAATTCCAGATTTATAATCCTATTATTCCTTTGAATGTTTTCTTTACATTGTCAGTTTGTCACTTTCTTAAGCCTGCCTCATGATTCATTTAAAAGGTCATTTGCCCAATGATATAATGTTCTAAGCTCTGAAACTGTCTCCTTGCTATCATGTGACTGTAAGTCCTTTGCTGTAAATCCAACAGAATACTTGAAACACAGAAGATCATTAATGACTAAAAATATTAAAGTAATTAGTGGTACGTTAATGAACTAACAGAATATATGAATAAAATGTGTACAAATCAAGGAATGGAGAGAATGATTAAAATGTATGGAGTGCTCCTTTTCTTCCTCAGGCATAAAACTCCTAGGGTTTCTTACTAGATCACCCTCAGAGTATGGACAATGTAGGAAGCATTTAATTCATATCTTTCCCCAATTTAAGCCTTAACACAAACCTACTTTATGAGTTGAGGCACACTTAGTCTTTTTAAATACTTTAGAGATGAAGTTCAACCATGCCTATTAAATAGTAGAATTTTTGAAAAGTAGAGTCTTTAAAAAAGAATAACTGCCAGTAACCCATATACTAAAAAAATTATCCAGGAAATCAAAGAAAAACACTCCTCTAGAAGATTAATATCTTAGTGTCGGCAGTGTTATTACTTAATTAAGTACAAGAGAAGAAACACAGAAATTCTTTTGTCTCTTTTATCAGTTTATCATCAAAGTAAATTCTGATAGGGGCATGGCCTAAGAAGTTTCCTATTTGTATATTATAGGACTGGTCGAGATTTTGTAATACAATCTTGAAATTCGGATTAATTTTAGCAAATAAAGGTGAAGAGTCTCTGGTTTCATAAGGTAAATCCAAGGCCCTACAATCTGTCAATGTGTTCTGAATTGATCTTAAGTGGATATGCGACATTTGTTTTAGGAATGACAATGGGAATTATGTGGGCAGATGCCTTCAAGCTCTTTTGTGAAATGAAGCTCCACACATTGCAAGCACTGATAAGTTAGTTTCCAAATATTGAAGTGCTTAGCCAAAACTTTCCAAACTACCTTCTCAACTTGCTGATGCATGCTCAAATTCTCAGCACCATGGTTTAAACAATGTACCTCTTGTTCCTTCTATTTACCCAACAATTCTCCTCAAATGATAGTATTGACTGCTCCTGGAATTCTGTCATGTGTCTTATTTGGGGTGTTAGTATTCTGTGTGACAGATTATAAATTTAGGAACTGTGATCATAGTTCCAAATTTGCATTAATGTGTATGTAATTTTTACATTTTTCTTATCTCTGTGTAAAAGTTCTAATGTAAATTATATATAATTTTAACTTTGTTACAGGAGTGCTATGAAAACAAAGAAAACTGAAATATGCTGTACTCTAAAAACAAATAGTTCTGATACTGCATCTAGGAGGTTTTTTCTTTTTTATGAATAAAACTTTGCAAACTATGCATTCTGTAAAACAATCTTAAATGTAAAAAATAGAGATAAGAACTGAATGGGAGGGTCATTTCTAAAAGTGAGAGCCAGAACATGGTTGAAGGCTAAATGTATCAGAAATTATAAAGGCAAAATGTTGAGAAAGGTGATTGATTTGGAATATGGAAGTGTCCAGACACTTATAAAAAGGATTGAATTTTTATTTATTGGTGGTTCAAACTTCACACAGTTTACATAAAGTGGCAATCAGGGGATGTTTGACTTAGGATCACTAAGCATATAGAATATATTTCAAACCCATAAAAAAGTTCTAACAGTAAAGAAGCTGCTACTGGATAAAAAAGTTTGTTGGAAGCTATATACTTTAGAGGTGGATCCAGGCTAAGCTATCAAAACACAGCTAATTTCAACATTTTTTCCTCCTAACTTAAAAAATATGCTCTCTACTTTTCTTAAAGGCATTAATTTATTTTTTTTATTTGAAATTTTCTTTTTGGCATAAAAATCTATATTTATTTGTTTGTTTTAAACTAGGAAATAATGTGATTTCTATTGCCTTTTCCCCTAGCCCTTAAAATTAATTCCTTTGGGAAAGAAATATTCTGGGATTTGATTCCATTGAAGATTGAAAAGGTGAAGGTTTTAATTAACTGCCTTAGAGCTTATCATGGTGAGATGGGGGTGTTTAGCTCAAGTGCGGTGAAGAGCTCTTAAATTATTCTGGCAATTGAGTTTTCATCCTTTTTGTTCCATATTGTAAAATCCTTTAATGGCTAAACACACCCACGAACTTGGACTTTAGACTCTATGAACAGCAGGGGAGAGATCTGCAACTGATGTAATGTTCACTAGCATGCGGACAGAATCATTAGACTCTCTGGGATTCATGCATATGCTAAAAGAGTGAGTGTGAATTAATCAGAATGGCTACACTCAGTGAGGCCAAACTCCCTCAGTTCTCAGAAAGAAGGGCTGGGAGCAGGATTAAGAAAATTGAAAGCTAAAACAAAAGAAAATCAGGCACTCTTCTCTTTCTCTCACATCAAATGAGGCCAAATGCTAATACTATGATTTACAAGCATCCGCATCAAGTTACTTTAGAAAGTAGGAAGTGTGTCTGCCGGTTGCAACAGCAGATGGATGGTCAGCTGACCTCAGCGCTATTCATCACTGAGATGGGGGAGTTCATTCATTTCTCTACACTTCAGTTAACAGCTCCTTAAAGGGTGAAAGTCAAGACTTGAGATTGAATAGTGAGATCATTACAGTTGTCAGGTTCAATTCCGAAACATTGGCCAATTTACCCACTGACAATATGCTTGTTACTTAACCTCTCTGTACATTTAAGTTTATTGTTTTTCATTTTTTAATAAGCAATGAGAAGTCTTGAAATAATACAGTGTCAGAATTATTTTTTTTAATGATTGGTGACAGATGTCATGGATATAGCATTTGCCTTGGATTGAGATTACCACGTACTCTTCATTGTATCACAGAAATGTAATTCATAGAATTTTTAAAAAACTTTGGTACTCAAAGTATTATTCATGGACTAGTAGAAGATTACTGGAAACGCAGAATCTCAGATCTTGTCCCAGACCTAATGATTCAGAATCTGTATTTTAATGTAACAGCAGATAATTTAAATGCACATTAAAGTTTGAAGAGCACTGTTGTAATAGTTACTTATATGTGAGGCATGTTTAAAATGCTTCAGTAATCATCATTTAAACTTTACTAGATATTTTTTCAAAGGAATAAAACATTTAAATTTTCTGCTTTTGAGCCTCATGAAAACATAGTCACATTTTACTTATCTCTGTATATCTAGAAATTTTGAGCAGTTATTACATAGCAGACACTCAAGAAATGTTTGTGGAATTGACTAGGATATCTTAGATACCTTAGAATCTCCTCCTGGGTTCAACAAAACCATACATAGGTCAAGTTGTTGGAAGAGCCAACAAAGAAAATCATTGAAACCCTACACAACCCTTCCTCCTTCTTATTTTCCATCCCTTTACCCTTACCCTTAAACTTGTCTTTGGAAGAAGGAAAAAGAAGAGAGCTTGTCTATGTTCAGTCTCCACATTTAGTTGGCTATAATCACAGTACTACTCCATATTAGCAAAGAGAGGAACTTGGAATGGAGAATGAAAGAGAGCCTAAAATGAACTGAATGGATCTTGAACACCAAGATCAAACTTTTCTAATATATTGAAGTGACTAAAGAAATTGATCAATAAGAAGTTAAATTGGTCTGCTGTATAGCACAATGGAGGATTGTTCATTGGAAAATAAAACCACTTCACATATCCACCTTACCAAGTTGATATCCATCAAAAGTCAGCTTATTCTACAACCTGATCTACTGGCTTATGTATGGGATCAATATCTATTGTACATCCCAATATTATTAATTTCATAGTAATTGTGCTACCTTCTCTTTTGGAATGACACATTCAGCTTCTCCAGGGAGAAAATATTTTGCTTCTAATAAAAGATTCTAGAGACGGAAACGTGATTTTGCATCTCTAGGCTGCCCCACATGGATCAAGAACTGGGAACAGTTTTTTGATCTATCTGAGCCCCAAGTTTTCCCCTGTAAATATTGGGATATAGTCTTTTGGATAAGAGTGCGAAGAGTTTTATCTTTAATGTTTGTAAAGAATTTATGGCATGCAATAATAGTCAGTAAAGATATTGTAAAGAAACAATATGTAATCTGTAAACACCCCAAGTAAAAACAAGGAATTTCTTAAATTTTCTTTACGTAATATATTTTTCCTGATTTTAAAATTATGTAAGGAGGAAAAGAGATCATAAAATTTTTCA
Organism: Propithecus coquereli; assembly: GCF_000956105.1. NCBI lineage: Eukaryota > Metazoa > Chordata > Mammalia > Primates > Indriidae > Propithecus > Propithecus coquereli. The sequence continues at coordinate 1,375,538 of NW_012136636.1, read as the reverse complement.
CTACCTTGTAATTTCCAATGGAAATCAAAACTATGAGTTTCTTTTTATTTTTTTAAGAGGAAAAGAATCACATGAGTTCTATGTAGAAATGGCCAAACATACATATATTCCTGTTTTTGCATGGGAATGTTCACTGTCAACAGTAAGATGATTTTCATTTGCCTCTGTGAAGGCACTTAATTCACAGCCTGTTTAAAATAGCATCATCTCTGATAGCTGTAATTAGTTTCATAACAACACTTCCTGCTGCCACTTTGCAAATCAGGCTTCAAGTCCAACTTTTAACACAGACATGCCTCTAATTAGCACTGCCCCAAACCAAGTCCAATAGGGCCATAATGAATGTATGACAATTGGAGAACTGAGTTCATTTCTCCATTTGAATCTTGGAAGCAATCCAGTTTAATCTGTATGCAAAGGTAGACTTTTGAAGGAATAATTGTACTTTGTTTTGGTCCATCTGGATTGGGCTATAAATATGCCTTTCAGGTTTTATAACATTAAGTTACAGAGACAGCACTCAATGTCGGGATAATGTTCAAGAAGTCCTATATGGGTGATTAACTTGAGAACATTCATCAAATAGGTGCCCCAATCTTAGGGAAAAAAATGCATTTTTAAGCTAGGAGCAATTTCTGGGCTCTTGATTTTGGTGAATGAGATGAATTCATTAAAGCAAAAAAAGTTCCAAGTGCTTTTTGTTCTCCCTTATAATTAAGCCTAATAAAATAAGCACATTTTTCTTCTCTCTAACACATGCATATTTTTCTATGCCAGAAATTACATTGAAGTATGAGAATAAAAATAACACAAAATCCAATAGTGGTCCCTATGGCTTAAGGCCTATGTACCAACTTTCCATGATTATTTTGTCTATTATACTCTTGCATATGTTTTTGAAGGATTTTACAACATGCTTCAAAAGCATTTGAGGTTTGGGATTTCCACTTGTTACTATTTATGGTTTCGGTGTTCACATACCATTGATTTTTTTCTTTCCCTCTCCAAACCCAAATGTCAATTGTGATCTAAATTAATTTGCACTTGGAGTTGGCAAGCTAGTTAAGTTCAGTGCATGGAGTGAAACCACAAGGCAAAGCAGAGGACGTTGACTCTAGTTCTTGATCTATCTTTCTGATATTTCTGGCTTCCCTCTTCAGTTGCCCTAAAACCAGTTAGGTACTTGTAATTGTCATTTGGGAAATGAATTTGAGAGAGTCGGTCCATACATTGATTTTGTCTTTAAAATATGTCTAAATTTCTCACAGAAGGAAAATTATGATGACTTCCTCATTGATAAACATGCATAAAAAAGCAATTTTGGTAGGGAAAAATATATAACTTTATCATAAGTAAAATGTGGCTCAAAAGTGACAGAGGTTACCTGGATCACATACTTTAGACATCTTGTATCTCAAATACAGGGCAGAGTCCCTGGAGCATTAAAGGTTTTTGGTAAGTATTTGTAGATCTTGTGAAAAAAATAAATCAGTTGAAATTTGTCTGTTCAAATCCAGATGTGTAGAACACAAGCAGCCACTACGAAATGGTATCACACAATTTTTACAGTAACCAAGGGAGAAACTAGATTAGGGAAAGGAGATTTGGGCTCAACATCCTTTAGCATCAGCAATAGAGGAAAGATTTGTAATATGCCCCAGGGCATGTAGCAGGCAAATATTCTCTAAGTATAACACAGCCAGGGTAATAAGTTCAGGATATATAAATGTGAGGTATGTAAATGAGGTTAATGAATTCCTTCGGCAAATGAGCTAGGGGTGTTTAAGTAGGAAAGTAATTATCACCATGTGTGGTATACTTGGATTTAGACATTTTAAGAGAGTATGAAATGTTTACCCTGGTTTGTAATTTTTCCCAATACCTTTTGAACACTTGGGAATTTAAAAGATTCCAGAGGGAACTTGGGCTTTTAATTACTTCCTTTGGGAAGGTGGTCTTATTCAAAGGATGGAGACATTAGGCCACTAGCACAGGAAAGGATGGAAAGATAAGGAAAAACAAGGGGAGAAGGAAGAAGACCGGAGAGAGACTTTTCAGAAAGGCCTGGGAATGAGCTTCTCCAACCTTTCAATTGTCCAAGGAACAGAAGTCCTTGGAATAGGAGTTCCATGCCCCATCCACCTGAACTCAAATTGCTTCAGACTGTTCAGCAAAACTTTCATGCATGCATTGCTTTTAAGATATTGTTGTTGTTTTTAATAGCCAAATCCTAAAGGGTGAAACCTAGAAAAGCATCTAGATACTTTCTGAACATGAAGTCTGTTCATTCACAATTACAGTTATAGAATGACGTCAGCAAAACATTTAAGGCAATTTTTCATCACAGATTCTTAAGTATCGCTTAGTGATTAAGTGTTATGCTTTAGAAGGGCTAACAATAAATAATTTTAAGTCCAGAAGTCTCAAGGGAGACTTAAGGAAAAAAAAGTCAGAATATTTTATAACATGATTAAGAATAACCATAAAAGCCAGATGCTGACTACAGCCTAAGTCTGTAGTCTCAACTACACAGGAGGCTGAGGCAGGAGGATCATTTGAGCCCAGGAGTTCAAGTCCAGCCTGGGCAACATAGCGAGACTGTGTCTCTAAAACAATAAATAAATACAAATAAATTTTTAAAAACAGAATAACCATAAAGTGGACAGGAAGGAATTTTTTTTTTCTGATTGTGAATTAAGATTTATGTTCTTTGTGTCTTCTAACAGTTCATAGCTTTTACTCTTATCTAACAAGCAATGAAGGTGTAGGGAGGGACAGGCTCTACCACTCAATGGCCAACATGCTTCTGTCTTCTCAGGGTGCTTCAGTAACAGCTGCTAAGGAAAGCCTACGGGTCCCAGTTTTAGTTGCCCTGTGGTCAGACGAGCACTAAAAGATGCAAGGTTTGTAATTTTCTATCTCCACAGGAGGGACACCTAAAGATTTGAGTAAAGCCTGTTAAACCTTCCCTGAATCTTTGTGTCTGCTTACGGATTGAGGAAAGGCCAATTAGAAAGTAACAAAAAGGAAGCATGTACCTCACATGATCATCAGTGGTTCCTGAAACAAAGTCACTGTGGTCTATTTTTCTTATTATAAATGAATTCCTCCAAGAAATATTTTACTGGCCAAGGGGTAGTGTTTTCAGAAATATTGTCTAGGCCAGGCGCGGTGGTTCACACCTGTAATCCTAGCACTCTGGGAGGCCGAGGC
>NW_012136636.1:1343942-1371956 GCF_000956105.1 Propithecus coquereli | reverse complement strand
CAGATTAATTTATATTATATAAAGGATGTGGAACTGATTTGTAAACTAAAGAACACTGTAAAATAAGTGGATTTTCATGTTTTTTTAATGAAGAGGGTAATTTTCTTATTGACCTCCAGGCACCACATTGTGTTGCTCACGCTACAATTTGTGGTATAATATCGTCAGTCTAGATTGGGATTTTTTCAATTTTATTCTATTGATTTTGCAAGTTTATTATACACTTCCAATCCTATTGTCTTCTCTACAATAAAAATGCACACTAAACTATTTAAAATATGCTATTCCAGCTCAGATTCCATGTCTGTTTAAAAAGTTTGTATATTTTTCAGAATAGTTCTTGGATATACCATTTTTTTGTATCCTTGGCATAATTTGTAAATCTAATCATTTTTCTTTAAATCAATATTTTGTTTTTGAGATTTATTCATGTGGTTATATAAAAATTCAGCCCACAGAATCAAAAATTGCTATACATTTTTTCCTTATATAATTATATTTCATTTTGTATATTATTCTCTTCATTTCCACATCTTTAATCTGATGTTATATTTTCCACATGTGAGAAATACAAAAGTGTGTAATTTTTAATTTATCTGTTTTATCGTATTTCTGACTATTTTATTACGCTAAATAAAGTCTTTAGTTGCTGAGTAGGTCCCTGAGAACAGCAACTCTCCGTGTCTCTTTCTAGGGTTTCACTTGGGGGTAGGATCAGTAATCTGTGTTCACTCACCACCTCACGTAGGAGGGGAAAGGTAGTTTACCTAAACCTATCTAAAAGTCATTAGTATCTTCTATGATAACATCACCTACAGTAAAGACTATCCTTCAAGTATGCTATGTTTGTGCTTTTCTCTCCCAGAGAATAGAGAACTCAAAATATCTGCTAAACTAAAAAAATCACAGTACAAAAAAAAAAAAATATCTAATGTGTTGACAAGGACTTAACTAAAGTATAAATAACTTGCTTTGGATGTGCTCAGATACTAAACCCTTAGGATCGTCCCTCTTAAAATAGATACGTGCATCCTTAAAATAGTTATGTATTCAATAAAACGCGTGCACATTAATGCAAAGGCCTGCATGTGTGAGGTGGTCTTTACCATTGCTTTTTTTATATTTTTCTAATCAAGGCCCAATGACACAAGGGTCATTGCCTTCTCTCACATAACTAAGCTAAAGAGGTCGTGCCTAGAAAGAAATAGGAAATAGAGTTTCGTCATCCAACGGTACTTAAAGCGCTTGCTGAAACAGCTGCCATGTGCACAGGCACAGTTCCTGATGTGGAGCTGAATGTTCTGCTCTGCCATGTTTGATAGCTCCCTTCTTATCCCTTGCAATGGGTACTTAACAGTATTTAGTTGTTGGCCCTCCAATATTTTCTCTCTACCTTCTCCACTTGGAAAACTTCTGGTCTTATATTTTGACCACTCACCTTGAGGCAAATGACCCCATGACTGTATCTCCATGTCTAACTTTTTGGTCAGTTTATTCCTTGCTCCTAGGAACTTCTGATTTAGAATTACCACTGTAAACACACATTAACATATAAATAAGTCAAATTCATGAGCTTACAGCCAAAGTCCCTTGTATTGGACGATAACTCCATTATCTTTGTAGTCATATAATCTAAAAGTTTGGATTTATTTTTTATTTCTTTGTTTTATCAACCTAATAAAATGTGTCATTAGAACTTGCCAATGTTTACCTTGAAATGAGTCTTATATGCATGTTTTCTTCCACTTCCACTTAATTTCAGCGGAATTATTTGTTTCTGCCATGCAAACGAACTGATAAGTGATTGAATGCAATATATTCCTACAAGTTATCCCTGATTCTTCTATTATTATTTTCATTTATTGCTGAACAGGAAGCAGGGTGAGGTAGTGCTAAGGACAGTGGGCTCTGTGAAAAGACTCATGGATTCCTATACAATTTATCTCCTACAAAGCTGTGGAAATTTGACCAAGTTAGTTAAAATCTCAACACCTCAGTTTCTTCATTTATAAAAAGGGAATGCTTATGTTACCTCATGGAATTCTTGACAGCTCATCTATACAGTCTGCACAGAGCAAAGCATAATGCATATTCTGTTCTAGAAACGGTAATGTTATTTGTGTTACTCTAAGAAAAAAAAGAACAAATTGTCACCCTATTTCCTTTTCAATCTGACAAATTTCCCTCCACTGGCTCTCAAAGCCTTCTATAAATTGGCCCCACCTTGAATTGAATATTAAAAATTTATGTTCTTTTGTTTCTGATTTAATTAAGTAAATTATTAATAATGTAAAATAATTGCTAACATTCCCATAGTATGTAACATTATCTAGTCTATGTTTTCCAAAGTTTATCTCATTGGCTTCTCACTGCAGCATGAGCCAGTATTCAGAGATGAAAAACAGCTAGACCAATTATAGCTCGCAAAGGAAGATCTAGGTCTTGAATCTAGACACTTGAAGTGATCAATTTATTTTATTATTTTAATGCAAAATAATAAAAACACACCATTACAAATTTTACAAAAGAACATATAACTTATAAGAACTTTCCTAGAATCCCTACAAGAGTTTTGAGAAATAAATGAGGGTTGAAGTTTGAGTTTCACTAACTTCATGATAAAATCCCTTTTGCTTTATCCCAACATATACTAAAACAATTCTTATGAAAAAATAGGTAATACATCTGCAAGGACAATAACATAGGTACTTTATTAAGACTTCAAACCAAGAAGAGACATATAAGAAGAGAAAAATGAATGGAAAAGAAAAACTACTTTCATGTCCAGGATGGGAAGAATAAAAAACACCTATAAAAATAAGATAATTGTTCACTGAATGTATTCATTAATTAACTGTGCTACACATATTAAGTATTTTTGTTTGTTTGTTTGACTGCATACTCTTTGGTTGTTTCTTTATATGCCAATTATTTGTGATTCATTTTCAACAGAAAGAAGGGAAATGAAATTCAGTCATCAAAGGTATTGTAACTCAATTTATTTTTCAAATTTAACTGAAATAATTCAATGAAACTTTAATGTGAAATTGACAAAATAAATATACAAATTTTCCAAGAAACAATGTTTTAAAATTTTAAAAATAAATTAGGAAAAAAGGAGATATGTTTTCTAGAAAATAGTTTATATTTATGACTTCTTTGTAATATAAAGTATAATACAGTCTCCTGGAAAGATAGATAATCAGAACATAAGACAGGTCAAATTTAAACCTTATTAGTTATAAATAAATACAATAATGGAAACGTCATTAACAATGGGAAATGGAACAATAAGCAGACAATTTCTTTCAAGTAAATCTCCTTGAAAAAAAATACTCAAATTAGAAAGACTCTCAACATACATGATAAGTCAAAATAAATTTCAGCTATGTTCACAATATCAGGCTCATAGAAAAATTGCAGCTAAATTTAATATTTAATTATTTTTAGAATATTCAGAAGTTAGATTCATTGTGAAACAATAAAGAGAATGAAAGAAAGAATAAGTAATGGAAAGAAACAAAAAAATCATGTCCAAAAATATCGTAGAAAATTATAAGCAAAACAGAAAAGTAAAGAACAGATTGGGTAGGATATATATGAGGCAATCATGAAATAGAGTTACTATTTTTATTACAAAAATTAGGAATGTTGAGGAAGCATGGTAGATTGAACACATGTTCTAATTATGCATAGTCCCTAAACTCCACCAAAATGCTAAAAAAGTCTACAAAGGAATAAAAAAGGCAAAAAACCATAAGGACAAAAGAGACAAGATAGGAGATAACAGAATACAAAAGAAGTTAACGAAATTTGGCAAAATGTGAAGTAGAGAGATGACTTAGAAGAAGCTGATAGTTGACTTAGAAAGAGACAGTTGGTGGCGACAGCGAGAGTCGACAGAGAAAGCTCAACCCTAAGTCCTAGCATTGTCAAAGCTAATTGGTAAATCGACGGAATCTAGACCCTACTTCATCCCTTTTATGGTATAATCCCTCAATTTGGGGGTAGCCTCCAACACTAAAATACTCCCAGGATATTGACCTCTAAATCAAGACTGAATGAGGTTCCACAATATTTGCCTTCAAACTAAGATTTGATGGATACTGCACATTCTGGTACACAATGCAGGGGAAGCTCTTACTCAACTGCATCTGGATGATTTCAATATACTAGAAAAATATAACCTTTTCATTTTTTACTTTATGTTTCAGTTGTACCACATTCTAAAGTCAAGATAAATCAACATTCTTTTTCCTGAGTAAACACCTTCTAGGAGCCAGATATTATGCTCTGAATTATGATGGCTTTTAAGAATAGAAATAGAATGCATGATCTTTGCTTTTATGAATATATGCTGATCCAAAACAACTTACATCCTGATGGAGAATAGATATGGGGAGACAAAGTCTAATTCTCTGCTGTTCTTTGTGTAGACATTTTATTTTATTTTATTTTTTTAATTAACTCAAAGGAACATCATGGGATATTTCAAAATAGAAGTAAAATCAACTTCTTCCAATTCAATGCTACGTGCTCTTTTATTTATCTGATAAAATGTCAATTCACATTTTCCATGTTTTCTGAAACATCTGAGTGAGGTACATTTCAGGAAAAAGTAAAATAGGCATGGGTCATTTACCAAGAAAAAAAAAATCCTGCCTTAAGATATACACAAGTTAGGGAGATAATGATTAACTTTAGTAAAATAACATCAAATGCTTTCGGTTACACATTATTTTTAATACCCATCACTGAAAACAATTTCAGCTATTTGAACGGTAAATGGATTCCAAAGAAAGATTCCTTATGAACAGGCATGCTGCAAAAACCCCGACTCTGCAGGGAGCATAGAGGAGCAGAAGGAAACTTTATATCCCACATGTCAAACAAAGCACCTACCCGTGAGTGACCCTGCACATCAACAAAGATAAAAAGGGTGGGAAACAAAAACAAAACTATTGTTAGGGAGCTCAGAGTGTAGTCATCCTCATCCATGTGCTCTGGAGTATAGCACACCCTCAATCCCAAATAATAGCTTATTATTTTTTAGTTTATCTGCCGGGACAGAGGGATGTCCCAGAACAGCAGGGAGCAACACTTTAATTCTTGATCCTCCTTTAGGCACATGAATTTTGACACCTCAGAGTATTTTACTCTATCATCATTATTAGATATTGTTTCATAATTTGCCCTGAGCTCATTTGCTCTTCTTTATTTATTTATTTATTTTTCTTTCTTCTTTTCCTTCAGGGATTGGCTAGCTTCACAAGCTGTCATCATTTTGTCTTTTGATCTCAAGGGGACAAATGTCCCCATCACATCCAAACTCGTTTCCTTAGTGTCAGATGGATAGTAGCAATAACCAAGAAAATTTACCCCAAGGCTTCTTCTGGGAAGTTCAACAAAGTAATTCCTTAAAAAAAAAACATGTTACACAAAGACATGTTCAAACCTTGTTGTGAATAAAAGACAGTCCACCATCTCTTGATCTCTCACATAGGAAAGTCATGCAACCTCCACACTGTGACGACAGCTAATACTGAAACTCTAAAACCACAGGTGGTGGAAAAAGTACATACAAGAGCTTAACTTTTGTGAAATACCATTGTCTGCCACTCTCAGGAGTATATACACTTTGAGAATATTCCACGGTTTGTACCACACACAATGATGCATCATGTTACAGAAAATGATTTTTACAGTTCGGTTATGTTTTAAAAAGTAGTTTTGTTTTCAATTTTACTTTTAAATGCTTAGTGTATTTTTTTTGGTCTGAAAGATTTCAGTGACCTCTTCTCTTCCATAAGCAGGTTTCTATGATTTCTTAGAAAATATCCATTATATCAATAATATGCTGCTATAAATTATATATATTTACTGCAAGCAAATGAAACAAAGTTTATTGCAACTCACATTATAATTTTACTATGCTTGTTCACAATGCTGTGTACCATATAATCTTCAATCATAACCTTATATTTTATGGAACTTTATACTTTAAAAACAATGTGACAGCTCAAAGTGTGTTATGTTTTTCTAACCTAATTTGATTGGAGTATGTTTTTACTTTCTTTTAGAAATTCATTTCCAAAATGGATCACAAGTTCGATTGCGGGCTCCTTCATTATACCCTAAATTCAAACTTGAAAACATCTGCTTATTTAGTTGGCCTTTTGAGAACAAAAATCATACTATCACCCTTGAAGGAAGTTATCATGTATCATAAACAACTTAATTTCGATCTTAAGAGGGAATGTCAAGGAGAACTAGTGAATCAACTTTACTTTCCATGTGAAAGCTCCCTCCTAAGACCCTGGAGATTTATGTGGGACAGGTTATTATACTTCACTTACTAATCAGAACTCTAGTTCCCTTGGCAACCCACATACTTTGTTTCCCCCACGCTAGCATTCCTGAATCTCCTTCTGCACCCCTCCCCCCATTAAATGATTTATTTCCCTATTGCAACAGCCTATGGGCACATTACATACTTTAAAACAACACATTAATCTATAACTTTCCACCCCAGACAGCAGACACCACCATCCTTCTTGATAACCACCTCTGGCGATCACAAAGAAAGCATTCCTGATTTAGGTTACAGTCAAAAAATTGTAGGGGATGATGTGTCTTACACCAGTCTTCAAACTTATGTTTAGGCAAACTGCCAGGTGAGAGCACAAGCCACAGCTGCACATTTTCATTGAAAATATTCTGCACAAGTCTCCAGTGCTTAATTTTGACTACTTCTGGCTAGCCTTCTTGAGAATAAATAGAAAATTAAAGGACAAAAAATGCATAATGGACCCTGTTTATTAGGTAAAGAGATGGGTGTGTTTAATGACGTTCCCATGCTTTATCCCTTTGCCTGGGTTGACATCAGTATATTTGAGCTGTCTCTTTCATCCCTCCTCTTAGCCCCAAGTTCCTTCTATATTTGCAGTAAAACCTGATGCTAAAAAACTTAGGATATATTTTCCAATTCCTGTACATCAATTTGGAAAACATAAAAAACTGTCAATTCTTTACCAGGATAAGGGCAAATATAGTTCAATGGCCTTTAAGGAATCACTCAAAGCTCAGATTTTCTTCTACACTGCAGTTGTTCTTTGACTTGTTTTCTTCATAATTATCTCATTACTTATAATTTTAAACATACATCAAGGGTGGCAAGTGATCTTCATTAAGTATTGAATGGTTTTTTGCTTAGAAAAATACATGATATTTAAAGAAAAATCATTTATTTTCAATTCTAAGCTCTATTCCGAACCATGACACATAGAATGAGTAAAAGTAGTGTATGTGTGCCCCAATAAATGGATTCATTCTATTGTCACACATTTCTATATTAGTTTCTGGGTTATGTTATGTGACTCATGGACCTTCTTTCTTCCCCCTTGTTTGTATTTTTTTAAGTGAAGTGTTGTGATAAACAGCTAAAAATCCAAACTTCCTTTCCACCTTCTTCTTTCTTCTACCAAGAGATAACCAGTATCCCAAAGTTGTTCTGAACCTGTTCCTTGGGTGTTTTGAAATATTTATTTATGTCTGTGCCACAAATATGTGTCAATGTGTGTGCATGTGTGTGTCTTTGTTTATCTATATTCAATTTTAAATGTTTAATTTGATATATATTATGCTGCCCCTTGCTGTCTGTTCATGCAACACTGTATCTTTAAAATTAAGTGCTTAAATTTAGATCTGTTTATTTTAATCATTGCATAAGTCATCCCAAAGTCTGCCTCTGTCATTTATAAATAAAATAATTTTTAAAAATATTTAAAACCAAAGCCTAAAGTATCAGGGCTGACCTACTTCTCAAGATTGAGTGGTTAACCAAGACTCTGGAACCTGACTTCCAAGTTCTAATCATGGAAATCTCTAATGTAACCCAATTAATTTAAATGCTCTTGTAACCTAGATTGATGATCTAATACTCACCCTTAGCTCTAGGTGGCTGATGGTAAATGCTTAAGAAAAATGAGACCAATAATTCACTTAAAATGTGTAATACTAGACCAGAAGGATTTTTTTTTTTTTTCTGACCACACATAGCCTAATTTTTCACTAAGCACAGAGTGTGGGAATGTTCCTAGTAGTTCAGGACTGGACTCGCAATTGGCTTAGATGTTTCCTTGTTCAAGTCACTGTAGAATATCCACAGTTTGGCTAATACTACAATTTTTTTGTTAACAAAATTTGCTGTATTCCCAATGGGCTTGTGCTAGCCCCTTGGTATGTTACTCTGCTATGATCTTTCTAGGAAGTTTATGAGACTAAAACAGTTTTAAAAGGCCTAAACTCTGCAATTGAAGTCCAATAACAGAATAAATACCTTACACCTAATAGCTAAAAAATTCACTTTGAAACGTAAGCTTTGCACAATTACTGGCTTTTCTTAATTTTTCAGGTTGAATATGTTCAAAATGAAATTTCCATAGAGAAATTGTTCTTGTGACCAAACATGCAAACACAGAACCATACAGATACCACCACCTACAGCATGACATCAGAAAACCTAGGTTAGTAACAGGCTAGCTGGTGTATCATTATGTGTGTGTATCTATATATTTCACTGTATTGTATTTTCTATTCATTGGAAAACTTACAACAGCATCTTCTATGTAAACAATGAAATATATTCATAAAATCATTTTTTTTCCCAAGCATGCAGACATTTCTGATGCTTTACATGTATTCTACACTAGGCACAGTGGTGAAGCATCAAAATCCTTGAAACCTTACAAAGTTGGCTTCACGTTTTGCCCAATTACTAATCACTATCTGAATCGTGTCCAGAAAATCATTTACCAAGTTCCTGGGTGCCGATCCCTGTCCAGCCCCATTCTATCAAGTGCTTCGTCACCCACAGGTTGCCCAAACCCAAAAGAAAGCCATTGTTGACTCTGCTCTTCCCGTCAGTCCCACCACCTGCAATCCATGAGCACCACTTAGTGCCTCCTCCAAATTACATTCCGCATGTCTTCATTTTTCTCCATCTTCGCTTCTAAAACCCTGGCCAAAATCATAGTCATTTTTTACCTGGACAACTAAAAAACCTCCAAACTTATCTCTTTTCTTCCATATTCATTGTTATGTGTACACATCTTCACCCATTTATACAGTATATATCACACATATATTTTTCATATATTATATGTCTTACTCCATTTAAGCTCTATGAACACAATTGTCTTGAATATTTTACTTGACACTGATCCCCCAGGGCCAGAATATAGTAAGTATTTAAATATTTGTTGAACGAATTCATTTTTGAGTTTTGGTGCCCTCATTTGTAAAATGTGATATAATGCCCTCTACATTATGGAATGGTTTGTAAGGGTTAGGTCTATTTCAGAAGTGCTTACTCCAGTAGAGTAAGATGTAGAGAGATGCTACAGAAAACGTAACTATTATTAATTAATTCTTAGGTTTTGTTCTCAATTTTAAAACATATTGCCACTACTAATCTCACTGCCAATATCTGTCTTTCTTTGAAATGCAACAGACCTTTTGTGAATCTAGTGAAGTTTTATTAACCTTAATTGTGATATAAATGATATAAAGAATATGTAGGTAGCTATAATTACAACAATCCCTTTGCCCCCTTCTTTTTGAAAGCAAAGAACTACAAGGGGATATCCTTGATTAATAATGATTATTTTTTTAAATGAACTTGATATTCTTAACAGTTTTTCCAAATACACATTGTATTAATAATAATGGCACAGTGATACAACTACTGCTAATTTAAAGTTAGTTTCCCATACATTCCCATACAAGCCACAGAAACACTGTCAACAAGTAAAGCCCAATGATGTTATCTTCATTCAGAAACTGAGAGCATTGTGCTTCACCATGTGAAAGGTCTTTCTCTGGGTCACCAGGATGTTGCATTGGGAGGCTGTGACTGGAACACACTTTTGTTGAAGCCTCCTTTAGTAGTTTTTCAGATTATACCAGGATCACCTTTTTCCTTTCCTAATTTTTGGTTCTTCAAGGCTCAATTAATCTTTCCTAATTCAATATTTGGGATTTTCTGGCCATTTTTCTCCCTATTGCCCCTGTTGGATTATAGGCTCATTGTTTTCTTCCAGTAGCTTTTGCCTTAATTATACAATATTGTTTTTACTGTTATTCTTGATCTCTTCTATATTTTTGTACGTTTATTTTCTTTCCCCTAATGGCATCATTAAATCATTCTGGGATGGGTCTGGTCTTACTCAAATAAAAAACTTCTTTAGTTTGCTGGCCACATGCTCTTTGCAAGTGTTCTAATCATTTTTAAAATCTAAATCAAGTTTCTTGCCTGTAAGACAGGGGATTATAACACGTTAGAGACAAACTCATCTTCCCCTGGATTGTTGTAAATGCTTCCTAACGTGTCTCCTTGGTTTTGTCCTTGTCCTCCAGAGGGACCCTTTTAAAATACAAGTCAGATCTCCACAGCTCACAGCCCTTTGATGGTTGATCATATCACTCACGATCCAAGCCAAAGTCATAACTGTGAGTTACAAAGCTCTGTGTGATCTGGTCTCACATTGCCCTTAATAACCTCCTCTCTTCCCCTCTCCCCTTGCTCCCTCTGATCCCACCACAACCTCTCCTAAAATTCCTTGAACACACAACACACATTCCAGTCTCAGGTACTTTGCAATTACTTTCAGTGATATTTCTATGTGCTCCCTCAAAAAAGATTTGCATGTCCTACGTCTCCTGCTTCCATCACCTCCTTCTTAATATCTGCTCAAACATTTTCCCAGGTTGGCCTTTCTCCACGCCCATTTCACAACCTTCAACCTTCTTTTAATTGGTTCTTTCCCTTTGTTGAAGACATCGTCTTCTCCAATATTACTCATTTTTGTATAGTATTTTAAAATGTATCACTGGCTTTTCCCACTGGAATGCAAGCTCCCCAGGAGCAAGGGCTTGTTGACCATGTTCTCTGCAGTACCTTCAGTGTCTAAACTGTTGGGCAGCACATAGCGCATCCTCATGGTGGAATGAACTAGGAAGGCACTGAGCCTTTCTACACAGCAGGCACCGTGGCTGAGCGTGGGCACAAAAGCAACCACTGTCTCTGGTTCTCATGGGCTATGTGGCTTAGTTATATTGGAAGACACTTAAAAACTGACTCTACCCGGACTTTTCTGCGATTTATTAGCTGTAGACCTAAAGAAAAGAGAAGAGGTGACTCCCAGATTCTGGCTGCTAAGGGTGCTGGGGCCAGCAAGTTTCCTTCTGAGAGATGTTCACTGCAAACAATTGCAAATAGGGATTAGAACTTCAGTGGAGGGTACAACACATTTAAATAGTAACAGTTATCTTCAGTTGCAAAAAATACTGGGAAAAAACTACATGATGAATAATATTCCTCACATTACTGACTCCCAGTGTTTTTTAGGGGAGAAAGAGAGAGAGAGAAAGAGAGAGAGAGAGAGAGAGACAGAGAGAGAGAGAGAGAGAGACAGAGAGAAAGAGAAAGATCCCCTCAAAGTAGTGGAAGTAAAAGGGGAACTGTAAGAATAAAGGGATCATCAGTTCTAAGAGTATGAAGTACAGCTGGCTCTCTCCAGTATCCCCAGCTGGAAAGTGGGAAGCTACCAGTATCCAAGGGAGCCCCTTCAATACTGGCATTCTCCTCTCCCTCTTTGCCTTGGGGTCCTATGGTCTCCTCCTCTGCTCCTCACCATGTGACTGTTCTGTTGCCCCTTTTCTTCCCCTCTGGTGGACCCGAAGATACTGAAGATACTGAAAATACCCTGTACCCATCATTCCCTCTCCTCTCTGGCTCATCATTTCATGCAGCCCCAGCAGAGCCACCCTGTCTGTAAAAGTCCATGGCCTTCAAATTCAAAGTTCATCACTGCCTGACTGATGAAATTTCAGTCTCTCTTTTGTTTATGACGATTCAGCAGGTGAGTGAATCCAATCTACCCTGGTCCATACCGAGGTAGGTAAGTGGCAACATACAGTGTTTTGAGCTAGCTACTCCCTGGGATGTGAACAGGACACACTGGGCATGGCAAGTCTCACTCGACATCCATTTTGTGTTTTTGTTTCCTGTGTGTGTCAGACAGGCTCCTATGCACTGGAGATATAACAGCAAATATAACCAATATATCCCTGTGTTTAAGGAAATTTCATTCCAGGGGAGGAAGGCAGAACAAATGACAAATTGCCAGAGGATCTATGACTTGGAGATGACACTGATAAAAGCAGTTGAGAAACTGAATCAAATAACTTCAAATGTCAGACTTAAGTCTAAGAGGTCATGTGGGCATGAAGCTTACAATCCTAAAGTCTCTCTGTGAGCACTAAATGCAAACATAGTGCTGCGGAAGTTAAGAGTGAAGGAGAGCTTAGCCTGGCTTCAGTGGTCAAAGGAAGGCTGGATTTCAAAAGTGAGAGGTAAGTTTCACATAGGCTGCTAAGAATTGAACAGAAATTCTTGTCAACTTATTTCTCAAGTTGGAACTCTCTTTGCTCAGGCCCCAGCTATGTCTTTACATAAACTTCTAACTACCCTTGTAAATGGGTGCAGATCTGAGCAGCAAGTTCACAAGCAAAAATATGCAAGGTCTGTTTGATGGCTAAAATGGCTTCCTTGCCAGAGTAAAAGGACATGAGACTGGTGCTTAGAAAACACTTTCACATATATCAACCCAGTTCACTCCCACAACAATCCCCTGAGACAGAAGATGGCCGATTTGAAAGGCCAGAGGATGAGATTATATACTTTATCTGTTTATCAATGAAAAACAATTGAAGGGTTCTGAGCAGAGAATTGGCACCCTCAGGTGGATGAAATCTAGCCCCTCTGTGTCTCAATCTCCACTCTTACACAAACCCCATCTCCCACCGCCCGTTGCTTGTCTGTTCTTGGCTCCGGAGCCTTCAGCATAACGTCTTTTGCCACAAGTCACAAAGAGCCTCCTACTGCTTCGCAGCTGGATTCAACCCCTAGTTCTGATCTCACCTTTTCTCCTCTCCCTTCCTCATCCCCCAGTTCTCTCCTCTCCACTGTACTTTTGCTAATCTGGCTTTTTCTCTTTGTCCTATGTCAGTCCCTCCTCATTCACAGAAAGTTCCCTGACATCATAATCCTTGTAGAGCATAATGAGCATGTCAAGATAAGAGCTACAAAATTCAGGCTACATCCCAGTTTCTTTCATCTGCCATTCCTTTGCCATATTTTACTTATTGTTATCTCTCAGGTTTACTCTAGTTAGCACTGTGGGTAAATGCCATGATTAACGCTACTTAACAGTTTTATTTGTACAATTGAATAGAAAGTAGGTACGCTAAAATAAACATTTGCTTAATTTATGAGAAAAATAACACAAGACAAAAATGTGACTTATGAAAATTTTTACACTGAGCTATCTTTAAAAAGCCAGCTTCATTAATGCATGTATATATAATTTTTGCTTATGAAATACAGCCATGTTTTGATTCTACAAGGCAAAATATTCTTACATTAAGGACTCCATTGTAGATAGCATGACATTTTTAAAGGAACCAAACTGAATAGATGATTACTGGACCTTGGGTTGGACATTTCAATCACTCAGAAGAATGGGAGTAATAATTGTGCCAATTTTCTAGGAATGGGGAAGGAATAAATCAAATACTTTTTATATGGTGCTTAGTGCAGTGCTAGCACATGGCAAGAGGTCAGAAATCTAGCAATATATTTAACTGGAAGAAAAACCACCAAAGAGTTAAATGTTATATGTGCATATATAAATACTGGGATGATATTTTACTATATCAACACAATTTGATGTCTTATTTCTTCCTGTACTCATCATTTCCTTTTAATCTTTTCAGATAGTAAAGAAGCTTTCTCTCTATATATTTATCTAGAAGGAAAAAAATGAATAATAATTGAGAATAAATATTCATATTATCTTTTGTTTTCTTTTGTTTCTGCATAGGGGCAAGCATTCCAGTAGGCACCAAAACTCATAGCAAAGGCAATAAAAATATTCCTGATGTGACAGATAATATATGTGCATTTGAGATTGGTCAATTTCTCACTATACCATTTTCCTTTTCCTCCTGGGCACAGAAATAGACTAAATTTTCTTGTCTCTCTTGTCATTAAGCATGGCCATGTGACTGATATAAACCACTTCAAAGCCTGGCCCATAAAAATGTCCATTGCAACCCCCCACTTTGTCTGTACCCCACAACATACAGCAGGATGGTTGTAGAAGTCCAGAACAAGCCATATACTGGAGAAGGCAAACGTCCCTCCACTGAGACCAGACTATCTCCATAGAGTAGAAGCTCCCCTACTTCTGCACCTCCCACTGCCCCCATACTGATTAAACATGATAGAAATGAGAAAGCACTTTCTGTTTGTCTTGAGTCGCTGGGGTTTCTGGGTTTGGTTGTCTCTGGGGTTAATTTTGGCTCTTGCATTGGGATATACAAGACCTAAGCTTTCCTTAAAATTAAAAGCCAGCTTTTTAGAGTGCAAATTGCAAAGCTGAAGGTACTCAGTGGGAGATGACATTGGTAGGATGGAAACTTAAGTGACTAAAATACCAATACCAGCTGGTAAGTGAAAAAGGACTCACTATCTCAACCCTCAGAGTGAAGCTCAGGAAAGGGGTGAGAATGAAATTACAGAAAGTGGGTGATTCTAGAGCATAGGAGAATGTTTATTAACTTCCTAGCAGGTAGCCTAAAGACATTACAGGTATGCCCCATTTCCCACTTTGCTTCTAAGTGATAGAGGATCAATGCTTGGGGAAGGACGTAAGGTCGATGGGCCCTTCCAGGGGTAGACACCCTAGGCTTGGTGCCATGCAGCCTGCTGGCAGAGAATGGCTAAGTGTGTCCTGTGTCCTGAGCAAGGTGTGAGGGGAGGAGCTTGGCCCGAGTTAGACCTGCAGGACAGGTGGGAAGAATACAGAATTACCTATGTGGGAGAAGAAGGGGGTTGAATATTCTGTGGTGGGAAAGACTGAGTAGTACTTAGAATGTGAAGAGAGGGAGAAACGGCCTTGGGGACTAAGGGAAGAGTAAATTCCTGCTGAATGTTTAAACTAATTTACTCATGTGAGGCTGTTTTGTATGACTCCCTTTTATTATAACAAATAGTTGGAAAAACCATATTATTTTGCTTTTTTTTATTTCAATATTTAATTGAGGCAATAATAAAATACTTTGTATTTTACTTAACAATTATAAAAGACTCCAGTTCCCTTTCACATAGTATTCATTTTTCATTTCACAATTTATGGTGGACATTTTACCTATTTACCTGAATGTCTTTCATTGTAGAAATATAAAGTTGACATATTTATTCACTTACTAAGGTAAAACCACAGGCTTGCAAAACACTGACATGGAAAATAGAAAATCACTAAATTAAGCCAACATCTATGGAACAGAAGTCCTGAGCCAAGTCCTAAACTTGCTCAACATGGGCTCTTGCAGATTGCCAGAAGGAAGAATTGACATAAGGTTGGGCTTATAGTCAAGAATACCTTTATCTTTATTTAGCAAGCTTTGGCGAATCTGAGTCAGTTGTTGGGAAAATTTCTAATGTAAGGCAGTGGTTTGTGCATAAAAATTAACTATAAACCAAATAGTCTATGTAATAATATCATCTTAATCAACTACATCTCAAAAAATGTCATTCTTCTAACTCCTTTAGAGGTAAGTTTGTATCATATGAGAAAAAAGTTTTTATAAAGACCTCTCACTTGTTAACTTGTGAGTGCATTTGGCAATATTATGGATTAGCAAGAGCCTAAATAACATTTAGGCCCCTTTGTTGATGAATTAATGCCAAAAATGAAATCTAAAAGAGCAGAGATAAGTGTTACTATGGATAAGCTCACACACAGGGCTAAGTTTGAGAGGTGAGTCAGCTGACCAGAGAAACTGGACAGACACTTGGAGATACTTGTTAGGATTAAGTGATGACAGAGAAAGAATAAGAATATGTATTCCCACAGTTTGAAAAGGGAGATAAAACACTAAAAGATGCATTATTACCAAAGAAAACAGACTATATGGTCACTTTGTTTTAAAGAGCTAAAACCTAAATGTCTATCATGTGGGTACTTCTGGAGGAGAATGGTCCCTGCTCTATATTGAAGCAGGTGATGTTTGGCATGTTTCTAATAGAAATGTATTTTGTATAGATTTTACAGTTTAACTTATTTATTTGCCAGTATTGCGTTGATTCTTCACCGTGACTTCCTAAATAGTAACAACAGCTTATTGCTGTGAGAATAAAGGTGATAAAAATATATATAATCTGGGTAGCGTTAAGCACAGCATAGAGACAGTGATAAGTGGTGACTCTCTTCTGTCCAGTCCCAGATTGCACTAGATCATTTATAATTTCAAATAAATATAACTATAGTACTTTTATAACATACCAAATTGAAATTTAAATTCTAGTCATTTCATGTGGTCGAGAAATGGTATAAAGACTTTTCTAAACAAGACATGGTTTTAGCCACCTATGTTTACTGAACCTTATCCAAATTGAAGTCTTCTGTGTTCAAACTTGATCATAAAATGAAAAAGAACAGTTCACCCATAGGTTGAATCACCCTTTTTTCATTACAGAAGCTACTATGTGGGAGTCAGTTAGGCGTTTTTGGGAAATTATGCCTACCGCCTACCTAAAGATTTAATAATACAATGTACTAATTTCTTTTTTCAAATATGCATCAAATAGGTGAAATCTTGGTGGAATTTTCCAAAGAATTTTAAGGATCTATTTAATATGCTATTAAAGGGGGATGAGAGTTCTCAATTAGCTAGGATATATTTTAAATGACTCCCCAATTGTTACATAAGACTAGCTAAATGCTAACCAACCCAATGAAACAAAGTCCAAAGTGAATCTTACCAAACCCTGCAAAGATCCCCACAGACCCCCAATCACCTCCTTTATCATTTAACGTAGTTATTATCTACAGAAATAACGCTTCTAGGAGTTTCCTTATTTTTGGTTTTTGTTTTGTTTTCTTTTAAGATGAATCCATTTTGTTTTGAGTAACGGGAATTAAATATTTGGAAAAGTTAGAGCTTAATGGGGTAAAATCAAAGGTAGGTAAATAGAGATGGACCCTTCCAGCTTACTAAGTTTGTCTATGGTTTTGAATACATCTGGAATAAATTGTATAGGCATTTCTAAAGAAGTTTTTAAAATAAATAACTAAGGATAAAGAAGTTGGGGAAGAAGGCTTGAAATGCTTCATTTTTCCACAACCATTAGTTACACACCAATTTATCAGGCTGCATTACAAAATTTCAGTGTATACTATGTTAATAATGACCAGAAAAGCTGTTGAACTGTTGATTAAAATATTCTTTAATTTTCCTTTTCTTTTTAAGATAAATATTTTTCAAAATGTAGTTGCATTTCCACTATGCTTATTTCTTTGTTTGCAGTCTTAGTTGATCTGTTCTGAGTATTTTTAGATCATAAAAAAATAGAAAGAGAGGAAAATTTAAAGTGCTCGGCAGGCAGAGAGCTCACACAGTGGTGTCTCACTTCATCCACTTCTTTACATAATTTTTAAGTTAAGTTCCTGCTGCTCCCATAAGTGTTTTGACTTTAGAATCTCTGCCAACACAGATATACTATTGACAAGGAAATATAACAAGAAAATGTCTTTTTAATTTACTTCATAATAACTACATTCTGGTTATAGGTGAAAAAATTAAAATGTGGGCAGAAACAATGCCCAGGTGGGGAAAGAAGTAAACAAAAAGCTATTTTTTGTACCACTCAAGCTTTCTTTCATTATCTATGTAAAAGATTTGAGACACACCCTGGCTATATTTGGCATTCGTGGACCTGTTGATCATAGCAGGCATATACTAGGATAAAGTTTGGCTTTATATGTTCTCGGGAAATTCCCTAACTTGTTTTTATTATTATAATAATGAGATTATTTATTTACTTTATAGGGGTGGGGAAGAGATTATTAGGTTTTCTTTGTGAGGCATTGTTCAATAATTACTCTAAAAATTCCTTCATGGATTCCCAAAGTTGAACAAAAATCATGATAGAATGATTTTTTAATCCTATGATATTTAATACACTTATAGTTCTACATACTACTCATTTCCAAGTAGAAATGTTAGCAAATTACAGGGAAGGTTATTTGAGAAACACACACACAAACACACACACACACATACACACACACACACAAAAATGGGAATTTCCAGTTGGCCAGCACTTTGTGTTCCATAGCTCAACAATTTGGAACTTAGAATATATCACTTAAAAAACACAGCAGTGATATTTCACAAGAATTTAGCTTTCCCTTTATAAATTAAAGTAGATAATAAAAAATGAAGCTAATAAAAGAAAAAAAATGTTAACTTAGGAATTGCCAATGCCATTCCAGTGTGGAGCTGGAGTCTCACTCTAATATAAACCTTTGTGAGAGGTTCTGAGCGATGTCTTAGGTGTTATCAGTATCCAGGGATTTGGGTCTGAGCTGCTGGGCATATTAGGAATTGGAGAAAATGCATCCCTCTTTCATGGTGGAAGAAGTAGCAACATGACATTGCCTGCTTGCTTCCTCTTCTTCCCTTCCTCCTCTCTCTTTAGTTTCAGTAATGAGGGTAGATTGGCTCTCTGTTGATGTTATATCCAGTTACCATGAACTTAGTGTATGAGGATGTAGCTGGGTTCTCTGCATAGGGTCTCACGAAGCTGAAATCAAGAGGTCAGCTGTGCTCTCATTTTGAGTTTCAAGTCTTCTTTCAAACTGATCCCTGTTACTGGCAAAACTCAGTTTCTGGAAAATGTAGGACTAAGATCCCCTTTTCCTTGCTCCTGCCAGCCAGCGGCTGCTCTCAGTCCCCATAGACAGAGCTCATTCCCTATCACGTGGGCCTATCACACCATGACAGCAGGTCGATCCATCTCATCCAGTCTCTCGCACACTGGGAATCTCTCTGACCTCTGCTACCAGCCTGAGAAAACTCTGTGCTTGCCAAGGGCCCACCTGATGGAACTATGAACACTCAAGCATTCTCCATATCTTGGGATTAACTCACTTGGGACCTTAATTACATCTACAAATCCTTTCACGGCAGCACCTAGATTAGTGTTTGATGGAACAACCCCAGGACTAAAATCTTGGGGACATCTTAGAATGCTGCCTATAGCAGAAAGTTAGAGCCTCCTATGTGCAGTAGTTACCTTGCCTGTTTATCTTGTAAATGTCCCTTCCTACTATTGTTCTGTGGTCTCCTGTCTAAATGAAAAGATTTCTTTCTCCTTTAATCCTGAAAACATACATTATTTTAATATTTTCTAAAGTTTTTTTTAAAGGGAATATAAACAGCACTTGAAAAAGATTGTTAAAACTATCATAATAAAGGTTGTCCTTGATATTTATTAGTATAGTGATTAGAATTCAAATAAATAAATG
The DNA here is from genome assembly GCF_000956105.1 of Propithecus coquereli. Classification (NCBI taxonomy): domain Eukaryota; kingdom Metazoa; phylum Chordata; class Mammalia; order Primates; family Indriidae; genus Propithecus; species Propithecus coquereli. The sequence goes on along the minus strand of NW_012136636.1, from coordinate 1,352,520 downwards.
TGGATTCAGGTTTTCTTGCTCACATTCAATTTGTTCTATGCTCATCTTCCAAGTCCCCAGAGCACTCATCTTTCTCAAAGAGAAATATAAATCCTGGGTAAGATAACAAGAATATAGAAAACATGCTTGCTCATTTCCTCTTTTCCATTTTTTATTGTACCCCCCCCAACAAGAATATCCGTATTTAATGAGCTACTAGCTGTATTGCATCACAAGGCCATGTCAAAATCTCTAATTTTTTTCTCATTTCTTTTCTAATATGGTCTCATTACTTTTTCAGGGTTTTTGCCGAGAAGGCATTTGGAGGCACCACTGCCTCACTCACTAAAGCAGGACAGCAGCTGGACATGTTTTATAACCTCTATTTTTATCTTCCTCTCTTCTCTTGCTAAAACTGAGAAGCTGAACAAGAAGAAAAGGCCAATTCTGTAATGGGGCAATGCCCCCAAATTATTACATAGATAAGAATCCATTCTGTTCAGAGGGGATATTTGGCTTATTTTATTATCCATTTTGGCCTCTGGCCTTGTCCACTCCCACTTTGGAAACTGCTCTTTGCTGTTTATTAGTCATGTTTTTTTTAATTGAATAAACTTTGTATTTCATGGGAGAGGCTTTATAAGGTTAATTGGAAGACTCATAAATTGCCCCACCTCCACCCCCACTGAAAGCAATACAATCTTTTCCAATACGCCCAATCCCCTGCACACACACCCAGCACGACCTCAGGGAAGGAAAATGAGTCCCTGCAATGCAATTCTCACACGACTTGAGCCAAATGCAACACCGCCGATGGTATCCATGTATAATTTGAGGTACAATAATGGGACATTTAGAATATTCCACATATTAATCTCTACGTTCATCTTCTTTTGTCTCTATTTCTGTTTCTTAAAATCCTCTACTTTCCTTACTGTTTTCTTAAGTAAAAAGATCCAACAAAGAACAATAACCTCAGCATGTTAAAAAGCCCTGAATTCTGGTATCTGTACATGATTCGAGTAGGGAAGATTTTTCCAAACTATGTAAGAAAGGACAAAAGTTGGAGGATATATGAAAGGCAGGTGCCCCATGCTGCAGAATAGCCATGAGGCCTTGTGCGGCTCTAATCTGCACGGACTCAGTTTCCACGGTTGGGGGGAGAGTTTGAGGGATTAAGTTGTTAGCTTTATAATATAACTATTATTGCCCCTCTTTCTTTTGTTGGTATTAGCATTCCTTTCTAAATTTTTGCTCTGGTTTTTCAAAAACACCTTAAAAATCCCATAAGGACATGCATGCACAGACACACACACACGCAGTCGTACACATACACACATGCAAACAAACACACTTATGTGAGTTTGGCCCATTCTGCTCCTTCAGTGCCAGGGTGGCCATAAACTGGAATTTGTTCTAGGATGGGTTCTCTCTGAAAAACAATTAAGTAAAGAGCTCCCACTGGTGGTGGAGGAAACTTTACCATGCCCATGAAATGCCTTTCCCTATAAGTGCCCTGAGACTGTATGTCTGAGTCACAGATAAAAAGTGTGCCAATATTGCTCTTTCATCATGTGATGAAACAAAAAAAAATGTCATTGTTCTCCTAGGTGGTTCTGGGTGTTTGTCACAGCTGATAACAAGGAGGAGGCGCGAGAGGTGTTGCCAGGACTGTGTTATTAGTTACAAGTCTGGATGGAATCCAGAGGCACCGTTTTCAAGTAGCTTCAATGCTTTTAAACTTTTAGAACTTCCAAAGCTACTGCTGCAAATCCTTCAGTTCCCTCAACTTAGAACAAAGTTTATTCCTCTATTACCAGTCTTACGTTTAACCAGAGCAGCACAGCTTGCCAAAGTTTCAGTTTCTCTAAACTGCTTTAGAGGAAGAAGAGGGATTCTCTGCATGTGCCCAAGATAACTGTCAAAACCAAATCTGGGTACAGATTCTGAGTCACTTGAAGAATCAGCATGTGTCACAAAGACAAACATAAATACTGTGCTATGGGACGATCCATCTACGTCGTACGTTTCTATAAATAATATTTCAGCAGCCACCATCTTTATTATAATTACCAAGAATGTGTTCATTTATTATTTTTTTTCAATTTTAAGTCTATGTGACAAATGTAATAGAGGGGAAACAATGCTGGATATATATAGAAAAAAATACAGATGTCTCTTCTATTTGTTGCCTTAGATTAAGATACATTGATACATCTGTCCAAATTGAGAACAAGAAAAGATGGAACTGGTATATATTCAAAGCAACAGGAACAGTTTCCAAGAAATGAGCAAATCCATTAAGTAATTGGGCCCAAGGTGAAATTCAAGATATATTCAACTTACTTTTAAGCCCAGAGCTCAGGTCCTTTTGTAATCAGACCTCAACATAAAATTTCAGTTAGATTTCCTTATGATCTGGGTTATGTAAACCTCCTGGGTTTTATGAAATAACTGGCTGACTTGAATCCTACCCTTTAGGTTACACCTCATCAGCTTGCGATGCAATCTGTAGTGAGTTTATGAAATATACGAAATAGTTTTTGCTGTGTTATTTCTAGAGTCTAAAAGTTAAAAGACTAGATAGTATAAGTAATGGCTTCATTAAATTAATTTAAGGTATAGTTTTAAGATTAACTGTGCCAGCTCTTCAGTGGTCTGTAGTAATTTGCAATCTCATGTTCTACACCCTTGTATTAATAACATAAACAACGTTTATCTCTTTAAATAGTTAGACATAAAAAGGGAAATCAGGAAGACAGAAAGGACAATGGATACCATGGGTGGAGAGATCTGTTGAGAATACTTAATTGGAAAAGATAATGTTTTGTGTTGTTATGTTTTGCGGACAAAACATACCATAAAGCACTTTCTGGTATTTTTAAAGCACCAATAGAACCTCATGCCCTTCCCTCTTAAGCCTGGATCATTTGTTCCTTAATTAATTCAAATTTCATGTGATAAGTGTGGTGCAAGGCCCGAACATGCACTCACTTCATGCACTCATGCACAATTGACAAGGCCATTCTTGAAAAGCTGCCACAAGATTGAATACATGTACGTATAAAGAATCAGCGACACAAATGATCATTGCATATTCTTTGAAATTTTGCATATTCGATAAACATAAAGAGGAAAGCAAAAGACAATCCTGTGAAAGCACCAGCAGGCTCAGCTGCCAGCACAGCTGTCCTCAAGGTTCCCCTCCTGCCAGATAAATTATGGGACCAAAGTTTAAAACAAGGAGAAGTGGGTCATAGTACAGCCTGGCTTTGCTCTTTTACCTAAATGGTGGTGGGGGTCAGGGCATGATAGCAACTTCAGTAAAAACTGCTTATTATGACATCATGAAAGCCATAGTTATGGGTACCTTTTAATAGGATGGCATATTTTTCATAGAGTTCAGAATATACTGAAACTTGATTGAATATGAATTAAGGTTTGCGTACACACAGGCACACACTCACATGTACTTCTGCAATATGTTATTTTAATAGTCCTGCCCAAGTTATAGGGAGGAAGCTGTCGTTGTTTAGGGAATTCAACCACTTAGAATTTGGAAAGGATGATTCTAAATTTAAAGGCTTGAGGGAGACAACAGAGACAGCTATTTTGAACAGAAATGAGGAGATGGAAAAAAAAAATAGTGGGGAAAAAATGGGTTAGCAATATGGTGGGAAACTGGAATCTATAGAGTCAAGTGGCCAGAAAAAATGTCCCTGTGGAGGACTAGCCAATGACCTTTTAAGAAGACTGAATTCTGCTACACCTACCTGTGACCTGTATAGAACATTGCATGCAAATGCATTTATAATGGATTAGGTATTAAATTTCAAAATCAATTGCAAAGGATTCATTTGTTCTTCTGTCTTTGAGCAATGTAGGAAAAGAGGCTAAGTTTCAATTCTGTGCTAGGGAAGATGCAAGAGAAGAAAAGAGCTGGAGAGAAACTTGGAGGCAGATGTTACCTTGTATATATAAACTTCTGAGAAGTTATATAATTCTTGAGATGGGCAATTGACTTTTTCCATGAATTAGGCTAGTGAGTGGTTTGTTTTATCTAAATCCCAAAAGACTAGGAACTCCTTGTTGATAACTGTATTATTAATGATATGATAATATAGACACTAAATGTTTCAAATTAAAGAAGAAATAATAATTTTATTGATTATAAAAGGTCATCCCTGCTCCCCAATACACAACCCCCCGCACACACACACTCTGTCTCTCTCTCTCTCTCACACACACACACACATATATCCCTATACACTAAATTGATAGGGAATGTTCTGCTCCCTCTCTTTCCTTCTATATCTCATAGTAATAAGGTGTTTTAACAGGTCGCCTCCCCTGCACTTCCTGGATCTATAGTCCATTACAGGGGATAGCCTATAACATTGTACTGACAAAATGGGTGAAAATACTTATCAAAAGGTGATGATTTCTACATAGCATGGAGTAATTTTTTTCCAGTGAGGTCAGTGAGATGGGGAAAGATCCTGTAAAACAAATTTCTATTTTACCAGGAAGAGTAAATTGATTATTTTCTCTGCAAGTCCCTTTTATACATAATCAGACACATCAATAAAAATGGAAAAATATTTAAGAAATCATGTGGCCCAACCTCCTCATTTTGAAGATGAAAAAGCAAAGGCCCAGGGAAGTCTACATAACTAGTTTGTACATGTTTGAGAGTTTTATAGGCTTGTGTAGTTAGACACATGACCTGCTCTAAATTGATGGTGATGCATCATTTTGATGCTTTCAGGGTTTTTTTTGTGTGTGTGAAATTCAGTCATGTGATCCAGTATAAACTTACTTTTAATTGTAAGTAGAATTCAATTAGTTTCCGATCAATGTTTAGCTTAAGGGTGGGCTTTGTTTTTCACAATAATGTAGAGAATAAGCACTCGCGTGTGCAACCTACCCACACAATCACCCACCCATATGACACCTCTCCTGTCCAACTGTATTGATCTCATTAAAGTAATATAGGGATAAAAACGTACAGAAGATCTCAAAATTTCATCCTTCAGATGAGTTCTGATAGATAAAATTTCAAGGACATATTAAAGAATAACCTGTAAAAATGTAATTAGAAGCTATGCTTTGTGAGAGTATATCTAGAGTTTTGTAGTTAATAAAGTAAAATGGTAACTGTATTTATTCCCCATGGCAAAAGGCCTCCTCCCCACTGACCCAGTTTTGTTGATGCTACCATAATTTGCACAAAATCCAGTCTTTAAAATCCCAGGTCTATCATTTATGATCCTCTCGCTCCAACTCCCTATTTTTAATCATTTGTTGCATTATGTTTACTTTTCTAAAACAAAACACCAAAACAAAAAAGACAAAACAATGCCAATGAAACCACTCTCCGCTTGCTTACCAATACAACCCCAAATCAAGTTCTTTTTCTTTCAACCTCGACTTTCACATTAGACTTCTCACTGGCACACTTATCTCTAGATTCCCTCCTCTGTTGTTTTATTCACTGTTAATTCATGGGCTTACTGCAGTATCTGGAACACAGCAGGGAACAAATAATTATTTTCTTAACATACCGTGTGATTTTGCACATAGTCACCTGGTTAATTTACAAAAATTTCCACATTATCACTGCGGTTCTTAAAAGCCTTTCATTGTTCCCCAATCAGCATACAAAAACTTTTGAAAAAAATTTTGCATTTTCACCGCCTCTTCCTGTCTTTCAATCTGGCCTCAATTTATCTTCCACATACCCTTAGGCCTTGTTTCTGTGTATATACTGGATGGTATAGGCCGTTTGCGTGAGGAATGCACTCCCTACCCCTTACCTGTTTCAGCCAGGTCTGGACCTACCATCTCCCTCAGAACCCCCTCCCGCCCAGGACCCCATGCTCAGCTTGCTGCTGCTGAACTCACGCCCTCCATGTCCATCTCCCTGACAGACGGGCTTCCCTGCCTCTGTCCTCTTTCTCAGGTATGGTACCACTCGCTCCTAACGCAGACTGTGAGGAGCTCTGCTTATTCCATGTCTTCTCCTCTGCCCCAGTCCAGTCATTCACCAATAGGGCTGTGTTATTTTTCATTCCTTAATACTCACTTTTTAAAAATTTTATATCAGTTCCTCTCAAACTTGAGAGACGATCACACTACCATTCAGCTTTGCTCACTCAGGGCCTCTCCCCTCCCTGCTGCTTGGCACTGTGTCGGGCTCTGGAAAATGATGGTTAGAAAAACAATCGTGAGTCTGCCCACCAAGACCAGAAAAGATTACATCAAAAAAGACGGCTGATTGTGATAGTGGATGCTATTCAAGGCCTGTCCAACAGCAATCACCTAATTTTTCTTCTGTCCTAACAGAGTCCTGATTTTTCTCAGTCAATGCACCCTTAATGACAATTGCGTCATTTTCTGCATCTAGATGGTGGTGGAACATGGATATTCACCATATCATATGTTGAATATCTATTTGCGATCAGAATGAATGCCTTCTTTAAATTATTTTTTTGTGTGTAGATTATGATTACAATTTTAACACCTGGAGGCAAAGATATTCTGTTATAATGAAAAACAGGGAATTGGAAAGACCTCCTCTGCCACAAGGGAATTTTAGTTAGATAGCACACCCAAAAAGATGTATACTTCACCAAAAGCTAATCAGTGACTTCTAAAAAAATTAAACAGACCTCATGATTTTATTTTTACCCTGAAATCTTTTTAACAACGAGTTGTTGATGTATTTTTTGCCAACTGTTTTTTTTTTTTCCCCCCTTTCTTTTTCGAAAACTGTTTCATGGAGACAAGGTTTTTCACACATTTAGAAAAAAAATTCTAAAAGATGGGAAAAAATATTCACTTTTGCTTTGCTCCAGCATCTTCTGGAAAGAGATAGCTAGAAATCTGTATCAGCTGAAAGAATTATTTTTAAAGTACCAAAGAAAAGAGAATGAGAGGAGATCTCAATTCAGGAGTTCAGGTGCAGAGTTTGGCAAACTTGGATATGCAGTTTAGACGTGAGGAGAGTTATAGGGGACGACCTACTCAAAAACTTGATGGCACAAACATTTCTTCCTTGATTCTAAACAGGATGCAGAGTTTTTATTTTAAGAATATGCTATGAACTTATAGAGTTCATCAAATATTTAGGTCCTGCCTGAAGCTGTTAAAAGACAAAAAATATTTGTTAGTGGTTCAGAACCGAGAGGCATTTATTTATAAAATGGAACATATTTTTTATTAGAGCTTTTACGATTTTTAATGCCAAGCTAGATCAGGACATCAATATACATAGAATCCCTCTTGTTAGTTTACAAAGAAAAGACATTTTCATGTGTGTCACCTATAGCACTGTGCTCAACATCTCTGTGTGTGTGTGTGTGAGTGTGCGTGCATGTGAGTGTGCGCACATGTGTGTGAGCAGGTATGGGTGCATGTGTGTATTGTGTGAGTGTGAGCCTGTGTGTATGTGCCTGTGAATGTGCATGTGAGCATGTGTGTGAGAATGTTACTGTGACCTTGTGTGTGAGAGTGTGTGAGTTTGTGTATGTGATGTAAGTTTTTAACAATGTATATGTTAAATGTATATGTGAGTGTTTAAGAAACTGATTTTATCTGATAACAAAAGCTCAGTAACAATAGATTGTTGACAACTGTCGGGACAGGAGACTCTAACAGACATTACCAAAACATAAATAAGAGGAGGAGTAGACCAGCCTAGCTATGGCTGCTGCTAATGCCCATCATTTTTATTATATGTCAACTTCCCATCCAGGAATGGACAGAGAATAAATTCCAAACTTGTCCCATCTCTGTCACTTTCAGCTGCTTTCATGGGTTTTCTTTCATTTACCCTGAGCTCTGGATGATGCCACAGGAGTTTTGGATGAGTGACTCTTTTTAACACTACTGGACTCCATGTCTGTGCCATTAATTTGCTCAGTGTCAAATGCCAAGAAAAAAGTGGTAAAGAGAAGATAAACAGGAATCTAGAGACCTGGGCTCTAGTCTCTGCTCATATATTAACTGTGTGGCCTTATATCTTTTATAGAATCATAGCATTTTGAATTTTGTGGTAGCCATGGGATGATTATTTTTCTCTGATTCAAAAATTTTCAGATAAGAAGTGGATACACAGAAAGGCTGAGTGACAGAGCCTAGCTCACCCAATTCATGTGTACTGGAACCTGGTACCGTCTCCCCAGGTAGGTAAGTTGAGATAGGGGCAGGGCAGTCACCTAGCTCTGGGTCCCTGCCCTGTGAGCCAGGACTGTGAGTAGCACAATCACATGCATGATTGTATAGCAGCAGTATGTAGCAAATGTAGAAGAGCTCATGTGAAAGCCCTGATCCAAGTGGAGCAGGTAGGAAAAGCAAAGGATGGTTTGAGGAAGCAAGGTCAGGGTGCAAATAGAAATTAAAACCTCATAAAAAAGTGGAGTCAGTAGTAGAAAACTTTTATGAACACTGGAAATAATAAGACTTGCATTGGGCATATCACATAGTTAATATGAGACCAAATTAGATCTACTTAGGAAAGTTTTTTGAAACTTAAAATTGTATGCAAGTAAAAGTACCACTACAAATACTGAAAAATATGTAATTATTTTATGTATAT
>NW_012136636.1:1322875-1343857 GCF_000956105.1 Propithecus coquereli | reverse complement strand
GTACACACATTCAATGTGAATTAAAGATTTGAAATTCTTTTCATAATAATTCAAGTACTGCCCTGGGTTCTTGCAAAATGTCTTCTCCCCTCAAATCCAAGACTTTGAACTTTTGTGTTTTAATCAGAATGATGTGTTTTTTTAATTTAGGTGAATTCCTTGAAGATAGAAGCTTCAGTCTTCTGCAACTTGTGGACAAACAGAGCCACATTGTGTTCATGCTGGCAGTGAGGGTATTTGCTCACATTTTGGTTTGCCAAAACATAAACATCATGCTCTGGAGTTGGTAATTCAAATTCAGGGGGAACATATCCATCCTTTAAATATAGAACCACATTGTTCTGGATGAAGTTGTTAAATGTTATATTACTTTGTCTTTTTCTTGAGGTTTGAGACCCTTGTAATGGAGAAGCCCTGAAGAGCCACAGAATGCATGAGAATCAATATCAGAAACCATAAGAATAAAGAAAATTGGTTTAATATATTAACAGCATTTTTCATAGTATATCTCTATTATACCAGGAAGACTCTATATTAACATTTATTACCAAACTATTTTCTATCTAGAATTTTTACACATAAAAAAAAACAGGTTGGCTGAGATATAAATACAGTCAGAGCACCTATTTTTTAATTTGTGAAACAGAGGCAGTAGTGGAGACATAAAAACTATAGTCTAAGAAAAAAATATTAGTAAAAGTACTCACAGAAAAGAAAAAGATTCATAACCGTAATGTGATAAGTAGGAAAAGAAAGTTTGTTTTTAGTGAAAACATCGTGAACTTTGGCACACACGAGAATGCTAATCATTAATTTCCTGGCCTACAGACAAAGCTGTTTTGCTGTTTTTTGTTTGTTTGTTTTTATTTTTAAACAGAGTATTGGGGATAATGTGAACTGCTACTCCTCTTTCCTATTCTTTTTTCCTTCCATAATGGTCAGAGTTAGCTCAGTACAGATTATCTGCTTGAAGAAAGAGATACATTTAAATCCAGTATTCCTATTACTGAGGGATCTTTTATCAGTTAAGCATCTTCTTTCATGAAGTAAAAAAGGAAAATAAGTAGATAAATCTTTACACTAATTTAGAATGGATTAGATATTTCTTTCATTATCTTACGGATAAATTCATGTGAAGAGCAGGTTGCTATACAATGGGAAGGTTCAATCTAGACAGATGATGAAAAGTCCAACTTAGTGCCTTTGACACGGGTTGCAACAGTTGGCATTACTGAGTGCTCCCAGGGAGGACAAAAGGAAGAGAACAGTCATTTCACCTCCTTTGAGAACTATCCTTGGTTCTAATAGTCTTCTTTAATTTTTCAATACAAAAGAGCAAGAAATTATTAAAATTAGGTAAGCTATCCATTCTATTTCAGGATGCAAATGAGGTCACTCTTTAAATAATATTATCTAATATTGCTTGAATCTTAATAATATCACCTCAAGTTATTGAGTAGGTATCATGTATCAAACACTAACCTATGCATGTTGCATGAACCATCTCATTTATTCTGCATAAAAAACCTGAGAGCCAGGCGATCTTATTTTCCTCTTTTTACTAATGAAGAAATCGAGGTGTAGAAAGGTTCATTAGCTGTAGCTAACCCAGAGCCAGGAGTTTAACCCAATTGTCTATGTCTAAAGCCCACTCTACTAAATATTAGATATAGTACTGTAGTTTATTTCCACTCTTTTATGTCATGGTAAGCTGGTATTAACAAGAGTCCACCTACAGAACAACCTTGTGATTTATAAAGTCTTCAGATACAATATCACTTAAATTCACAACAAATAAACACAAGTTAAGGATAATGTAAGGAAAAAATGTACGAAAGATTATCTTTTCTGGAGGAAATTCTATAATGTAAATATTTTAAAAACACGTATTTTCCAAGCTTTCTAGAATTTTTTATGGTTTCAGGTCTTACATTTAAGTCTTTAGTCTGTCTTGAGTTAATTTTTATATATGGTCAGAAATAGGGATCCAGTTTAAATTTTCTGTATATTGCTATCCAATTTTCCCAGCATCATTTATTGAATAGGGTATCCTTTCCCCAGTGTATGTTTTTGTCTTCTTTGTCAAAGATCAGTTGGTTGTAGGCATATGGCTTTATTTTTGAGTTCTCTGTTCTGTTCTATTAATCTATGTGTCTACTTTCATATCATTACCATGCCATTTTCATTAGTATAGCTTTGTAATATATAATTTGAATATAGATAATGTGATGTCTCTAGTTTTATTCTTTTTTCTTAGTATCAGTTTGGCTATTCTGGGCTCCTTTTTGGCTCCATATGAATTTTGGAATATTTTTTCTAATCCTGTGAAAAATGGCATTTGTATTTTGATAGGAATTGAATTGAATCTGTAGATTTTTGGAGGCAGTATGGACATTTTAACAATATTGATTATTCCAATCCATGAGCAGAAAATGTTACCCCAAAAGCAAATGCAACAATAATAATAAACAAATGGGACTTAATTAAATTATAAAGCTTCTGCAAATAAATAATGAGCAGTATAAAGAAAAAGTCCATAGGATGGGAGAAACAACTCAGAAAAGAAAAAAAAAAAAAGAAAGAAATAACTTCATTAAAAAGTGGGCAAATAATATAAACCAATGTTTTTCAAAAGAAGATATATAAATGACCAACAAACATGAAAAAATGCTCAACATCACTAATCATCGGAGAAAAGCAAATTAAAACCACAACGAAATATCATCTGACCCCAGTAAGAATGACCATTCTTAAAAAGTAAAAACACAATCAATGTTAGTACAGATGCGGTGAAAAGGGAATGCTTATGCACTTTTGGTGGGAATGTAAATTAGTACAACCCTATGGAAAACAATATAAAGATTTTTCAAAGAACTGAAAGTAGATCTACCCTTTCATCCAGCAGTTCCACTACTGGGTGTCTTCTAAAAGGAAAAGAAGTCATTATATCAAGACGATGTCTGCACTGGTATGTTTATTGCAGCACAATTCACAAAAGTAAAGATATGAAATCAACCTAAGTATCCACCAACTGATGAGAGGATAAAGAAAATGTGATACACACACACACACACACACCATGAAATACTCAGCTATAAAAAAGAATGTAATAATGTCTTTTACAGCAACTTGGGTGGACCTGGAGGCCATTACCCTAAGTGAAGTAACTCAGAAATGGAGAATCAAATACCACATATTCTCACTTATAAGTGGAAGCTAAACTATGAGTAAGCATGCTCATACAGATTGGAATAATAGACATTAAAAACTCCAAAGATAGGAGGATGACAGGAGGTGAAGGATGAAAAATTACCTATTGGGTACCATGTGCACTATTTGGGTGATGGGCACACTAAAAGCTTAGACCTCATCACTATACAATATATTCATGTAACAAAATTGTACTTCTATCCCCCCATACATTGAATATTGAAATAAAAGGGAAACCACCACTCATTTTAAGCAGGTGGTTTATTATTTCAATGAATGTGTGATTCTTAAGTGGTTATGTCAGTTTATTAAAATAATTTTATAATGAAATCAAGTTTCCAATACCTGAACTCTGCTTATGTCCACCAAATATAAGCTACGAATTACACTGGGCTATTAATATATATGTACAGCTTGTGCATAGCATAAGGGCCTTTGTACTACGGAGCTAGTAGTGCTGAAATATAATCTTCTCTGTGCTCACTGAGGCTTATGACTAAAATCTGCATCCATCCTAGGAAGGTGCCTTTTGGTTTGTGCAAGAGTACTGGGTTGGCAAATAGCATCCTGAAGTCACAAAAGGGCAAATGCGGCTGAGTTGCAGCATGTAGAGACAGTGGAGATATTCAAGGAAGCTCTCCAGTCAGCCATTTGGTGGGCCAGTTTCATGTATGTGACCAGCTTCAAAAAGATTAAGTTAGTAAAGTTAGAGAGAAAAGAGTTAAATTGGAGCAGGGCATTCATAAAATTAGATTCAGAGTCAAACTTAAACTAAATATTTCCTTATGTTCAGTATTTATTTACCATAAAGTTTGCATTGTTGGAATAACCTTCTCAGAACCCAGCTCAAGCCACATATTGCCAAAGTTTCCTTGTTAGGACAATTTTCTAATGACTTTTGTTCAAGAAATTCTGTTTCTCAATATGTAATATTTTCTAACGTTACTTGGAAACACAGTGCTAAAAAAGAAGGCACAATTCATCATACATATTTTTTCCTGTTATACCATTAAGATTAAATTCTTAAGTATTACAAGATATTTATTTATCAAACCATCAGAGCTTCCTCAAATCAGAGTTTTAGGTAAAAGAAAAGAATGCTAGACAAAGAAACAAATATACTAATTTTCTATAATTACATTCACTCTACATATTCATATTTAAATAAATGCATAAAAACCCTATAGAAAGAGTGGATATAGGAACCATCAGTAATATAGAAAAATATCTTCTATGTCTTCATTTTCTGCCTTGAACAAATTCAAGAAAAATATTGTACTGCAGTGTGCAGCAGGTAAAATTATTCAAACAGCTTTGAACTATTTAATTAACCTGTTTAAAAATAAAGAGTACTCCTTAAATTAAATAGTAATAATTGTCAGATAACTTCCAAGAAGATCTTAATTTGGAAATGTTCACAAGATAAATGATTACCTGTTCATTGATTTTTTAAATTGTTATTAAAGCCCAATATATTTTAGCTCTAAAACATATATCTCACCAAATACCAGTAGTTACATGGAGAATCAGAACAAGTGATCTTGTAAGAAGTAAAGTACATAATATTTGTGCTTTAGTTCTAGCAACATTGCCATACATACAATTCTCATTTTATCTTATTGTAAAACTGCCTTTGTTTCTTTAATGAAATTTATATAATTCTTCCCCTTAAGGAAGAACATTTTTCCTCTATTTTATTCACATTTTCTTTTCCCTGTAAAAGGAGAAGCTGCAGAGTTTTGGAAATGTATACGTGTGTTTGTGTGTGTGTGTGTGTGTGTATTTATATTTTTACACGTTTACCTTAATTATAACTTATAGATTCAATTCCGGCTGTTGCCCAGCTGAAATCGAAGCAATGTGTGATTTTGTTAGATTCTAATTGGCATTTCCATATTACTTCCATGTAAAGCTTAATATCAACACACCTGGCTCCCCATGGATGCTTTTAGTTAAATAAATTAGCAGATAGAAGTCATTATGTAGAGTCTATGTCAAATATTTTATTTCTCATTTTATATCTAAAGAGTTGTATGATTTTATAGGCTTCAAAAGGAGCTTTTTAAACTGACCTCTATATAAACTTCAAAAAAGCCTGGATTTCCTTGACTCAGAGAATAAAAAGCTTGTATAATCCAAGATAAAATGTCTTGTTAACCTTTTAACAATTTAAATATTATACATTTTTAAAAAAGAAATTAGTTTTCAGCTATATAATACTTGTAATATTTATTAAGAGATTAAATGTGTATTCTTTTTGAAACTGATAAATCCATAATAATATTTATGCAGTGCTTGCAATTGGCCCAGTCTTGTTCTGTGGTGTTTATGCTTTAAGACATTTCTTTCTCATAGCAATCTCATGAGGTAGTATTATTTTTTAATTATAGTTCTTGTTCAGTGGAAGAAGAAACTGAGGCATAGGTAGGTTAAAGTAACACAAATAGTGAAGGATTAAATTGGGTTTAGATGACCAGCCAGTTGGGTCTGGAAAAGAAACCCTTAACCCCTCTACCTTGGCAACCTCTCTTAAGGCAGAAGACATTTTCCAACAAAGTTTTAAGAGACAAATCCTCATATTTGTAGGTTTGGTAACCGTGGACACTAATGAGTCTTTCTTCCAAAATGTAGACACCAAATGTGCAAAAGCAGAAAAAAAAAATATTTATTTATATACCATTCAACATTTATTAAACAAATCTGACAAATCAGAATGACTAAATGCTGGTGGCGAGAGGCAGAAAGTGTTCTGTCAGTCAATCCATAATAAGTGCAGTGTAGAAAATAAATGTAAGACGGAGGGTCTTCATGAGCGGGATAGTGTGAGACGGCCATCGCTCAGACAGAGAACTTTCTGACACTGTGCCACCTGAGAGTAGACCTGAGAAAGAGTGAAGCCCCCTGCCATGAGCAAGGTACATATTTAGTGCATCTGAGGAGCAGCAGGTCTGGCGTGCACTGGAGAGGAGATGTGTGACGGGGCTGAGGTCAGAGCTAAGAGATGGGCCAGATCACCTGGGACTTGCAGGGTGGAGATGAGGGAAGAGCAACGGAGGCCAGAGCAGGAGAGGCAGGTTGGGAGCCAGCACGGGAGGGAGAGAAGCCTGTGGAGCCAGGGCACACTGGGGTGTACAACAAAACAGCTCCATGGCACTTGACAGCTTTCAAAGCACTTTCACATCCTGCATAGCCGGCAGCTGAGCTGTGAGAAGAAGGGTCTCGTTACCAAGAGCAATTCCATCTTTAAAAATGCTGACAGGCAAGGCATGGTGGTTGAGGTCTGTAATCCCAGAGTTTTGGAAGGCCGAGTTGGGAGGATCACTTGAGGCCAGGAGTTCAAGACCAGCCTGGGCAACATAGTGAGAGTCTGTCTCTACAAATCACTACTACTACTACTAATAATAATAATTAGCTGAGTGTGGTGGCATGTGCATGCAGCCCCAGGTACTTGGGAGGCTGAGGTGGAAGGATTGTTTGAACCCAGGAGTTCGAGGTTACTGTGCAATAGTGAGCTATGACCATGCCACTGTACTCCAGCCTGGGAGACAGAGCGAGACCCTATCTCTTAAAAAGAGGAAAAACAAAAACAGTGTCAAACAAAATACTGAATAGGTCTGATCCAATTCAAATACTACCCAAATATGAACAGCAAACATTGCCTGCATTCACTGTAACAGCTAGCTGGAGTGGAAATGTAAGGGAGTAGAGGTATCACTGTTTCTCAAGGCTCAATCTCTGGAATCAGAGGTCAGAGCTCAGGGAAAATGAAGCATACATATTGAGCACACTTTGTTTTTCCCTTTGTAGATAGCAGATTTCTTGTTCTGTGACTTCTTGAACATGTGAAGGAGATGGAGACTACTAAGTTTCCCACTAGACAAAAATATGGGTGGGGATGTGCAGCCTGCACTTTCATACAGGGGAGAAAGAACAAAATCAGTGTGGTTTGCCAAGACATGGACTCGTTTTTCCCTTGTAAGCCCAACCTGCACTTGCGATATCTCTCTCCATAGTCTCCTTGTTCTTTGATTTCTGGCAATCACTATTTCCAATATATTAATTTTTTTTCTAGTATAAATAAGGCCATGTGGTAGGTTCTAGAAGTGGAAAAGATAATGGTGATAAAGCACTATCCTCGAGGAGGTTAGAGACTCTTGCATGGCAGATAGAAATACATATAAAGAGAGCTCTGACCAAGCAAAAAGTATAAGAGAAGTGCCTACAAATTGCCATCAATATTCAAAGCAAGAAAAACTCAGCTGTAAAAAAGTCAAGAAATGGTTTAAAACAAAAAAGGTCCTTAAGAAACAGACAGGATTTCAGCAGACGATTGGAGAACCCAGATGATATAGATAATGAGGACGTCAACTTTGATCCTCGCGTGCAATTCTTCTGATATGGAATTTGTCTTTAGATTAATCATGTTAAGGTGCACAGAAATAGTTGCTTATCATATCTATGCCAATTATGCATATTTACCATATTTGCTTTCCCTCAACTATCAAACAACAGCATGTTCCAGACTCATCAGGCAAATAGGATGATCAGTCCTCTTCATTTTTTTATGTGCATAGTGTTTTGAACTTTCCCTAATTCTCCAATGTCTTTTTCTTCTCAAATGCCACTCTATCTATAAATATCACTTTTATTTCCTCATGTATAATCTAGTTTTTCTTTTGTGGATGCACAAACCTCAGTTGAAGTGTTATTTAAATTTGTCTAATGACAGAGTTCTTATACTAGATTGCAAGCTACTAGTTCCTATGTCTACTACAGGACCTATCATCATACTATTCACAAAATTCTTCCTTGATAGATGTCTGTTGAGTCAGATAATGTAAAAACAGTGCATAGCTCATTGTGCGTCACAGTGAAAACCCTGGATAAGTGATACTTATTATTATTGAATGAATTGATGGTTGGCTGGATAAATCTACTGTAGACAAAATGCTTTTCATGTATGTTGAATAAAATGAGAATCTTAGCCGTGACCAGCAATAATCTACAAAAGAAATGTGCAATAACAGAGAAAGGCCTTTGCCTTCAAGATTTCTAGGGAGGGGCTTGTCATTGCAAGAGAAGCAGAAAAGAGAAAGAACCTTTCTGGGAGAGTCACTGCCAAGAGAATGAATCTGGAAGGCTGGATATAAAAAGTCCTAGGCAGTGGCTGGCACAAAAATAGTTGTAGGTAAATTACTGTTAATTAAATTATTCTCAACAACTAGAAGAAATTAATTACAATTCATAGATTCATGAGATTTTCCTGAGTTGGGGAAACCATATAAGTGTTTGAAAATCAGAGAAAGAAAGAGTTTTCCTTCTTAAACATGGACTCTGCAAACAGCTCTTTCTTAGAGTATAGGTGGAGTCGGTGCAGAGCTGACACAGGAGAAGCAAGACTCAGGCAGCCAGGTGGATTCTTCCCGTGACAGGAATCAGTACTTTCACTATGTTTGTACTTGAATTTGGTCATTTGCTTCCAGTTATTCCACTATAATTCTGATGTTGTAATAATTTACTGAACTCTGTCTTAGTGTTCACTTAAGCAGCATAGTATGGGTAAATGATTGAGGGAACCCTTAGGGGCAGGCCTGTGTTCTCAAGGTGGTAGCTGCTGTTAGAGGAATGTCCTAGTGGAACTGATGGAGTTTGATCATTTTTAGTGAGAAGCATTTCATTTTGTTTTGTTTTTGAAGAAATGGTGTAGTAGGCCAAATAGTATCTCTTCAAAGATAGCCCCTTCCTAATCCCTGGAAGAACCCATGAATGTTCCCTTATATGCAAATAGAGACTTTGCAAATGTGATTAAGTTAAAGATCTTGAGATGGTGAGATCATGCTGGGTTATCTCCATGTGGGCCTAAATGTAATGACAAGGGTCCTTATAAGGGAGAGGCCAGCTTATTAGAGAAAGAAGTAAGAGATGTGAAGACAGAATCCTGAGATTGGAAGGATTAGGAGTGCCACAGGCCTCGGAATGCAGGTGGCATTTAGAAAGTCAGAAAAGCCAATGAAACGGATTCTCCTGTAAAGGCTCCAGAAGGAATCAGCCCTGCAACACCTTGCTTCAGCCCAGAAAGACTGTTTTTGAATTTGTTGCCTTCAAAATAGGCAAAAAAATGTATGTGTGTGTGTGTGTGTGTGTAGTTGTTTTAACACACACATCACATTTGTGGTAATTTGTTACATCAGCTACAATAAGCTAATATAAGTGGGTAAGGAATGAGTCACAACAGATGTAATTCTAGAGTCCCAAAGAGGAAGATGAGAAATTTAAGGACCCTGCACAACCGATCTGGGTGGCCTATTATTGAAGGAAGGCATTGGCCCTCCTGGAACAGCCTCATGATTTTCTGTGCAACTGGAAAGGACATGACCTAGGTAAGGAGAAGATAAAACCCTTTTATCCTGTTGTGCAGTTCCATGATTTTGGAATTTATGTTCTAAATAATCAGGTTAAAATGCACAGAAATAGTTCCTTAACATAACTACACTTATTTACAAATATCTTACCAAGGAGGTATAAACATGTGTGACGGGTGTCAGAGCAAATGTTTCTCCTCCATTTAGTTCTGTTTAAGCTGGCCCTGCAGGTGTTACTTTAACATAGAGAACAGGTGTGTTTTGTGCTCCAGCAATACTGCTGGAATGTCCTGGTACCACCTCGAATTCTATAGTTTCATTACTGTGCTGCCAAATTATGTCCTTAACATACATTTAGGGACGGAGCGGTCATAGTCGTTGCTTCACTATCCAATCAGGTTTGGCATCATCCTTCAATAAACAATAGCTGCTTACTGCCTCCCATTGGGGGCCACTGTGCTAGGTTCAGGAGTAACACTCAGTCCCTGTGCTTAAGGGTCTTGATGTCTAGGGGAGGAAAAGAATAAGCCTATAGTAATATTAAAATAAGAATGCAGGGTGTTCTAGGAGTATGTAATCCAGCATGAGGACACAGGGAAGACTTAAATTAGACATACCCATGTATTTACTGGAGGGGAAAGGAATAAGTTTGAAAAGAATATGCAAATACAAGTGACAAAAATACTCAATCCTCCTGTTATTTTTTAAAATTTCTGTCAGAAGACATTTATTATAAATAACATTTGATTGCTAAAAGAAAAAAAGCAATATACCCTTACGGCTATATGTGGAGTCAAATGCTTGTGAAGTTTGCTGCATGCCAACTATTGATGTTAATGCGGGCCCTGTTTTTAAACCTGCATGTGTTGCTTTGAAAAACTAAGTGGCAAACTAAATGTTAATGTTTAACTTGTAAGTTAGGAATTTGATTGCACTGATCTGGGGTAAACAATTTTAGGTAGAAATTATTTCCTATCGTGCGCCTTTCACTTCATTTACCAGGAATTAATGCCAACAGAAATCTGTGGTGAACTTGACATACTGGAAGATTCTCACCTTCAAATTTGTAAAGCCACAAGATATTTCCTTTAGGAAGTTCCCACAACCTCAAAAAGAACTCTAAAACACCCACATCCCTCGAATCCCTACACAGTTCACAAAGAAATATGTGCACTCCAGCAACATTTAGAGTTTTCCAAGAGTATAAATATGAAAATATGACTTCGGAGGAATCATACATTTTAACTCAAATTCAGTTAAATCCTATGCCTAAGTTTCATCTAAATAAAGTTATTTCAAGGGGGATTCACAAATAGAAATAACTTGAAAATAAACTTGAATTATTCCTTTATGTAAATGTTTGAGGTAAAACTAATTGAAACCACAGGATTTTATTTTCTTACCTAAGCTCTGGATCCTAAGTAAAATTTTAAGTCAGTTGCATAACAGGTTGTTGTTGCTATTGTTAATTATGGCATTTGATTTGAAACCCATCTACTAGTTTGGTTTATTTTTTCCCTAAATTGATCAATTGTTGGAATTTGCTTGCAGCTGCCATCTAGTTGCAGCTTTTCCATATCATCCCAAATAACTGTGCTAACTTTATGAAACGGAGCTCAGAGGAGGAAATATAAATTGAAATTTTGCAATGTTGCCACTTGTTTTGAGGTCTTTGAACATAAACAATCTACTAAAACAACTAAATTAATGCTTTAAAAATTATTTTTGTATATATTAAGTCATTTTGAAAACAGTTTAGGCAAACCAGAGATTAGGCAATAGAAGAATTATACTCATGCTAAGAAATCTTACATATACAAGACATTTGCATATTCTAATTTTTATTTATTTATTTTTTTTCTCACTCTGTTGCCTGGGCTAGAGTGCTGTGGTGTCAGCCTAGCTCACAGCAACATCAAACTCCTGGGCTCAAGCAATCCTCCTGCTTCAGCCTCCCAAGTAGCTGGGACTACAGACATGCGCCACCACGCCTGGCTAATTTTATATATATATATTTTTAGTTTTCCAGCTAATTTCTTTCTGTTTCATTAGTAGAGACAGGGTCTCGCTCTTGCTCAGGCTGGTCTCAAACTCCTGAGCTCAAACGATCCTCCCGCCTCGGCCTCCCAGAGTGCTAGGATCACAGGCATGAGCCACCATGCCCAGCCATATGCCAATTTTTAATTAGACATAACACACTAAAATAATCAAGTGGACCTCAGTTTTCCTTCCGCATGCATTGTACTTTTCAAAGTCCAGTTAGCAAGCAAGATGGCAGCAGACAGAATCAAAGAGTACTAGAAATAATGTGTAAAATATAAAATTAATACACATTGAGATACTAAGATATCTTTCTGTCATATAAAAGGTGTTTTTAACCTACAAGGATAGATTTTTTTTTTAGGATCCAAGAGACATTTCTTAAAGAGAGCATCATGAAATCAAAAGAGCTGGACTATGAATCAGAAAATCTCTGGAATCTTTAATTTGATTTGGGGTTAGTTAATTATCTTTACTGGGTTTTATTCCATTTTTTAGTAAACTAATAAGGCTTATATAATCTCTCTGCACTTGTCGTCTTATTTTTATCCAGATGATACTACAATTGGCCATCCTACCTCATTTATGTAATTGAAATGTGTTCCTAACTCATTTCCCTTCCTGCAGACTTACTGCCTTAGTCCATTTTCCTCCCTGAAACCAGAGTGAATGTTGAACCGATTGTGTCCTACTGACTTTAAGTTGCTGCAACCAGCTCAGAATTGGGGCTCAGGACAAAACCCAATTCCTCAGTTCAGAATGTCCCTGGCCTGCACTTCCTGGCAGCCTCATTCCTGGTCTCTTTCTCTGTGCTCTCAGAGGTTTGGCCCCTTTGCTTCCTCTGGCTGAATTGTGCCCATCTATGAAGTCCAAGTCTCAAGGTCATTGGCTCTCTTGAGGAGAAGAAAGACCTCCCTAACTCCAGACTCAGCTGGGTGATCTCCAAATATTTTTCTACACCACCTTCTACTCCCCCTGACACCCCCCTCTCCACATTTTGCTGCAATTTCTTGCCAAGTGTTTAATTGCTAGAAGTTTTTCTTTTCATGGAGTCAGTGCTTCTTTGTATCACTCACTGTCACTCCAGTATTTGGGGGGCTTGACTCCCAGAAGGATTCAATCCTTATTGGTTGAACATGTGAAAAAGTGAATAAATCAGACTATGTAAGCACATGGAGTTTGGGCTGAGTCATATTATTTTCTCGTTGCTAAAAACAAACTCTAATTCTTTTATATATCTTATAGACCAAGGAATAGTAGTAAGATGTCAATAACTCCTTTGATTTGCTTTTTCTAACAAAATTCCTCCTAATTTATAGAAGCTGATTTTTTAAATGTATGATTTGAACATTGCATCAAACCCCAATGAAATCAGTGTATGCTACAGCCAAAATTTTGAACATAATGGAATGCTAATCTGATGGAACAACAAGAAAATAACACAAAACAAGGTGAAACTTGGAAGCAGCCAAGTGTGAGTGAAAGTATTAATAAACTGTGGTACATCCAGACAATGGAACATTATTCAGTGCTAAAAAGAAATGAACTATCATGCCATGAAAAGACATGAAGGGAATTCAAATGAATATTACTAAGTGAAAGAAGCTGGTTGGAAAAGGTTCCATACTGTATGATTCCAATTATGTGACATTACTGAAAAGGCAAAACTATAGAGACAGTAAAAAGATTACTGGCTGCCAAAAGTTGGGAGAAGGGGAAGATGAATAGGTGGAACACAGGGGATTTTTAGGGCAATGAAACTGTTGTGTATGATACTACAACAATGGTGGACGTATGTCATTACATATTTGTCCAAACCAGTGGAATATAAAACACTGAGAGTGAACTGTAATGCAAGCTATGGACTTTGGGTGATAATAATGTGTCCAGTTTTTTCATCTGTTGTGACAAAGAAGCCATTCTGGTGTGGAATTTTGCTAATGGGGTAGGTTGTGCATAAGTTCTGACAAGGGGTGTATGGGAACTCTCTATTCATTCTGTTCAATTTTGCTGTGAACCAAAAACTGCTCTGAAAATAAAGTTTATTAATTAAAAAAGCAATAGGGTGGCTGGTGAGAGCCCTACTTTGATTTCTTCATGATATAAGAAAATATTAATGATATTTTAAACCAAGTTTAATAATTATTTAACAAAACTGTCATAATTGACGAATCCAAACAGCCAAAAAGTAGTAAATTCCCAATCTAAATGAATAGTCTGAGTTGTTTAAAATTAATTAAAAATGTTGTTAATTGTTGAAGCTGGCAATGGTGCTCCATTACTATCATTTATATGGTAATGTTAGAAATTTCCCACAATAAAAAGTTAAACAATTAAGCCAAAAATTGGAGAAGTTCAGAAAGAGAAATAACTTTTTTTTTTGTCATATTTACATTTGTCCTAAAACTTGTATTTCTGTATAGATACTCGAAATTTTGCAGGGCTTACTAATATTCAATGCTCTTTTAATTTGGGATTAACTCAGTAAGAATAGACTGGATCATAACATATTTATAATTTTTTTCAGTACTTTAATGATAAGAAGTAAGTTGGTCAAAATGTCACCAGAGTTTGAAAATAGATCAATTCTTACTCTGAGACACTTCATGTGCTGGTGCACTTTTCAAAGTACCCAGTTCACCACTAGCATGGAATTTACATGTCAGAGAGAGTTGGGCACGTAAAATATAATTACTTTAGCTTTTGGCAGTACATTCCTTTCATTTATTTTTACAGAGGAAAATAAATGTCAACACCAAGACATTATACATACAATGCATTTAAACCTATGGCATATTTTGCATGGCTGCTTTAAAGATAACCCAAGTGAAATGCATGAAGCAACTTGACTTGTCAACGTGCGATATGAGAGAAAATGTGTTCTTCTCCGTAATACATATGAGAGTGTTTGTGTAAGATATGCACAGTCCAAGTAACATCTCTGACCAATAATTTGACTTCCCATAATAGCAGCTAGCTTGAGGCATACATCAAGAAAAATATGGTTCCTGGATCAATTTAGATATGGTAAAACAAGGTTTGCACACGCACATTACTGTAGAGGAGGGAATTCAGCCTCCGTAAACAGTATAGCACAGTAGAATGATTACCATGCAACAATGTGAAGTTGGTGAAGAAACATTTACCGAGGACTCCTTATTTGCAGTGCAGATGCTGCCTCGGGTAACAGCATAAATTAAAGAAACAGGAATTACCCTTTAGCATGTTTTAATCTATTTGGGAGATGTCATACATAAACTAAATTAATAACCCTCATAAAAATAGACTTAAGTAGAAATAGAGTAACTTTCTGCACTAAAATCATGTTTCCACTCTAATATAGCATTGGTACCTATGCAGCAAAAACTTGTTTTGAAATCAAGAATAATTAATCAATAAGGGTGCCTTCTTTGTTTTTCGTTTTGTGAAAGTCAAGTTTTGGCTTCACAGGTATGTAATAGTTAAGACAAGCTGGAGCCTGGGTTAAGACAAGTTGGAGCCTGGGGACCTGAGATAGAGCAGCCAGGTACTGGAAAAGGTACACAAAGAAAATTAAGAGGCACTGATGGACAAATACAATGTGGAAAATAATTCTAATTAACTGGATTTTATTACAAATATTATATTGAAAAGGATTGTCTATAGATGAGATGTTAGAGTGCATGCATTCTGGTTTATCATTTTTTTTCATATTGTTTTCCTTTATGAGTTATCTTCCTAACTACTAATAGCACGGAAATACCCAAATATTAGAAAAAATTTAAATCCTTGAAGAAGAACGGGGCCTCTTGCCCCGCTGATAATTATTATGGGTTGAACTGTGACCTCCCCACCAGATAAATGCATTTGTTGAAGTCCTAGCCCCCTATACCTCAAAAGGTGACTGTATTTGAAGATTGGAAGACAGGGTCTTTAAAGAGGTAATTAAATTAAAATGAAATCATTAGAGTGGGCCTTAATCCAGAATGACTGGTGTCCTTATAAGAGGAAATCTGGACAGAAATGCATACAGTGGGAAGACTGTGTGGAGACACAGAGAGAAGAATGTTATCTACAAGTCAAGGACAGGGGCCTGGAACATATCCTTCCCTTATGGCCCTCAGCCAACCCTGCCGACACCTTCATTTCGTACTTCTAGCCTCCCAAACTGTGAGCAAATAAATGTTTGCAGTTTAAGAC
Organism: Propithecus coquereli; assembly: GCF_000956105.1. Classification (NCBI taxonomy): domain Eukaryota; kingdom Metazoa; phylum Chordata; class Mammalia; order Primates; family Indriidae; genus Propithecus; species Propithecus coquereli. The sequence continues at coordinate 1,328,066 of NW_012136636.1, read as the reverse complement.
CCCCAGTTTATGATACTTTAGTTCAGAAGCACAAGCAAACTAATTCAGTAACTAAAATATATATATTTTAAAACAACTGGAAGACATTGTAAAATGTAAGACAATACACCAGACTTATGTATCCTGTATATCTGTATCTGTTACTTAGCACAGTACAGTAAAATAAACCAAAAACTAAGAATGCACCATTTATTTCTGTACATTTTGCTGAGATAAGTGATTCATTCTTCAGTATTTAGTTTGTCAGACATACTGTCCCAACGATTAACCAAAGGTCCAACACAGAAATGGTGTCTAACCTTTGGCTACTTGTGATGTGTAGTAAGTCAATAGTTAGCTAAAGTAAGTCACAATAAGAACAAGAATGCTGCTAAACTAACTACACTCCACAGTACATCAAATCCTCATCAAGAAATCTTTATGTTTTCTATAATCATAAATAGATATTAACTCACTGGAAGAGAAAACAGATGACTTAATTGAGCAGACTTTAAATAGTAAATAACTTTCCTATCATTCTCTTGGAGAGAAGAAAGAGAAAGCTGAGTATTTGCAAGGTAAATTCAATATCCTGTATTGGATTCTTAAAAATGCCATTTGATTACAAACTGAAAATCCAAATGAGCCTGGGAGGGCATGTTTACTGGAGAAAGTTTACCCTTCTGTTTATATTTATTGTAAATGATTTTTTTAAAATCAGATGGGACATCTGCAAAATTTTAAGCACTAATTTTCAAAGACCATGAAGCCCTCTGGGTGACTTTTTCATTTCCTTAACAGATAGTTTAGTTTTAAACTGCATACTTTCCCTTGGCAGAGTAAGAGATGAAAAACTTGCTATAAAATCATTTTGGCATCTACATAAAAGAAAAGTTGTAAGAAGTACTACAAACCAAGAGAATCTCTAAGCACATGTCCCCAAATTAAATGTCACTCAGATCTGAGGAGTATTCCCTGCCCAAACACCCCAACAAAATCATATTTACACTCTTGTCATCTTTTAGGGGAAAAAAAACTATTTGTTTTTACCTGTGGCATTTTTTTTGCAAGAGTGCAATTGCCTCAAATTGTGTGTTGAGCATACCAATTTTAATCTAGCAGAATATGTAGATTTTTAAAATAAATATATTTATAATACATTTTGGCTGCTCTTCAAATAAATAAACCAGGGGCATGTGCTTACAATGTCTACACAATGCAGAAGAGGTGAAACATTTGGTCATGTGTCCTTAGTTTTATTCTTTTCCTAGAGATACTAAACATTTTAATTGATTAGATGGTTTGCTAGAAATTAATTAGTATAATTAATGTTGTATAGATTTAACCAAAAACAAGGTGTCTTCCTACAATAAATGCAGATACTATCTGCACATGTAATGGTAAAGAATAAGCCAACACTTTAGACAGTATAATATATACCTTAAGAATTTCAAATATTTCAAGGGGAAATGTGCAATTTTGCTCTTTAGAAATTGAATTAAAATTCTTTAATAAAAATTGAGTTAAAATAAAACAAAAAGTAGTTGGAAAGCACATAATCCAACACTTATTCCATCTCTTCTAATATGTTTGAGTCAAGAGTGACCTATAGGATTAAACTGTTCCGAATACCTAAATACCTCAAAATTTCCTGATTAAATAGTGATGGCTTAAGGTGAGATCCAAAAAAGACACAAGGGAACTAATTCCATGAATTTTAACTTCATGGAATTTGCTTATAAGTATTTGCTTCACTGAAGGCTCCTTAAATGGGATCTTCATACACTGTGAGCAAGAAGAAAACTTAACAAGGAGGAAAATGTCACTGAACAATGTTTTGAGCCAGTGTCTCCAGATCAAAAACCAAATTTAGTTCAAATAGCTAATTAGTGACAGCTTTTTAACTATCAGGCTAACCAAAATTTCACCACCGATATGCAATTACAAAGGCTAAAATGTTTCATGATCTTTCTACTACACACTGAGTTCTACCAGACATTTCTAAAATTTGTTTAGACAAATTTAGATTTGCATAAAGTTGTAAAAAAAAAGAATGGAGTGATGCTTTGCACATTTTGCCCAGTTTCCCCAAATGATAAGACTTACAAAACTATAGTAAAATAACACAAACAGGATGTTGACAATGATACAATCCACCATTTTTGTTTGGATTTCTTTAGTTTATTTGTATTATTCCTTTGTATGTCTATACGTCTTTGAAGTTCTACACACATTTTTAAAGCTTTATTGAAGAGGGCTGATATACAAAAAATTGCACTCATTTAATGCATACATTTTGATGACTTTGGACATATGTCCATGATACCATCACCACAATGAAGGTACCAAACATCCATCATCTCCAAAGATTTTCTTGTGTTATTTTTTGACTAGTTTTTGTGGTAAGAACACTTAACATGAGATCTATCTTTTTAATGCAGCTTAAAGTACACTATACTGTATTTTTTTAAATTTATTTTAAAAATTTTTATCAAAATATTTTTAACTACAGGTGCTATGTTGTACAGAGGATTTCTAGTTCTTATTTGTCTTGCATAATGCAATTTTATGCCCACTGAGCAATGATTCCTCATTTTCTCCTTCTAGTCCTGGAAACCACCATTCTGTTCCTTGCTTCTGTGAGTTTGACTAATTTAGATACCTCATATAAGTGGAGTCACGTAGTATTTGTTCTTCTCTGACTGGGTTTCTGATGGTTGGAATTTGTCTTCATCATTGTTTTTTGACATCCTGTCCTTATCTCTCTCGTGTTTCTGTGCCACCATAAATTCATTTCCTTTCAATTGTCTTATGATGTTTTTTGATTAGACCTAAAAACAAAAACAAACACTCCCAGTGTGAAATAAGACATTTCAACATTATTTTCTTATATTTTGAAGTTATGTTTCTTTCTTTCCGTAAATAATGAATCCTAAAACCATCATAACAGATTGTAAAAACTCAGAACCTGGCAATGTTTCTTGTAAATGTGAGAGTTATAATGTTATTCTTTTGGTATTGTGATAGAAACATTGAAATCTTAGTATTTCTTGGACAGTGTCATATTAAAATTATTTGGGAAGGAATCATCTCATCTCCTTTAAATAATCTTTCACATAACTATATGCAATAGCATGTATACAGTAAGTTACAAATAAATGCTCATTTAACAAAAGGTGTTATGCCACATAGTCCATAAATGTGTGTTGTATGCATGCATGTGCAAATATATATATTTGTTTGCTTGTTCGTTTCTCCATTTTCAAAATTTTATTCTACATTCTCACACCACTGTGTACAATCATACAATATTATAATTAATTTTAAAGTGAAGAATTTAATTGTCAGATCCATTATTTCACATATGATATCAAGTTATTATGGATAGATTTTCATTTCACTAGACTTAATTTACCTCTTATTTGAATTCTGTGTATTCAATGTCTTTTCTGAGATTTCAGCTTAACTGATTAGGATCTTACCATATGCAGTATTAATAACCTCATCTGTTTTTCAGGATATTTAATTATTGTCCAGAATTTTTTTTTTAAAAAAGGAAAAAATGCAGTATGTTCTTGTTTATCCCAAGCTATCCCAACAATATTTTTTTTCTTTCTAACAGAGCCACGTAATCGCTGGATGAACTAATTAATTTATCAAGTTCTATGAAAATAGCAGATTCTGTGACTGCCCGCACAGTGCCCAGCTCTTAATTATGGAATTATTCATTCAATAGCAGCTGAGGCTGGCTGATGAATAGCTCTACACCTTTTTAGAATTATTTTCTAGTGTGCTGACACTCTGCTTCCTAAATGTAAATTAGATAGTATGTAATCATGACAACATCTTAGCAGTCATGATAAGGGTGTATAACATATGGAAAATTGTTTTTACCTACCGTGATGCTATAAAAAAGATGATTTTGTCAAGGCATCACAAAGAAGATTTAGTATAGTTTGACGTCAAGTGTTGTGATTTATCACATGTAACCCAGAGTGGGATGAACGGACTAATACCCAGGGAATCATGTTAAGGGTCAGAAATTTAACATCAAGATTGGAAGTAGCAGGTGAAGGAGAGAAAACTCAGCAAGGTGAAAAAGGAGGTGAACATCAAAAACATGTTTCAGCTTCTCTTTTTCTCTGCTATATGATTCTCAACATATAACATAGTCCAAAAAAGAAAACTTAAAAATCAGGCCTACTAAAGCATCCTCTGTAGTTCTAATAAAACTCAAGATTTTCCATGAACTCTAAGGAAAGATAAGTGCATCTCGTTTTAATCTGGTATTATAATACGATGGAGAGAGAAATCTAAACGATGTCAGTATTGGCAAGAATCATTGAGGTTTGTAGGCTCAGGAATCTCTCCAAAAGAAAGAAAACAAATTACCATAGCTTCATGATACTCTAATTACCCTAAATGATGGATGGAGATATGTAGCAGAGGGCAGACATGCCGTGTATAGTATCTGCCATTAGAAAGTTCTATAAGGAATATAAAGCCTCACTTCTCTAAGCCTCCACTTGATCTTGCTCCTATCTAACTGTTCTGCATTCTCTCCTTCCACGCGCCTCCAGTCCACCAAGATGTGCACACACAAACCTTCTGGATCTGGTACTTGCTGCTCTCTGAGCCTGGAGAGCCTTTTCCTAGATCTCTGCATGACTCGCTAGCTATGTCCCCAGAGAAAAACCTTTTCTGAATAATCTCTAACTCCCATTGCTGTCACTCTCTGTTTAATCTTCTTTTCCGTGCTTACAACAATCTGAAATAATCTTAATACTAGTTTGCTAATGCGTTGCCTATGTCCTCCCACAAAAATGAACACTCTGTGAGCACAAAGCATCATGTTTGGTTCCACCTCTATTCTCAGTGCCTAGAAAATACTTCATCAATACCAGGTACCCAATAAAAATTTAGTGAATGAATATAAATGAGAATAAAAAATTGAATTCACTGTGAAAGTGAATTGTGCTTCCGATTTTTCCTCATTTCATTTTTAATAGGCATTTTTATTATTTTATTTATTTTGATAGAGTCCTGCTCTGTTACCTGGGTAGAGTGGCATCATTGTAGCTCACTGCAACCTCAAACTCTTGGGCTCAAGCAATCCTCTTGCCTTAGCCTCTCGAGTAGCTGGGACTACAGGCACATGGCACCATGACCAGCTAATTTTTCTGTTTTTAGTAGAGACAGGGTCTCACTCTTG
>NW_012136636.1:1296818-1322825 GCF_000956105.1 Propithecus coquereli | reverse complement strand
CTACAGGTCTGGCCTATCACCAGCTTCCTGACTCCTCCTAACACTCTATTTTGGTTCAACCTACTCTGCTCCTTTATGTTCCTCAAACAGGGTGAACATATTCTTTACCAAATATTTTGAAAATACCTTTGATCTGTTTTTTATTTTTATTTTATTTTATTTCAGAGTATTATGGGGATACAAATGTTTTGGTTACATAAATAGCTTTTGTACAGTTTGAGTCAAAGTTATAAGTGTGCCCATCACCCAGACAGTGTGCATTGTACCCATTAGGTGTTAATTTACTCATCCCTTCCTCTTACCCCAACCTGCTCGATTTCTGATGAGCTTTATTTTCATATGTGCACATAAGTGTTGTTCAATTGGTTCCAGTTTTAATGGTGAGTATGTGTGGTGTTTTTTTTTCCATTCTTGTGATACTTCACCTAGAGGAATGGTTTCCAGTTCCATCCAGGTTACTACATGACCTATTAGTTTGCCACTTTTTTTATGGCTAAGTAGAATTCCAAGGTATACATATATCACATTTTATTAATCCACTCATGTATTGATGGGCACTTGGGTTGTGCCGCATCTTCGTAATTGTGAATGGTGCTGCTATAAGCACTAGTGTGCAGGTGTCTTTTTTATAAAATGTTCTTTCTTCCTTTGGGTAAATACCCAGTAGTGGGATTGCTGGATCAAATGGTAGGTCTACTTTTAGTTCTTTGGGGTATCTCCATACTACTTTCCATGGAGGTTGTACTAATTTGTGTTCTCATCAACAGTGTTTAAGTGTTCCTATCTCTCCACATCAATGCCAGCATTTATTGCTTTGGCGTTTTCTGATAAAAGCCACTCTTCCTGGAGTTAGGAGATATCTCATTTCAACTTATAGTAAGAACAAATTGGTTAGTTGTTTAGTTTTTAAAACTAACACAGAGACATAATTTAATACATCTGGAGATACTAAAAATTATATTATATTCTTAAATAGAGTAAAAAGTAAATTTTATTGCATAGTTTAATCAGTGAATATACAGTAATTAAAACACCTAAATGGCATACAAATATGATGTTTAAAATAATCCCATACCAGAAGTGGATGCTCAGTGAACAGAGTCACCAGAAAACGCGTTACACATCATCCCACTGTTCAGGCTTTGTATTCAAGAATCCAAATGACTTAGACATGTAATCCTGCTCTTGCTGTTAGAGTGTATTTCCCTGAAAGACAACTCCCTCTTAAACAGAAAAATGGTGACCAACGTCAGCACTTCCCTAGGAACAGGTTTTCATAAGCACTGATACCCATCCATTCAGTTAGAAGTTGGGAAGGCAGAATAATGTTTGGATTCTTTCTACAAAGGCCTCCTACAGTGACACAAAAGTAGTGGAAGGATATTCATGATATTTTCTCCTTGCACCAACTGTGTCTGATTCAAGTGAGCTCCAAATTCTCTTCTCCAGCTGCAGAGGCTATTTTCTTTATTTTGAAAGTTAATTCCACTCACAGCTGGAACTCCAAGCAAAAAGTGAACATTGTACATAAAAAAAAAAAAAAAAAAGGTTACTTGAATTTGTACTTGTCGTTGTTACAATGACAAAAAGTAATGTTCCTTAAGCCAAAAGGAGCCTTATTATTTTGTTAAGATTCACAGGGCTTTAAAGCAGTGATTTGAGAAATAAGACAGTGCATAAACATTATCCACCTGAGGCAGATTGCACTAAACCAGACTGTGGTACGTCGTTTTACAAATACGCTGCACTATTCATAACACAAAGGATAAAATAGGATGAAATCTAACCATGATCAGAACCTTGCTAGATGCATTAGCTCCATTCTTTCAATGATAAACACATTCGAGGGCTTCTTTCACCATTAAGGCACCAGTTAAAGACCACAGATATGCAGGCTGGTTAAGGGATGTCTTTGTTTTAGTAAGTTCCACGAACTACATACTTTATACTCCTAAAATATACGAGGGAGGCAAGAAAATAATGGAACATAAATAATATTCTTTAAATCCTCAAAAGTTATTTTTAATTGAGTGCTTTTTTATAGGACAGCTATTATGTTTGCTTTTAAGTATATTCCACAAAAACTCTGATAAAGTTGTTTATGAAGCAGGTGTTTATTTTACATTCTCCAAACAATGCCTAATTCTTCTCTTCCAACTTGTTAGGAGAGAAGTAGTATTACATATTATTATTACCATTTTTAATATTTTAGAAAGTCACCTCATCTTTTGTATCCTACTAGTACAGTTTAGCCTGCGTATTAGATTCTACTTTCCACTAAAACAAAGTACTACAAATTAACTAGCTTAAATCAACACAAATGTATTCACTTACATTTCTGGAAATCAGAAGTCCAAAATGAGCTTTGCTGGTCTAAAATCTGGGTGTCAGCTGGGCTAGGTCCTTCTGGTGGCTCCAGGGGAGAATACGTTCCTGTATCTCCCAGTTTGCAGAATCTGCTGGCATTTCGCATCTTTGGGCCTCCTCTTTCGAATCTGCCTCCTGTGTCACACTGCCTTCTCCCCGCTGACCTCCTATCTCCTCTTACAAGGACCTCTGTGACTACATCAGGACCACCCAGGGCAATCCAAGGTGCCCCCATCAGGAGATTGTTTACTTAATCAAGTCTACAAGACCCTTTTACCCTGTGAAGTAACATAATCACCCGTTCTAGGGAAGTGAACATCTTTGGGGAAGCCATTTTTCTGTCTACCACTGCATGCAAACTATAAACATAAAATATTCATAAACAAATAACTCAGTTATGCAGGGAAGATCAATCTCTAATTATTGGTTTGGATTATGAAAACAGAGGAATAAAGTAACATTTAATGCATTGATGAATCTATCATAATTACATATTATTTTTGAATAATAATCATCAAAATTCAAAATACTGATAAGAATGCTAAATAGTACATGATATCAATTCTAATACTAGATGTAAAGAACAAATTTTGTTTCTTTGAGGAGAGTTGGATTCTTGAATCTTTTATAAGTATTGTCATTATACCTTAATCTTCAAAGTTCAGTATGTATAATCTCCCTCAATGTCTATGTGAGTAAGTTAATCAAGAATCACTTCTCTCATACTCATTTTAAAACACAAATCACATCATTTTATTGCTTTACTTAAAGCTCTCCAATGGCACTTTTCCCATGGCCTCTCCAAGTCTGCCCATGACCTGTCCCTGCTTTCTGCTCAAGCTATATCTGCCAGGACTTGCCCCTGTCATACACACTACAGGGGACTCCATTTTGTTCTTCACACACATCAGAACTGTGCCTGCCAGAGGGTCTGAACTCCACTATCCCGTCTGTCATTCTCATCTCCACCTGCTCAGAGGTAGCTCCTTCCATCATGCAGATCCAGATCTTACCAACACCCTACCTACTTTCATTCTCTTTTCAACGTTCCCTGGTTTAGTTTCTTTCTAGCATTTATTATCCTCTGAAGTAATTTTTTCTACCATTCATTTTCTGTCTTCCTGACTGGACTATAAGCTTCAGGGAGACAAGGACATTATTGCTGTGTTCGTTGTCCTGCCCCAGATTCTAGAACCGTGCTTAGTATATAGTGAACACTCAGTAAAAATAACTTTTCATAACAAATTTTATGTTGTAACGAATTCTCTTTTGTTAAGCATAAATAGCATAGCAAATAAAACTGTCAAGTAAGTTTCGGTACAGACAGTACAATAGCTTCTTAAATATTTCTTTTTAGAAGAAGAGAATATCTATTGACATAATACATTCCATTTTCCTTACAGATATCTTTCCAACTGATCTTACTATACGGAGAACTATTTTACCAAAATTTATATCCAGAATGTAAAAATATGTTCCTATATTATAAATATATGTATGTATAAATATGTAATATCAAAAATATAATTCACATAGCCTCCAACCTACTCTAATATTACTATTATTATGATGATGCAAAATTTATCCTCAATTTTTTCTCCTCTTGTTTACGTTATCAGAACAAAGGCAGACATTGTTTCCAATGATCAATTGATCAATTCTCCAATTAATTACAACATACCCCCCTCTTCCCCACCAAAAACTAAAATAAGTCAGTTAACCTGCAAGTCCTGATGATCAATGAGAGCCACGTTTATGAAAGAAGTGAAGCAGCATGACTGTAGGAGACAGATGAGCATCTAAAATCAGGCAGAGATGCAGAAGAACCCTTTTATTATTGACAACTCAGGAATTCTGTCCAACACTACCTTTAAGCTACTTCTGTTTTCATCTTCTTTTGGAATTTGTTCCTGGATTATGTTGTTGCAATTTTACAACAAAAATATTTAATTTTTTTAACTTTTCAGCATAATATTTGATCATGAGAAAGAAACAAAATAAGGATAAAAGCTCAACAATAAAAATCCATTTTGCTCAAAAAATTAAAAAGTCATAATATGCACTAGATTGATCTCTACTAGGCAATATCAATGTATTCCTTACACTAATTTTATGGAATACATAGTATTCTTATTCTCATTTTAAAGAAAAGCATACTGAGACATTGACTTCCAACTGTGCCCTAAAGAAATGGCAACTTTGACTTGTGCAAAACAGAAAATAATCCTTCCTTTAATTTAGTTGAATGAGACTTCATAAACATCACTGGATGACTGAGGGAGTGACCCTCAGAAGTGTGCTAGCATTCAGAGTCCTAGCAAATGACCATCCCCTCTTGACTTATAAAAGCATCAGCATTGTCTTTAGCTACTCAGTTCAAGGTTATGATGACCAAATAGGTAGACAAGCCAGCTGTATCAATGGAAGAATGTGTGTACCTTGACACTGACTCAGCCCTTTCTCTCAAATTGAAAGGAGAACAATTAACCATGACAATACAAAAAAAAAAAATCACTTATTTTTTCAAGTATGTAAATTTGCATCATTTTTTCATTGAGACTGTTTCTTTGAAAAAATGACATATTATGGCCTTAAAATAAGGAAACATCATATTAGAGCTTGGGTAACAAATTTAAACCCTTCTTTGTGAAATTATTTGAATATGTACTAAATGAGCACCAAGAAACGATATTGGCTAAGGATTTCGAATTCTTTCTTCAGGTCTGTATTTTTTTCTACACTAATAAAAGATACCATAAAAACACCTATCTAAACAGTGTGAGAAAGAAAAACCTAATAAATAAAGAAGCAGAAAATTAATTTTTAGACTACCCACAGAACAAATTATAATCATCCCCTGAATGTCACGTACAGAAGCTAAGATATTAACTTCAGACATTTTTTCCCACCATGAATCCCAGTTTTATTAAGTTTTCAATAGTAGATGAAAGTTTCACATTTTATTAAGTCTTCAGAAAATATCCCAAGAAACACTGTGCTTCAGTGAGTATCATACAAAGGCACATGTAAATACTCACACTGTGCATATAAAGCAAATTAATTTAAATTCTGTTTTAAAATAGAACTTGCTTCAGTGTCGCTTGCAAAAGATATAGTTTTCATTTACCAGAAATTAAGTTTGAGTCTCTAGAAAATAAAGGCATAATTATCTCTTAACATCAAAGCTCACATTCTCATCTGTGGAGGAACATTTCTCATAATGGAAGGAATCACAGAGTATCTGACACTGTAGATTCGTTTATTGATTTGGTGTTTATATAATATAAATACAGATCTTCATGAAAGTTTTCAAATATATATTACAACTGTCAAAACTTCCAGATATCACTTTTGCTAACTCTTCTGCAATCCTTGGCTACAATTTTTGTCCATGTAAGGAAATGTTTCATTAAAATGTGTGTTTTTTTTTCCTTGTTTTCACTTATATTGAAAAAGGCAATTTCAGGACAATGTCAAGGTTTGGAGGGGAGATTAAGTTAAATTAAAGAAAATTGATGGCAGACAATAATTCTTCTTTGTAAGTATCCAAGTGTGAGGAGTTCTCATCAGCAGGTTAAGCATGAATCTAATCCAAAATGCAGTCATTAATACTAACTAAAAAGTAAAAAAAAGATGAAATTGTAGTGGTAAACAGTTGTTTTAGCACAACACAATCTTTTTCATACCAAATCAAACCAAAAGGAAAACCGATGAGTTTAAGCAACTAATAACAAATATCCTTACTTTGAAAAGACATTAGCACCTGTAGCTGAGTATTTGGTTCCAACATAGTAAAACATTTGAAATCAGACTTAAAACATGACAAAAATAATGTCTTTTATATTAATATGGGATCATATTACTGCCTTTTAAAGGAATTATGGTTATTTTATATAAATTAAGGCAATCAATGCCATAATCAATTTCTCATAATCACATTTTTATGTGTTAGTAAAAATATATGAACTATGGAAATATTTTCTTTTTTTTTATGTCTTAGATTCCTGAAGTTCTTGAAATTGTCCTGGGAAACGTTTTGCTACCGTGAAGCTGAGGTCCTCGCAATCCTTACCTGGAGGCTGTAGATCAAGAGAAATAAATGCAATTTTGGGAATGCTATCCCCCTAAAGGATGTCCTTACATTCTATGTATTTAGCCTCCTTTCAGTCAGGGACCATGTCTAAACTGTCTCTGTATCCGTTACAATCCCTTACACCTCATGCAGAACTGGACATAAGGTCTGTCCTCCATAACCATCTGCCAAATGATGAACACCATCATGTGCCTTATTGTGTATGTGTTTCAGAGAAGAGATATTCTTATTCTGTTTTCTCCTGCCCACACATTCCAAACCAAAGAATAAGGGGCAATAAGAATTTTAAGTGTGTTCATTTCTTCTCACCAGACTTAACATGGTAACTTTATGTAAAATAACACTACCATCACCAAGTTAGGTAAGTTCAAAGTATAAAAAAGAAAGCCATAATTACCAAAATATCTGTTGTCATGATTTGAAACAATAAATACCTACTAAATTATATTGATCCAAGTCAATCTCTGCTCCAAAGCTACATCCAGGCTATGTTTTAATTACAATCATATTTCTCAATGCCGCCAATTGTGTGTGTGTGCACGCTCACATGTGTGTGTTACTCTAATATAGTTATTTCCACAGCTGTTTCCTTTTAGTTATTCTATGAAATAAAACAAAATATTAAGTCTGAGTTGGCACTATATTTTTGACTTAGCCACATTTATTTTATATTTTGAGATTTTTCGTTTGTAAAAGTCATAGTTTCTCACATATTTCAGAAAGTGTGCGGAAAAAAAATGAACAAATAAGGATGTTTCATGTTTGGGTCCTAGAATCTAAAACACAAAAGTCTGTCTCACTAAAAAGAGTTACCAAGAAAACATCAGATATTTCAACTTGAAAAGAAACGAAAGCTATCTGCCTCACATTATTCACAGCCAAACCAAACAGGCTACTGTGGTATTCATAAATCCTTCTGAATTAAGGCAAACATGCATAAAATCAGGCTTCTTTTGTGGTAAAAATTTCTTCCAGCTGAGCCCAAGTAGAGAATAAAAAGTTATCCAAATATCTATTGTTCAACTGAGGACAACTTTAAAAAGTAAATGTCATGTCTCTGTTGGAGTCTTCCTGACAATTTCCTAATTTTAATAAATTGTCGGTGAGAACTGTGATCAACCTTTTTTCCATTCAAAATGAAGAACATAGCTGCAGAAGCCATTGTATTAGCTTAACGTAATGTCATGGCGTCTGGTATTTTATTTTGCATTGTTAAGATTCAGGTGACTTACTTTGAAGTAAACAAATGACACATATTCTCAAAAAAAAGCCTGGTGTTTTCTTGGAAGGAAAAAGTCCAATTTCTTATGCTTCTTTGAGTGGAAAATGAATGCATTTTAGAAAGCCCAGGTCCGCCTCCCAAACATGTAAAAAATAAACAATATTTTAAAGCACTCTTCTATATGATCATTTAAGGGGAAGTTGTATTTTAATTGAATTTTGCATTTTAATCCATTTTGAATAGGACCTAATATGAGAAAAGGAAGGCTGTATTTAATATAATACTTGGTGATGCGGTCAAAAACAATCACAATCTCAAAAACTACAAATATGTCACATGCTCATTTTGATGGAGACTTATGTAGAGTAAAAATAAACAAATGATCACCAAACTTTTAACTGTGACTGGGGCAAAGACAGACCTGATCCAATTTCTATTTCCACATATCCTACCACCTACCTGAACACATAGCTTATCTGATGACACTGATGAAATTTTTCTATTTCTCTAAACTACAAGTGGAGAACAAATGATAACCCAAATGTAATTTTGGCCAAACCCACTGAGTTTGGGATTTGTAGAAGGCAGTCTCCTCTTTTCAGATGTATGCAACAGAGCCAACTCCAAAATCCTTTGCCAATGCACTTACAGGTAATTTCAGAAACTCTGTGCACTATAATTGAAAATTTAATCCCAGCCCATTCATTTTTACTTCAACCATCAAAATATTAATTTAAAAGAATTATTTTTCAGTCCCAAGAGCTTACCTCCTTATTAAGAAATAGCACTTCACTAAAGTAAGCAACAGGTATTTCTAAAAGATTTACATTATATTTTACATTCTAATAACCTCATTTTTGCCTTGTGGTTGTCATTCTTTTTAATATTTAATAAGATTTTGGAGAGTAGGGATGCTCCACAGCAGAACGGTAAAATTAATTATTGCAATACTTATTAAAATCAGCAAGGTGATATATTAACCTTATAACTTACAAGGATCAAATTTCACATAATATTAGAAATTATACAGTGAACTACGCAATGAAGTAGATTTATTCACTGGTGAAGGAATACCCTGCTAATGTTACCACTCCTTTTATATAAATGCTTTTCATATTGTAAGATATATGCAGCTGACCCACAAATGAAAACTATATAAGTCCTAAAATTAAAACTATATAAATCCACAAATGGAAATATAAATTCAGACAATGAGAAAAATAAGTTCCTGATTCACTGTCAAAAAACTCTGGGGATATTACTCCAGATGAAGACTCATTAGGTTCTTGCTGTCCAGGGATGAATACTGTGAAACTCCTTCAAGCTACAGAATATTATTGAGTTGATTTAAAATGTAATGGTACTGGCTGGGCGTGGTGGCTCACTTCTGTAATCATAGCACTCTGGGAGGCCGTGGCAGGTGGATTGTTTGAGCTCAGGAGTTTGAGACCAGCAAGAGCGAGACCACGTCTCTACTAAAAAAATAGAAAGAAATTAGCTGAACAATTAAAAATATATATACAAAAAATTAGCCGGGCATGGTGGCACATGCCTGTAGTCCCAGCTACTCGGGAGGCTGAGGCAGGAGGATCGCTTGAGCCCAGGAGTTTGAGGTTGCCGTGAGGTAGGCTGACGCCATGGCACTCTAGCCCGGGCAACAGAGTCAGACTCTGTCTCAAAAAAAAAAAAAAAAAAGGTAATGATACTGTAAGATTTCCCTCCTGATTAATGCAATTATATAATTGAATAATACAATTAAAGGGCTATTTATTAAATAATTAATATATACAATATGTAGAAAAAGAAACAAAGGTAATAAAGAACTAGTAAACTGGTCTCCTAGAAATTTGTGACATAAGGTTGGAGACAAATGCATAAATTACTCAGACATACAAAATGGTTTTAAGTGGTAAATCAAGTTCCAGTCAAAGCCTATTCTCAGCACAGGGTGTTAAATATTTACTTGCTTTTTGCAATAGTTGCATACAATCCCCTGGGCCTTGGAAATTGCCTGGTATATAATATGTTTTATTATTAATTATCAAGTTCATAAAAGAAAGTCATGTTGTATAGAGACTCAAGGGTACAATTTAAGGTGTTCCAAAAATAAAATTTCTTGTGCCATCTGAGCTAAGAATTCATTCTTAGGTATTAAAGAGGGTTCTGGAAAAGCAGGATCATTGACAGGGTCATTGACATTTATTTCAGTGTTTGGAACTAATTCTGAACAGAATGAGCAATACTTAGAGGTTTGTGAATAGAGCAATGTCGTAAATAGATATACATTTTGGAACTTAGGTCTTGATAGTGCAGATTAGAGGATTTAGGGAAAGGAACTAGAGACAAAAAGTCCACTCATAAAAGAATTGCAATCACGTAGAGGTGTCTTGAGCCAGCGTAGTGGTAACTGGTAGCAGGTCACTCACAGAAAGGGATCTCATGCCGCTGACTGCTCTAGGAAAAGAGCAGAGCTGGAGAGTCGAACAGGAGAGTAAGTGTGAGTTAGGACATGTTGAATGTGACAGATTAGGTCTAGAGCAAGTTTGCAATGATACATAAAACAGATTTTGTTCTCGTAACTGTATAAATGGTGGTTAAAAATCATGGGTATGCAAGAATGGAAAAACAAGCACCACATGTAATCACTATCAAATTGGTTTCACTGATCAACACCTAAGTGCACATATAGAAATAACATTTATGGGGCGTCAGGCAGATGGGAGGGGGAGGGGGAGGGGTGTACACATACGTAATGAGTGCGATGCACACTGTCTGGGGGATGGACATGCTTGAAGTTCTCACTGGGGGGGGCAAGGGCAATATATATAATCTAAACATTTGTACCCCCTTAATATGCTGAAATGAAAAAAAAATCATGGGTGTATATTCAATGTTTTGAAAGGATGTAATAGGATTGTACAAAGAAAATACCAAAGAAGGAAATTGGAGACTATATCCTAAGGACAGGACCAGTAATATTATATATACATATATGTGTGTGTGTGTGTGTGTGTGTGTGTGTGTATACACAGTCATGTGTGGCCTAATGTTGGGGATATGTTCTGAGAAATGTGTCCTCAGGCAATCTCGTTGTTGTGCAAACATCAGAGAGTGTACTTACACAAACCTAGATGCCATAGCCTACTGCACACCTAGTCTATATGGTATAGCCTATTGATCCTAGGCTACAAACATGTATAGAAAGTGACAGTACTAAACATGGTAGGCAATTGTAACACAATGATATTTTTTGTATCAAGGCATATCTAAAGATAGAAAAGATGCCATAAAAATGTGGTATAAAAGATAAAAAACGGATACTATATAGAGTACTCACCATGCATGGAGCTTGCCAGACTGGAAGTTGCTTTGGCTGAGTCAGTGAGTGGTGAGCGAATGTGAAGTTCTGGGACATTACTGTACACTACTGTAAGCTTTATAAATGCTGTACACTTAGGCTACACTAAATCTGTAAAACAGTATTTTTCTTTCTTCAACAATAAATTAACCTTAGCCTACTGTAACTTTTTTACTTCATAAACTTTTTATTTTTGTAACTTCTGGACCCTTTTGGAATAACACTTAGCTTAAAACACAAACACATTGTACAGCTGTACAAAAATATTTTTCATTATATTCTTACTTTATAAGATTTTTTCTATGTTTGATTTTTATTATACTTTTTAAACTTTTTTATTAAAAACTAAGACACAAACACACACATTAACCTAGGCCTGCACAGGGTCAGGATCGTCAATGTCCGTGTCTTCCACCTCCACGTCTTGTCCCACCGGAAGATCTTTAAGGACAGTAACAAGCATGGAGCTGTCATCACCGTGATAGCAAAGCCTTCTTCTGGAACATCTCCTGAAGGACCTGCCTGAGGCTGTTTTACAATTAGCTTTTTTAAGTAGAAGAAATGCACTCTAAAATAACGATAAAAATTATAGCATAACAAATACATAAACCAGTAACAGTTGTTAATTTCATTGTCAAGTATAATGTATAGCACATAATTATATTGGCTATTTTTTATATGACTGACAGTGAGGTAGGCGTGTTTATACTGACATGACGGGGGGAGGGAGAGAGAGATTGCAGAGAGTTTTTTTTTTTTTTTTTTCACAGAGGTCAATAGAGGAAACTATTCCCAAAAGAAATATCTTCATATTCTATAAGGAGCCTTCTGTAACAATTTAAAATGTGAAAGTTTCCTTAGCTCCATAATCATTCTCTACATTCATGTTCAATGTTTCCCATGTTAACAAGAAACAAAGACACTAAAACACACTAGATTTTCTTCTAAGAAAGATGGCCAAGTAAGCCTCCCATATTTGTTGTTTATAGACTTTTTCCCAAATATTAGCTAGTGGTAAAGAGGTTACTCATAAAGGAATCGCAGTCATGCATAGCAATAATAATGCTAATTATAATATATCTACACCTCTCTCCAATTCCATGATGATTATTCATTTTTTAATCCTTTTCAAGTTGGCTTATGCCACCATCACTCCAATTTTGAATGGTCCTCTTGGATAACAGTAATCATTAACCATATATATGCAAATCCCATTTGTTAGACATCATTTTCCATAAAATATACAAAATATTTTCTACATGTGATGGCTACCTCCTTGAGCTTTTTCTCCTCTAACTTGCTTGGCATTATGTTCTTCTGTTTCTTCCATTTCCTCTACACATAATCATCCTTATCTAAATTTTCCTTCTCTTCCACAACTTTTTCTGATTACAGTGGTATTACAGGATATGGGTTATACATAGATATTTCAAAGAAGGACATCATCAGTGCCTGCCTTGAAAATGTAGCTGTAGAAAGTGGGTTGAGATATAAATCTAACCCACTATGCTATGGAACAGTCACTCTCAACCCGGGCTGCATGTTAGAACTCATTGAGTAGCTTTAAAGCTCACCAATTCCTGGGCCTCCCCAAGGTCATTTTTAAAAGATTATCTGCCAGACATGTAGATACTTCATATTTTTGAAAGCTCTCTATGTGCTTCTAATGTGCACCTAAGAGTTGAGGACCACCGATTTTGTGGGATAAGATTCTAACATAGAATCGTGCACTAACTGACATGAGTTAATTGGAATTAATAATTAAATCTTCCTGGGGACCACGAGGGAACATTTAGCTGCTAAACATTTGAGGTTTCTGTTCAAGTCCAGAAGAGATGGGATCAAAACGACAAGTATACGTTTGATTTGGGCAAGGGCTTGGAGCTACACACTGTATAATGATTAGATGATATGAAGAAATATTAGAGAGTACTAGATTACTTTCAAAGCGTACCTGTGACGTAGTGTGCAAAGATGTATACTGCCAATGAGCAGGGGGCGGGAAGACTCGAGAGAATGATTTTCCTGATATCTCAGTGTCTCCATCCTTTGGTCCCAACATCCCTGCTGGTCTTGTCCTAACAAGGAGGCATGCTCTAGTGAACAGAGTACAGCCAAACACACACTGATTTGGAACATACTCTTGGCTCTGCTTCTTATTTGCTTTGTGATTTCAGGCAGTTTAATTCACATACCTTATTCTAAATGTTATCATCTGTGAAATCATAACGACTGTACCTAAGAACGTTACTATGACTGAATGAAATAATTTATATAAAGTTATTGGCACATACTTGAAACTCATTATAGAGTTATCCTTTCATCCATTTGTTTTCCACTAGAAAGTGAGCCCCTTGTTTATCTAATCCACTGGCTATTTCTCAAACATAAACTGCATTTCCATCTCTGTAACTTTATGTATCATATTTTCTCTTTCTTCTCTAAAGTCCTCCTTCTAATCACCACATATGGATGCCCTTTGCATCTCCAAAGACCTGAAAGACCTAAATTGAGGGCCGCCTTCCTTAATTGTGCTAAATTTTCTGGCTTTGAAAAAGTAGGGATACGAATTTTAAAAGTCTTATTTTTTCCCACAGAGTAATATAGTACCCCATTTGGTAAATTCTTATAAGATAAATACAAAATATATTATTTATGATGGACCATCCTGAAGCCACAGGATAGCTGTGTGTGAAGCTATGGACTATGGGATATTTGTATAAATATATATTTTTAAAAAGTAAGTTAAAATCATATCATATATTTTTGCAAGGACATCTGGAGGAGGAAGAAAACAAATGCAATGAATAGTCATCATTAAAACTGTCACAGTACATAAAGGTTGTCCTATTTTTATTTTAAAATTTAGATTTATTTTAAAAGGAAGAATAAAGGAAATTAGGTTGAAAAACTTGTGTAAAATATCCCTTCCAGGGCCACCCACCTGATATTCTAACCTCTAACTGACTAATTAGGTCCACTTGCTTTATGAGGCATGTGCTTTAAGAAGGAGGATAATTCTTAATAGCATAGCCAGGAAAAACAACAGAAGTAGAAAAATATTTTTATAGTTGAAAAGCTTGGCACCGGATTCTCTGCAACTGAGAACACATTTTGGCTATCCTTTATTAATGTCTGGAAAGACAAAAATAATTAAGATGCACACAAAAGCTTTTCTAAACAGAATTTTAAATAATTTGCATATCGGCACAAAAAGGAAAGCACACCCTTGACAGCTAATTCAAATAATCCAACCTATACTACATTATTTTAAAAAGGAACAATGAACCCTAAGGGATGTATAATGTAGCATAAAATTAAAACTAGATCGACCCAACTGACATTAAATTTGATTAACGTGAAACTTTTCCCAAAAGAACATCTGGCCTTTCAATCCTAAAAACAACTTATGGGTCAAATAAATTAGCTATATTAGTAGTGAAAGACTTCCATGTTAGGAAGGATTCACAATCTTTTATATAGTCCCCAAACTCATTTGTTTATTTGTGCTGAATTAAAATATAAAAGACTATGATTATGTTCATATTCTAAGTCATTGGTACTTTATATTAAAATTACCACACATTTTAATTAAGATAAAAATTATTATGAATTTTGTTGGCGATTGGAAGTTTACAGATGTTAGTCAAATTACTGAGAGAGATCAAAATGATGAGATTTAGATATTAATCTTTTTACAAAAATATTTAAAACCGTAACCCTAAACAACATAGAAAATAAGGACATTATACTCTACTTATTTTCTAAAAGCAACATACACAGTTGCATACAACATACAACATACCTACTTATATGTCTATGAGAGAGAGGGAGAGAGAGATAGCATGCTCATATAGAATTCGATTCACCCATTTGAAAATCATCATTTTAACCAAATAAAAATGACCACTCCATATGGAAAATTCAATTTGGGCTCTCTATAAATGTTTGGGGAATTTTCTGTATCAGTACAGGAAGGGTAGGCAGTAGTGGCACTGCATACTTCCTTGTGGAGACAAGTTGCTTCTGTGGAATGCAGTGTGGTGTGCAGTGGATTGTAGTGTGAAGTACAGTGTTGTGTGCATTGGGATGTTGTGTGGAGTGCAGTGATGTGTGGAATGTAGTGCTGTGTAGAGTGCAGTGATGTGTGCAGTGGAGTGGTCAGGCTGTGCCGCAGGTACCTGTGGGTGCTCAGGGTAGCCCAGCAGTGGCAGGATGAACACAGTCAGTGACATTTTGGGAACACATAAGAAAGAATTCTGGGAACACCCAGAAAGGGGGAAGGGAATTTGGAAGAAGGTGCTCAAGTTCATTGTTATGCAGACAAAGGTTGTAGAGCTTGAAACATCTGAAAGTTATTAATGCCCATTGATCAATGTGTGCTAGGAACATATGAATTGCTTTAGCAACCGAATCCCTAAAGGAAGAAGGGAAAGTCCTAGAGACTGCATTAAACTAAAACTGCTTAGAACTCAGAAGAACATCTGGACCGGATCAGGACAGACACCACTCCCTGAGCGACATGTGTAAAGGATTACCATCAGGGTCTTAGTGATAAGAACCTTGAAGTCGGTATTACAACTCAGAGCCCATCAGCTTTGGGTTTTGGATTTGGTGGTAAACTATGTATATGTGTATGTAGTATTCCTTCACCTGTTTGGATCTACTCATTCTTAACAAAAGCTTTCATCACCATTAAAAAGTTATAGTTAATGAACTAACTGTGTCTGAAATTCAAGGATGTAAACTAGATGAAAAAATGTGTTTTTAATAGTCAAGTCTCTGGTGCTCAGAATCAACAAAAGCAGAAACAAGCCACTCTCATAGAAGCTGGTCCTAAGATTACGTGTTCCTTTCTTTTTTATCTGGGTCTAGTGTGTTGAATTTTGTTCCCCAAAAATCTATATCCACCAAGAACCTCAGAATTTGATCTTATTTGGAAAGAAAGTCATTGCAGATCTGATTAGTTTAGGATCTTTGGCTGAATTCATCCTAGATTTAGAGTTGGTCCTAAATCCAATAACTGATGTCTTTCTAAGGAATGAGAGGGAGATTTGAACACAGGGACACACAGAGAAAGGCATGTGAAGATAGAGGCAAAAATTTAAGTTATGGTGCCGTAAGTCAAGGATCTCTAGGAGACACCAACGCTGGAAGAGGCAAAGAAAGCATTCTCTCCTAGAGCGTCTGTAGAGAGCATGGCCCTGCCACCACCTGGATTACAGATATCTAGTCCCCAGAACTGCGACAAAATAAATTTTTATTACAGCAGCCCTAAAAAAATTGCACGTGAGTATAGCACATGCAATTTGAAAAGGTTAAACTTCACAGCAAGTATCTACTCATAGACTACAAATTGTGAAAAATACTCTGAATCAGAGGTGAAATCAGCCAATGCGACAATGGGACATAATAAAGATGAAAACGTGTTCCCATGTTCTGGACTTTAAATGCTCAATTTAATTTCTATTTTAAAATCGTTATTCACTGAATGTAAGTTTAACAATAGAAATAGAAAATTCTGGTGTTTTTAAATAAAAGGTATAATATGAAAATCATGATATTTTTATTTAATTTTTTTTTTTTTTTTTTTGCAGAGATACCCTAATCTTTTATATGCTCTTCTTCAGTTTCTGCTGCTATAACAAATCCCTTGGACTGGGTTATTTCTAAGCAAAAGAAATTTATTTCTCATGGTTCCAAAGGCTGAGCGGTCCAAGGTCAAGATCAAGGCACTGGCAGATTCAGTGTCTGGTAAGGGCTGTCTGCATCCGGGATGGTGCCTTGTAGCTGAGTCCTCTGCAGGTAATGACTGCTCTGTCCTCACATCATGAAATAGATGAAGAGGAAGGCAGCTCTCTGAGCTTCTTTTATAAGGCATTAATCATACTCACATGGGTGGAGCCCTCATGCCTTAATCACGCTTTCGAAGGCCCTACCTCTTAATACCACCACAGTGGAGAGAAGGTTTTACCATGAATTTGAAGGGACACAAACATTCACATCATAGCAGATGCCATATAGCTTATCACCATTATGATAGTGAAAGAGTATAAAATATTTCAATAAAAATTTTAATTTATGGATGGAAAAATAATTTTACTATATTTGTGAACCTGTAAAACACGAAAGTATTTCCAAATAAAATTATGGATAGAAATAAAATACATATATATTAAATAAATTAATTTATACTGATCTTTGCAACATTAAAACAAGCTGAATAATTTTTCTTAGTGCATGTTCACATATTTCCATCAATTTTTTAACTTCATCTTTCCTATAAGATTGTTGCTTTATAAAAAATCTATTTTCTTTCAATACTCTCTAATCTTTTTTAATAAAAATTTCTATGATATTCTTCATAGTTGCATTTTATGGTCAACGACTTTGAAATTGTTGATACTTCAATTGACTCTTCTCTATGATACCAGGTAAACTCAGAAATTTTTACTAAGAATAGAATATTCTCCCTCATAGCTTCTCTTGTTGTTGTTTCTTTGTTTTCATTAATATGTAAAAGTATTTCAATCCACGTATTTTCAGAGATAATATATTTTGCCTCCATTTGGGTTCCTTTTTTAACAAATGTAGTTGTAAAACAAAACATCAAATAAGCTGTTTCTGATTTTAACCAAATTTATATACTAATATTTGACAAAGCTTCATTAAAGGATTAACCCACAATTTGAAATATTCTAAATTGCAATGTTGAAATTTAAAAATCAAATATGCAATACTCTATGAGCTCTCATGATTCAATTAATGCAGTTTCTTGCTTCTTTCAAGGGTAAGTTTAAATATCTTTTTTTAAGCACTTGTTTTGTTAATTATAATTAACAAGTATTGAATTGTTAAATAGTCATCTTTGGGTACATTCTTTGTGAAATAGTTATTAACTTCTGAAGAAGCTGAATTTCACGAAATACCGTGGTGTTGCCTTCACCCCACAAAAGTAGGCTGGCCTCACACCCAAAATAGGTTTCAGCGTTGAGACTGGTGATGCCACAGGCACACCAAAAGTTTATGACGATATTTATTACTTACCTGCTTCATTACTCACCTGAATGTATTTATGGAGATAGAATCATTTTAAGATCAAGGAGATATGAAAATGGCTTGGGAATTTAGAGTGCTAAGCAGCAGGGCCGGGGCCAGGCTTCCCTCACAAAGCCCGCGGTGTGGGCCATGGCAGTGGCAAGGCTTTCTTATTAGCCTGACCAGACCTGGGCAGAGGAGAAGGGGGAGGAGGCTTGAAACGGCACCTGTAGCCAAACGTGAAGAATGCATTCACACTTTTTATTATACTCAGCTATTTCTATACAGTCATGCAACACTCTCCAAATCCACAAGTTGAAGTCCTAACCCCCAGTACCTCAGAATGTGACTGTATTTACAGATAGGGCTTTTAAAGAAGGATTTAAATTAAAATGGGCTCATGAGGGCAGACCCCAGAACCGGAGTCCTTATAAATAAGAGGAGATCAGGACAAAAGCAGCACAGCCGGAAGGACCATGTGAGCCCATAGTGAGAAGACAGCCATCTCCATGCCAAGGAGAAAGGATTCAGGAGGAAGCTGCTGACACCTTGATCTTGGACTTCTAGCCTCCAGGGTTGTGAGCAATACATTTCTGTTGATTCAATACTCAGTTCGTGGTATTTTGTTAGGCCATCCCCAGTGAACTAATACACCATGATTGTCAGACATGCCAATCACTAGAAATCAACATTCATCAATTTTTAGGAAAAAATAACATTTCTGAGGAGACGAAATATATGTGGTTTAAAATGTATTCAAGGAAATGCAAAGTAAAGCCACACTGAGCTACAATGACACACCCACTTCAATGTCTAAAATTGAAAAGCCTATGATACAGAATGTTAGCGAGGACTTGGGGCAACTAGAACTCTCGTACATTACTGGTTAAAAGCAAAACAGTACAGTCGTTGGCAACTAATATACGTTTACTATAAGGCCAAACAATTGCATCCCTAGCTATTTCTACTGGAAAACAAAAACATCTTGTTTTTCAAAGAATTGCACTTGAATTTTCATATCAGCATTATTTATACGACCCCCTAACTGGAAGCAACTCAGTCTAAAACAGTGATGAATGGTAGAAAACATTGCAAAATAGCCATGATACTTGGCCATATGAAGAAAGAAGCTACTGATATACACAAAAACGCATTGTGAATAATGATTCTTAAGACGGTTATGCTAGATGAATGATACCAAACAGAAAGCTTATATTCTGTATGACATCTTTATAAGAAAGTCCAGAAAAGACAAAACTGTGGTGAAAAATATTTGATCAAAGCTTGATACAGACTGAGATGGGGTGGAGGATTGAATGACACGTAGTGAAAGAAACCATTTCCTGACCTCAAGTGATCCTCCGGCCTCAGCCTCCCAGAGTGCTAGGATTACAGGAGTGAGCTACCGTGCCAAGCCAAGGAATTTTCTAAATTACAATTGAGGGCTAAAAACTGAAACAAGTAACAAAAACTGTGATTTGTTGTTAGCATTTCTTAGGCTTTGCGGTACTTACACATTTCCTGCAGTGAACATGTATTTTTTTATAGCTTTAAGAATTAAACACATATTTATTATATTTTTTATTCTATCACAGTTTTGGCTTTAACTCTGGGAAAGCACACCAGGCAGGATTTGTTGTTATCGTTGTTCTTTGTTCACTCATTTGTGTTGCTACTTCCTTTCACTTTCCATCTTAGAAGTCCCGGGTCCTGAACAGCACGCTGCATGCTCAGGAGCCCTCACCGATGCTTTCATGCGGCACCTCCTGCTTTGGATCTTTTTCTTGCCCGTTACTAGGTGTGCCATTCAAATTATTTAAGAGGGCATGGGCAGTGACCAACTGAACACAAATTGTCTATGAAAGACTGGCATGTTCTTCCAGGTGCTGCAACACGTGCCAGCTAAATATCAGCCCTGCCCATCCCCATGAGACATAACCTTCCTACTGACCACTTTCCCTCGAACTGTTTGTTACTTTCCAGGCAAGTTACAGACTGCTCCTGAGAATTATAACCAAATGAATGCAAATCCCATAAATGTTTTTAGGCATTTTTACCATACCTAAAAAAATATGGTGGTGAACTAAATGATCTCTAAAGTTCCCTGTTATCATTTGATTGAGCCCTGCTCTGAGAACCTGACACCGGGATTTATGTATAGTTTGCTTATTTGGAAAGTTGTGCTGGGAAGAAGGGTTAAGTGACTGACTGAAGCAGGGATGGAGTAAAAGCAATGTTAGGGTGCATTTTCCAGCTGTACGCTGCTCTGGGCCACTGGGCCTTAATTCCACCAGGAACTACTGAATTGTCCACCTGAGGCTAGACAGCAGGGCTGAAAGAGAGAAGGTGAGACCTCATGGGCAATCTGACGTAATCCCTCAACTAATAACCTCCTTGGAACAAAGCTGTGTGTGTGGGCTTTCTGCCATGATTCAATCCATTCTGTGAGTGACCACCTCTGCTTAGGCCTAACACTATTACTAGTTATTTTAGCAGTAACAGTGATCTAATCTCATTTTTACCTCCGCAGCAAGAAAAGGATTATCTCCAATACAAAGAGCACATTAAAAAAAAAAGCAAAGAATTTAAAAAATGTGTTGTAATGTAGGAAGAGTATAGTCATCACAATGTAGAACTGAATTTGAGTCCTCAGACAAGATGACATGCCCAAATTTCTTGATTCTTATCCCAATTTCATTTTGATTGTATGTGTTGGCTCATAGGAACAGTTTGACAACTTTTTAAGGCCATTATGATGTCAAAATTGTAGCTTACCAGAATCCATCTGTTTTTGCTGCTATCCCATAATAATACAAGTGGGACCTGTTTTGAATATTACTGACAGTTTGAGGGTTCTAGCACATTATTTTGGAAATTTCTGCTAATTTATGTCACCAAAATTATTGATTTGAGACTGAGTGTTTGCCCACAGGCATGCATAATTAACTTTTTATCAATTATTTTTTGAATTTGTTGATTGAACTTGTTTTTTTTCTACCAAACACTGAATCATTCTATTGATAGTTATTCATAATGCCCTTAAAATGTAGTAAAATAAAATAGAAACATTGTGATTTAAGAATAATAGTATGTCTCTTAACATTAACAAGATATACGTCAGATGAAAGATTGAGATTGAGGTTAGATAACCCACATCAATTCAAATTGGTTAGAAAAGCTTTATCCAGGCAATAAGTTAACGACTTCAAATGATGGGTTATATTTTGTTTTGCTTTTTTTAAAAAACAAAGTATTATTTGCAATTTACTTACATGCTAATATAGATCTTCCAGGCAGAGTTTTCATTAATGGATCTGTAGCGAGAACACTGATTGGGAGTTAGATTTACTTTGTTAAAACCCAGCCTGTCATATCCTAGCATAAGGCATAAAATTTTTTGGTGCACTAGTTCTCTCAACCTGACTATAAAGATAGAACCTATATTATATGGATTTTGTGAGGATCAAATGAGGTAGTGCATGCAAAGTGTGTAACAAAAATTATATTGAGCACATTTTGTTTAAAACTCCATTTTAAGTATTGAGGCACATATAATTGGAGATCAAGGTTTTTAAGCTAATTTTCTGGTAGCTAGATAAATTGGTAACAAACTTCAGTGCAAGGAAAATAAGAATGAATGTTCTTAATGAAATACAGATTAAATTCTAAGAGTAGTTCAGAGTAAAGAGATATAGATGCTACATAGTTGAATGCCACTGTTCATATGTTATGCGGGATAAAGTTAAGGACCAACATCAGAAGGCAGGGAGGCAAAGTAACATTGAGTCTTTAGAAACTGATCTATGAAATTGATTATATTTGAGTAGGATGGCAGAATATAACGATTTGAACTTCTTTTCTACTTTCCCAAAGTTCCCAAAATTTTACAGTGACATTGGCTTTGCAAAGCAATTTAAAAAGCAATAGATTTATATTTATGTATACACACATAGACAAGTACACAGATATGGATATAATTATATATGTACATTAACACATATATGTATATTTTTATATGTTGTTTCAACCCTGTTTGAATGTATCTTCATCATAATTTAATAAGTTGCAAAAACATGTAATATTTTCTGACCATTCTGCAATAATAAGTAGAAAAAAATGTTGAAAAAGAAGTGCTTCTTAGGACTCAATGATATAATATGTTATTTTCTAGAACTAGGGAAAAATGCATGCTTTCTATACCTATTTATTTTTAAATGACTGTTATTAGTCTCAATAGTTAAAACATTTATAAGCAGCTGTTGTCAAAGAATATTTTAGATGACATTTAGACAAACAAAATCAGTATTGAATATATCTTGATATTTTAAAAGATGGTAATTATTTGGAAAATAAAATTAATATTTTATATATCGGTAATTCTGTAATCATTTTTCACACCTTATAGACCTAATATATTTAATGAAAGTTAAAGAAATTTCATTAAGTAAAATTTGATGGAATAAATGAACCAGTTTAAAACCTTTTTTAAAGCATTCATTAATAATATAAATTGTCAATAATTTTTGAAACTACATCATGTTTTGTGGTTTTTGTCCCTTCTTAAATACCAATCTTATTAAAAACTAGGCTTGATAAACTAGTAGGTAATAATTATATATTTGCAAAATAAATAAACGATATATTAATTGGTGAACATAAGTTTCTGAAACTATGTGGTACAATTTCCTCATTTTCTCATGAGTACTGGGTTGGAAAAAAATAAAGCGCTATTTAATGTATTCTGGCAGCTTTCTCTGGAAGTCAGCATATTCAGTACATATCTTTTCGGCCAAGTTGAATTCAACTAAATAGGATTCAATTCAGTTTTTAATTGAAACTTAGTTGTGGAGTTAGAAGATAAAATAATTCTATAGCCCAAAAAGCTTATAGTCTAGGTAGATCCCAATAACTAAAATGGTATATCTAATTAAAAGGGAAAATTTTCTCTCTCACATAATTCTTTGTCTTTCTCTGGGAAAAAAAAAATATTCTTTCTATTTTTCTTCCAATAATGAAATATAATGATCAATTAAAGAAAAATGTATTAATATTACCGTTGCTACATGCAAAACTTAAAATACTCTAGAAATTTTCTCATCTTAGTTTTATTCATAGTCAGTGTTATCATTTTCTTCAGTAGCAATATCCTATTTAGAAAAATGAGAAAACAGACCATTATACCAAACTGATCAAATGTTCAGTATGTGTCCCAATCTCAGAGTACCTAGGTTTAAAGTTTAATTTTTTTCAATGATAAATGGAAACTTGTGGAAACAAATTTGAGAACAAAATAAAATTGAAATTGCATCAATAGCTCAATAAAACTTATAACCACCACTGGATCTTTTAAGTATTAAAGTGTGATCTGTAGTTAGTATCTTGGTCTATGCTCACTGTGTAACATTTAAAAAATAGAAAGAATTTTAAAGTGCCAATCTAGTAAAAAACATTTCAATAGTTAATATTCGAATCCTAACAGGTGATAACAACAGACAAGTTTTGTTTTGATCTTAGCCATAAGGTAATTGATTTGTACCAAGTAGTACATATGTATCCTTCTGTAAGAAAAAAATTGCACCAAAGTATATACAGAAAATTAAAACTTGATGTTTAATTTGAATCGAGTCCCAAAAGTATAGCCACTTGTCAAAATGTCATGAAGATATAGGCCAGACACTGAGAATGTCTACAACAGTGTCTTACTTAGAAACCTAATTACAGTCCAATTTACTACTTGTTAAATTAAACTTGTTTCTAAATTCGTTATCAAGTAAAAAGTCAAACGACAATGACAAACGGTTTTCACCTGTACCCAGCCCACTCAGGAGCAGCAACAGGATTGAGGTTTTTAGACTTCAGGCTTTTTCCATGTATGATGTCCAGTGTGCTCATGAAGGTCCACCAAAGGAAGAAAATTAGTTGTATTTTTCCTCTGGTTCTTCAAAGTATTCTAAATTAGAGTGAAGCATGGTGCATGATGGAAATAGCATATTCTAATTGTTAAAAATCGTAACATGTCACTGGTGGTGCCATGTGCATAAAGTCTTTTGGGGTCACCCCAGTGATGACTGAGCCTGAGCTCAGACTGGAGGATTTTTCTACAGATTTCTTTCTGCACTAGCTTCATATTGAAGGATGACTTTTCTCAGACCTCCTTGTCAATTATCTAGACTGTTGGCTCACTGACTTTGAGCTGGTCAAAAAGCCAATTTAATAAACCGCAAATATGCCTTTGGCTAAATTATGGCCTTAGCTGAAGGCAATGGGAACTACTCAAGTGTGTCTGATGACAGCCCTTGGTTCACAGTGCCCAGCACAAATGCCCACTGGCCAGAAAGTTTCAGGCAGGTCAGAAACAAACCTTTGGCTTCAGAAAAGGTCAATATTTATTGAAAAGCAAAGCATAAAACATTTCAAGTATAACTACTTTATATAGCCTTAAAAATAGAAAAAAAAAAAGCTACTTTTCCTACATACAATTATATAATAGTCTAGAATTAAATACATATGTATATACACACACACACACACACACGCATGCATTTTTCCCCCAAAGGAGGTGTCTATGTAATGAATAATATATGTTCTAGAAAGTGCAAAATTATGGCAAGTCAGAATGTCAATATATGATATTTAACATCTACAATGATTGTTTTTAATTAGATTGAATTAACTGAAGTAAATTTTCTAGGATTAGATGCTTCAGTATCCACTGCTGCATAAAAAATATACCCCAATCCATAGTATTTAAAAATAGAAATGCTTTGTAACTTCTCACCACTCAGTGAGGTGTTCTATGCTGCTTTCACCTGGCCTCACGTAGTTGCAAGGTGACAGAGCTGGAAGTCCAACACGCTTTTCTCACATATCTGGTAGTTCTATAGGCAATTACCTGGCACTCCTCAGTTTTCTTCTATGTGGCCTCTTATCCTCCGGGAGGCCAGCCCAGTTTCTGTCCACAGTGGTCTCGAGAATATCCCGAGATAGAGAAAGCAAAAATATGCAAGGCTTCTTGCCACCTGGGTCCAGAATTTGTACAGTAGCACTTCTCCCATGTTATATTGGTAAAGCAAATCATTTGCCCAGGACAGATTCAAGAAGAGAAACATACTTCATCTTTCATAGAAGAAGTAGCAACATCCTACTGAGGGAAATGTATGGGTAGCTACCTTTGAAAGTAACAGTCTTTCTAAATTTCCTCCTACACTGAGATGAAATAGCACTATTATAGTCCCGAGTTCTAGTCCCATTTCCACATCACTCATAACATTAAAGGATATCCATTATGGCTTGGAACTATTTTATCTATCTGCAAAATGTTTTAGGCTTTGGAATATATATTATGTTCCTGTAAAAATAAGAATGATTCCTGTCTTACAGTTAATTTTTCTGTAGCTTCCTTAAACTGCATTAAAATCTTGCTCTAACCAGCTGAGATAAATAACCAAAGACAATTAGTTTTAGAATGATATCTATAGGCTGCCAATCAGAGGAAATTTGCCCAAGATTTTTCCTTGTATCCTAAATTGAAACTAGCATCAGATTTAAAACAAAATAAGCACATTAAATCATAAAATCAATTGTGCTAAAGTTAAAAAAAAAAAATAAAAGACAAAATAGAATATATCATCTTTATTCTTCTCTGAGTATTTTATTTCGTTGCCAAATTGTAAACAGGGAGTTTCCCTAAAACAGGTCTTCTATGCTTTATGTACTAGGCATAGACAAAAATTATTTTCTTCTAGGTACCTTCAAGAAACAAGCCATATATTATGTTGCTGCAAATCCATGATCTGTTAAATTACTTAGTTTTTTCTTCATTAGGGTTCAGGTAAAAACTCACTAAAAATTGTGCCTCTAGATAATTTTATTTATTTATTTTTGTTTTAGGATCAACTGAATGAAAAATTTTCAACAATATACTCTTGA
>NW_012136636.1:1282348-1296768 GCF_000956105.1 Propithecus coquereli | reverse complement strand
TTTATTTATTTTTGTTTTAGGATCAACTGAATGAAAAATTTTCAACAATATACTCTTGATGTAGAGCTAAGTCTGGATATAGAGGTATAAATCATTGTTTTTTTTCTCTAACTTCTCCTGAAACTATTTATTTACTATTTTTATTAGGTATTTGAGTCTGATATTTACATGAGGTTCACAATCTCCAGGGTTTAGGTACATAAGTTGATATAGTTCCAAGAAGTAAATTTCTCTCTCCTTCTTGTTTGCCCAGAGACGTGTTCATAATTTAGAAGTCATCTTATACAAAAGGTGATTACTATTTCCCTGGCACTTCACAGAAATCAGAAGCCAGATTTTATTTGTCTAGAAACATTAAATGTTTTGCTTTGGATCATTTTAGCTAAATAAATAATTTGGCTTTCTGACCTAATGACTATTAAAAATTCAATAATATTTTTTAAAAGATGGTATATAAAACGTAATTGTTCTTCTAAAGTACTCCATTAATTCCTCTGGATATATCTCTGATTATCATTAAACAAAGATAACTGAAGCTATAGTGAATGTAATTAGACTTGAAATAAACAAATTTTACATATGTAAAAACATCACTTTACACAATTGATTCCACCCACCTCTTGAGTGTTGTTTTTAAATAGTGTGTATTTTTAAAACTAAGTCATGTTTTTAAAAAACAATGAAACCTTCTTTCCCCTTGTCAAAGCAAATAGAAAAGTCACAACAGATACTCGAGCAGGTGTGTGTGTGTGTGTGTGTGTGTGTGTGTGTGTGTGTTTTGCAGTTATCTCTGAAATGTCTTAAAAAGAGCCACAGTTACACATAAACATAATCTCACATTTAAGTACTTCTATTATTTATTTTATGTTTTTAAGAGGGTACTACACATTTTAGATTTATAGCAGAAAACATTTAGAAGATTAAAATGAGTGTTTGTTTTTACAGTAAATCAACATTTGATTTTTCTCAGTTGCCAATCGCTGTCTTAATATTTCGGTTCTAGTCTGTTTTAAGACTCATTCCAATTCCAACGTGTGTTTGCTGTAGCGTGAGCCGCTGCTTTCTCTGTCCACCATACGCTCTTACTGAATGCCAGAATGTGCTGTGTCCTTCCTCGAAGGATTTGTGGATCCCGCTTTCTCCTAAACCTCAATCTTTATTACAAAGACACCATCACCTGTTGCCCTCACACCCTCATCTCAACTGCTTGACCTCTCGGACTACTGTCTACTATTGCCTCCAAGGTTCTCTTGATCCTATATACTCCTGACTTGCTGAGACAGCTGCCTGTCATCTAAGGCTGATACCTGCGATGCCTCTCTTATCTATCGGAGAGCAGTCATAGGTGGATAGGCTGTAATAGCAGTAACACTAAGCAGTCAACAACCAAGATTAGGAAGAATGACTTATCTTTATGACATATGTTAGAGATTTGTGAAATATTTTTTATACCATTCCAGCCAGGCTCACACGTGACTCTGTGATATAGATAAAGTACTACTAAGGTCATTTTATATAAAAGGAAAATGAGTCTCAGAAACTTAAAGGGATTTATTTAGTTTCACAGCACTAAAAAGTCGAGGAAAGACTCCACCGAGATTTTCAGACAAGTTTGTTCATTCTAATATCTATGCCCCATGCTGTCATACTGTCTCTGGAAGGGGAGCAAGAGAAAGAGAGAGAGAGAGAGAGAGAGAGAGAGAGAGAGAGAGAGAGAGAAACAGAGAGACATAGAGACAGAGAGAGAAAAAATACATTTCAATGTGGCTGTCTTTGTATCAATCTGGTTCCACTTTTAAAATTGTTTACTACACACACACACACACACACACACACACACACACGGGATAATCACATGAGAGAAACAACTAACTGGCCCCACACCCAACCATAAATATACTCACATTAGATTTTGAATGTCCAGGAAATAACTGTAGAAGATCATCTATGTTGTATTTTGGAATTATAATAAACATGAACTGTGAAAATGTTAATATAATTGCCAGAAAATCTTCCAGAAGTCATATTTAAAGTAATAAAAAAATTTCCGTATCACTGTGGTAAGATGTGTTGACATGAGTTTTTGAATGGTAGTAGTATATTATTGATAATATTATTAATTATCATCATCATCCTTTTGAATGTTATGGCTCAATTTATACTGATTACTTCAATCATTCTGAGATATCTAATAGAAGGACAAATCAAGAAGGAAACATTATTCTACTACAACAAAAATTCTATTCATGATTGTTTTCAAAAATTAGTAACAAATGAAATCAATCAAAATAATAAAAGAAGGCAATTCTACAGCATAAAAATATAAGTGACACAGGTATATTAATTGCATTATGTTAAATTATTTTACTATATTTTATTAGACTATATCATACCCAATTTGATATCTAACCCAAATCTGCCTTTCTACCATTTTTATCCATAAGGTATTATTCACTTGAGTAAAATGACAATTTAATTTTCTTGAATAAAAATAATTCACTAATTTTGGAAGATTACTTATCAGAATCACAACCATTACTTTAGTTATCAATATAATTAAATGTAATTTATATTAACACTTTTTTGCTCATAGCAAAATCAAGAAAATGCCTCAATGTATTTTAATTCTAAAGAACGCAATTTGCTATAAACAAAACAATAGAATATTATTCCATTCACATAGCAAAAAAGTAAACAATTCTCAGAATTTGTTATCCACAGACCAGATGTTACTATAGTAATTTGTTGAATTATTTCTAATAGATCTTCTTTTTACATAGAAAAAAACTTTAGTTAACATATTGTGTTGTCTTTAGCTTCCAAGGCTGATTTTATTTTTTATTTGAAGATATGAGTTTGTGTTTAGCAGAGCTATCACTTTCCAGTTAAAATATAATCTATTATTATACTGATAACATTGACTTTTTAATACAGATTAAAACAAAAATAGCAAGAATAATGACAAAGAAAAAAAAAACATGTTTATTTGGTTATTTAGCATAACGAAAACACCTTTAGCCATTAGCAGTACAAACAGTGTACCATACCAAGTAACAAGTATGTGCAATGACTTTAATATCTTCCTGGACACACACACACACACACACATACACACACACACACACACAATCACTTGAATTTAAACAGGGCCCAACATCTGAAGAGCAGTGCCATTCAATTCATTTTCAGTGGCATTTCTGTTAGTACAATGACAAATGTATTACAATTTGCCCCTTCTGGAGGATAATCTATTAATGGCATAAAGCAGAGATTTTTAAAAATATTAATAGATTTTGTTGTTTTGAGCAGTTTGAGGTTAACAGAAAAAATCAGCAGGAAGTACAGAGAGTCCCCACGTACCCTCTCACCACCCCCCACAGCACCCCCTATTACTAACATCTTGCATTAGTGTGGTTTATTTCTTATAATTGATGAGCCAATATTAATGTATTGTTATTCAAAAAAGTCCATAGTTTACTTTGGGTTTTGCTCTTTGAGCTGTACATCCTTCGGGTTTTGACAAATGTAGAGTGAAATGTACCCACTGGGACTGTATCATAGAGAAAGTTTCACTCTCCTAAAAATCCCCTGTTCCACTTACTCATCCCTTCCTCCCTCTCCACTGGACCCCTAGCAACCACTAATCTTTTTACTGTCTCCCTGTATTTTTGCCTTTTCTAGAATGTCATGTTGTTGGAATCATATAGTATGTAACTTTTGCAGACTTCTTTCACTTAGCAATTTACACTTAATGTTTCCCTGTGTCTTTTAATGGTTTGATAACTCATTTCTTTTTATCCATTATATGGATATACCACAGTTTGTTTACACATTCACTAATCAAAGGACTCC
This sequence comes from Propithecus coquereli, assembly GCF_000956105.1. Classification (NCBI taxonomy): domain Eukaryota; kingdom Metazoa; phylum Chordata; class Mammalia; order Primates; family Indriidae; genus Propithecus; species Propithecus coquereli. The sequence continues at coordinate 1,292,916 of NW_012136636.1, read as the reverse complement.
TTCGTTGCTTCCAAGTTTTGGCAATCATTAATACTCTATTAATGTTTACCTACCTGTAGTGTGAAGTAGCACTTTTGAAACTCCAAGATGACTTTCCTAGTCTCCAGGAACTGCTATTGAATCAAATGATTTCAACAGAAAACCAGATTTAGATATTTTTAATTTAAAATTTATTACACACATATGCTTTGCAGATTTTTTTGATATATTTTAACAGGTGAACATATCACAAAAATAAAATAAAAATATGAAAAAAATAATAATGGTATTCAAGACTTCAACTGTTAGGGCAATTATTATATCATGAGTTAACAGAAAGCAGTCCTATGAAATCTGAACTGAGTCATCCCATTTTTGGTTAATTTAAAAAAAGTATCTTGTAAGAATTTATTTCTAAATATAATAGCAATTTATTCTGTACCCTGTTTATTCTGGAGAAAATTGAAATAGATTTAAATGTAGTTACTTTTTATGCTGAAAATTTACCAAATCCATAGTTTTTAGAGTTTCAAGAATAACAGTATTCCTACTTAAATGAAGTTTAACACAAAACTATCATTATAAATTGAAGTCTTGTATTTCAAGAATTATGTTACACAATTCCAAATTGTCCTAAAAATATACAAGCCTAATGAGCAAGAGTTAAACAGTAAGAAACTTAAAAATTAGTGTACAAAAAGTGCTCATGGGCCGGGTGTGGTGGCTCACGCCTGTAATCCTAGCACTCTGGGAGGCCGAGGCAGGCGGATTGTTTGAGCTCAGGAGTTCGAGACCAGCCTGAGCAACAGCGAGACCCCGTCTCTACTAAAAAAAATAGAAAGAAATTAATCGGACAACTAAAAATATATAGAAAAAACTAGCCGGGCATGGTGGCGCATGCCTATAGTCCCAGCTACTCGGGAGGCTGAGGCAGAAGGATTTCTTGAGCCCAGGAGTGTGAGGTTGCTGTGAGCTAGGCTGACGCCACAGCACTCACTCTAGTCTGGGCAAAAGAGTGAGACTCTGTCTCCAAAAAAAAAAAAAGTGCTCATGCTGGATTTTCTAACTCTAAAAAGTGTATTCAGTGTATTTAAATCCTCAAGGTTATTTAGGCCTATAAAGGCTATTATAAAGGTGTTAAAAAAACACTTATTGTGAATTCTTAAATAACCAAATGAAGTGAATTAAATCAAGAAACCAATTGTGCTTAAGTTTAATAAAACCTACTATACAATGCAAGATAGAATATATCATCATCATTTCCCTCTGCATATTTTCCGTCACTGCAAACTGAATTCTTCACAGGTTACAGTATCAAAATAATGTATAACTATTCGTAACCTAAGAACTAAATATGAAGTAATGCACTTTCCCAGGACATTAAACTCATTTAAATATAAATGGCAAATGACTCTTTATTATATTAAAAGCTACACTTTATGGGAAAATAAATAGTCCAATGAGATTATTAATATATTATATATTAATACATTACAATAAAAATGTAAATGATGTGGTAAAAATGAAGACATAAACTTTTACTGTCAGTATAAGCATATGCTTGATAATATGAAGCTACTGTTCTCTTTCTCTTTTCCCCAGCATTTTTCTGTCTCTCTCCTTTAGTATATAAATGATAAAGGAAGAGGGGCTTGGGCATAATGGTTAGGAGACTTGTCTAGGCGGGGAGGTGTCAAAGAATGGCCATGATGAGTTTCACTGAGTCTATCCCTGAAATCTTGCTCCGTCTTAATTCTGCTGTTAACTGTGTTAAATTGGGTTGACAGCAGCTGAGAGCTTTGGAAAGGAAAAGGTAGAAAGTAAGTGGAGAAATATTTTTTTCCTAATAAAGAAGGTAGGAGAGGTCACATGGACGAGAATAAGAAAATCCCTAATTAAAAATGAGCTTCTCAAATCAGGACCCAAATTATTGTTTTTAAAATGTAATTTCGGCAGGGTGCGATGGCTCATGCCTGTAATCTTAGCACTCTGGGAGGCCGAGGCGGGAGGATTGCTTGAGCTCAGGAGTTCGAGACCAGCCTGAGCAAGACAGAGACCCCGTCTCTACTATAAATAGGAAGAAATTAGCCAAACAACTGAAAATAGAAAAAATTAGCCAGGCACGGTGGCGCATGCCTGTAGTCCCAGCTACTCGGGAGGCTGAGGCAGGAGGATCACTTGAGCCCAGGAGTGAGAGGTTGCTGTGAGCTAGGCTGACACCATGGCACTCCAGCCTGGGCAACAGAGTGAGACTCCGTCTCAAAAATAAATAAATAAAATGTAATTTCATTTGTGTCCAGTAATGTGCAATTTTTCATGGCATGAACAAATTCCAAGCAAGATCTATCTATCTATCTATCTATCTATCTATCTATCTATCTATCTATTTATCTTACATGTAAGGCTATATACACGATTAAGTTTATATATGGGTGTGTGTGTGGGGGGAGTATATATATATATATATATATGTGTGTGTGTGTGTATATATATATATATATGTGTGTGTGTGTGTATATATATATATATATGCCATGACTTGCTCACAAATTAACATGTTAATAATTCAGTATGAAATTCAATTGTATAAGATATCATTTTAAATCACTTTCTCTTGTATCATACACCTTGCTTTATATTGCCATGTTTTATCCATTTTCCAAAGTAGCACAGTCCTCTTTTACACAGATTGTATGTTTAATGATGATGAGTTGTCAAGCTTTGTGTTTCCAGCTATAATCAGTTGTGAGATATCTCACGAATAGCGCCTGCTTACTCCACAGAATGAGAGGGTTTGTGAGAGGGTTAGATTCTGAAAACAGAAAATTCAGTTAAGTATAGTTTAAATTGAGATTATTAATCATAAAAAAACCAAATTAAACCTTTGTATATTGGCTATGGTACGTAACATAGTGCCGAAACACCTGTAGTTTAACTGCAAATGCTTGTAAATTCCCAAAAGAGTGGTCGCAGACATAAGGTATTGCTTTGTATCAATACAGTCTATGCCCTCTGCCATTTGTACTTTAGGCAGAAAATGTCAGAAAGTGCACACTCAACCTGTTCATTGTCCTCAGGAAAGAGAGAAATAGACCCTTTGAAAAATAGTGTGGAGAAAGAAACATGCCCCTTGCTCTCTTTCCCTTCCTGCCCACAAAGTTACTCAACACAACCCTGAGACAAGCAAAGCATCCGGATGCCTATTTACTTCTGAAAATGTTTACGCATCCTCAGCAAGATCCATTCAATTTCATTTGACTTGAGAAAACTTTTGCGGTAATGTTTACACCTAAGAATCTTCACTAAATATGTAGTAAAGAGTGCTGGAATACTTAATCTTCTAATTTAATCTCTTGAATCATTTTCTGGGATATTTCTGTACATTTTGGAGAGAATATGTCACATTTTCTGCTAAGAAAAATCTTTATGTTAGGTCCCCTGTGAAAGAAAGAAAGATGATTACCTAAATATATCCTATCATGTATGAGAAATTATTTTACATTTATATTAAAGATTCCTGTATAAATCAATGGGAGATGTGTGTATGTTTCAGAGAATTAATTCCTCTCATACAATGAAGTTTGGAAAAAATGGGATTTGCTTTTAGATTATAAAAATCAAACAACTTCATTTAATCTCAGGAATGGTAATGAAAGCTTCCTGCAGTTAAACATTCTGTGAGAGTATCTGTGTGTGTGTGTGTGTGTGAATTTATATATATCTATGTGTGTGTATGTGTACGTGTTCATATGTGTGTGTGTGTTCAGAGATTATGAAAAATATCAAAACTATGCTTAATAAAGCCATTTAGTAAATTCTGTATGCCTAGCAATTACTACAACTTGCTTGGGATTTCTTTCAGGATGAAATGGAAAGAGAGAAGAAAAATTAATTTAATTAGATACGCTTCCTGCTAGGATACGCATAGAGAGTAGAAAGCATTACTTGAAAGAACAGAATACTAATTAAAACACCTTAACTCTTCCCCTTTCAGTATGATGTTGGCTATGGGTTTGTCATATATGTTTTTATTATATTGAAGTATGTTACTTCTATGCCTAATTTGTTGAGGGTTTCTATCATGAAAGGGTGATGGATTTTATTGAATTCTTTTTCTGCATCTCCATCCTACTGAAAGAGGAAAAGTTGAAAGCATTCCCTCTAAGACCTGGAAAAAGACAAGGGTGCCCACTGTCTCCACTTCTATGAACATAGTACTGCAGCACTTAGCCAGAGCAATCAAGCAACAGAAAACAAACAAACAAACAAACAAACAAAAAACACATCCAAATCATGAAAGAGAAGGTCAAACTATCCTTGTCAGCCAATGGCATAATCTTGGATCTAGAAAACACTAAAGGCTCCACCAAAAGACTCCTGGAATTGAGAAATAAATTCTGCAAAGTCTCAGGCTACAAAATCAATAAACACAAATCAGTAGCATTTCTATATGCTGATAATAGTCGAGTTGAGAGTCAAATCAAGAATGCAGTGCTGTTTACAATAGCTGCAAAGAAAATGAAATGCCTAGGAATATACTTGACCAGGGAGGTAAAAAATGTCTATGAGAAGAACTACAAAACACTGATGAAAGAAATCACAGATGACACAAACAAATAAAAAAAATCTCATGCTCATGGATTAGAAGAATCACCATTGTTAAAATGCGCATACTGACCAAAAGAGTTTACAGATGCAACACAATTCTCATCAAAATACCGACATCATTTTTCACAAATCTAAAAAAAAATAAACCTAAATTTCATAAGGAACCAAAAAAGAGCCCAAATAACCAAAGCAATATTAAGCAAAAAGAACAAATTTGGCAGTATCATATTATCTGAATTGAAATTATACTACAAGGCTATAGTAAACAAACAGCGTGGTGCAAGCATAAAGGTAGAGACATAGACCGACAGAACATAACAGAGAACCCAGAAATAAAACCATATGGCTACAACCAACTGATTTTCAACAAAGCAGACAAAAACATACAGTAGGAAAAAGACCCCTTATTCAAGAAACATTGCTGGGAAAATTCGATGGCCACATGCAGAAGAATGAAACAGAATCCCTATCTCTTGCCATGTACAAAAATTAATTCAAAATGGACTAAAGAATTAAATGTAAGATTTGAAACCATAAAAACTTTGGAAGAAATATGGGAAAAATTCTTGTAGCAATTGTCCTAAGCAAAAATTTATGATTAAGGCCCAAAAGATATTTGGGACTTTTTGATAAAAGCCATTCTCACCAGAGACAAGTGATATTTCATTGTGGTTTTGATTTGCAGTTCCCTAATAATTATAGATGTTGAGCATTTTTTCATGTTTCTTGGCCATTAGTCTGTCTTCTTTTGGAAAGTTTCTGTTCATGTCCTTTGCCTACTTTTTAAATGGGGTTTGTTTGACTTTTTCTTGTTGATTTTCCTGAGTCCTATATAGATTCTAGTTATAAGCCCTTTATTGAATGTATAGCATGTGAATATTTTCTCCCATTCTCTAGATTGTCTATTATCTCTCATGATAGTTTTCTTGGCTATGCAGAAGCTTTTTAATTTCATCTGGTTCCATTTATATATTTTTGTTGTTGCTATGATTGCCTTTGAGGTCTTGTTTATAAATTCTTTCCCTAGGCTGATGTCTATAAGGGTGATTTAAACATTTTCTTCTAGAATTCTTATAGTTTCATGCCTTAGGCTTAAGTCTGTTATCCATTGTGAGTTGATTTTTGTGAGAATTGAGAGGTGTGGATCCTGTTTCAGTCTTCTACATGAAGCTATCCAATTTTCCCAGCACCATTTTTTGAATAAGGGTTATTTTCCCCAGTGTATGTTTCTATCTGCTTTGTAAAAGATGAAATGGCTATATGAGGATGGTTTTATGTCTGGAGTTTGAGTTCTGTTCCATTGGTTGATGTCTGTGTTCTTGTGCCAGTACTATGCTGTTTTGGTTACATAGCCTTGTAGTATAATTTGAAATCTGGTAAACTGATGTATCCCAATGTGTTCTTTTTGCTTAAGGTTGCTTTTGCTATATGAGGTCTTCCTTGGTTCCATACGAAGCTTAGAATTATTTTTTCTAGTTCTGCAAAAAATGATGCTGGTATTTTAATAGAATTGCATTGAATCTGTAGATCACTTTGGATAGTATAGACATTTGAATAATGTTGATTCTGCTGATCCATGAAAATGGTATGGCTGGTGTGGCTGCAGAGAGATAGGAACACTCAAACATTGCTGGTGGGACTACAAGGTGATACAACCTCTATGGAAAGTAATATGGAGATACCTCAAAGAGCTACAAGTAGAACTACCATTTGATCCAGCAATCCCACTACTGGGCATCTACCCAAAGGAAAAAAAAGACATTCTATAAAAAAGACATCTACACTAGAATGTTTATAGCAGCACAATTCACAATTGCAAAGATGTGGAAACAACCCAAGTGCCCATCAATACATGAGTGGATTAATAAAAGGTGATATCTGTATAAAATGGAGTACTACTAGCCACGAAAAACAATGGTGATCTAGCACCCCTTGAATTATCCCGAATAATGCTGGAGCCCATTGTACTAAGTGAAGTATCACAAGAATGGAAAAACAAGCACCACGTGTACTCACCATGAAATTGGTATGAATTAATTAACACTTATGTGCACATATAGTAGTAACATTCATCGGTGTTAGGCAGATGGGAGGGGAAGGAGGGGATGGGTATATATATGGGTATATATCTAATGTGTGCAGTGCACACTGTCTGGGGATGGACATGCTTGTAGCTCTGACTTTTAGGGGTCAAAGGCAATATATGTAATCTAAACATTTGTACCCCCCTAATATTCTGAAACAAATAAACAAACAAAAACAACAATTATCAGTGAAATAGGTCATGATCTTAGTATAGCATATTGTTGAAAGTTATCACCAATCACTTTATGAGTTTAATTAATGTTTTGGATTTTATTTTCTCATAAATTAGAACCATCCATAGAAGGTTCATGGAATTAATCCTTTTTTCATGGAAAAGCTTACTTAAATTTAAGAGCTCTACACTGTTAAAATTGTAGGTGAATTAACTTCAAAAATAGAACACAACTTCGTTTCTTTGGATAAAAATTATAAATGAATATGCTGAATTTGCTGAACTTGCTTTATAATCTCTTCCTCTACTTTTGTTAACTTTGAGATTGACCTCTCTAACATGAGTGTTTTTCAAGCAAATCGTAATTAAATATGTATTACCTCCTGCAAATCGTGAGGTTGTAATCCACCTTGGATTTGATAAATTAATAGGGAAATAGCAAGCATATTTGCACATTAAATCTTTAAATATTGATATAACTGTTTAAAATGTGCCTAAAGATGTTCTATATAGGAAATTGCTGTTTCATTCATAAATTTCTGGTTATGATGTATGATGACAAGTGCGATAACGATTCTCTTATCTCCGAAATGCTCACTTTCAACAATCGACAGGTACATTTTTTGTGAATATTTTCTCTTTTTATGCTATGATTGTTACTTATATTTTATTGAAAATATAAGTGTATATCTGCTTATCTATGCTAAATCTATTAAAAAGACCCCAAAGCTAAATACACCAACAACACAAATAAATGAATGGAACTTAATTAAATTAAAAAGTTTCTAGGCCGGGCGCGGTGGCTCACGCCTGTAATCCTAGCTCTCTGGGAGGCCGAGGCTGGCGGATTGTTTGAGCTCAGGAGTTCGAAACCAGCCCGAGCAAGAGCGAGACCCCGTCTATACTAAAAATAGAAAGAAATTAATTGGACAACTAAAAATATACAGAAAAATTAGCCGGACATGGTGGCACATGCCTGTAGTCCCAGCTACTCGGGAGGCTGAGGCAGGAGGATCGCTTGAGCCCAGGAGTTTGAGGTTGCTGTGAGCTAGGCTGATGCCACAGCACTCACTCTAACCCGGGCAAAAAGAGTGAGACTCTGTCTCAACAAAAAAAAAAGAAAAAAAAAAGTTTCTGCACAGCAAGGGAAATAATCAACAGAGTAAATAGACAACCTACAGAATGGGAGAAAATATTTGCAAACTATACTTCTAACAAAGGGCTAATATCCAGACTCTATAAAGAACTAAAACAAATTACAAGAGAAAAACAAATAACACCATTAAAAAACAGGCAAAAGACATGAACAGTTTTTTTCAAAAGAAGATATACAAATACCCAATAGTCATATGAAAAAATGCTCAACATCACTAATGATCAGGGAAATGCAAATGAAAATCTCAACAAGATATCACCTTACCACTATCAGGATGACTATTATTAAAAAATCAACAAAATAATAGATGTTGGTATGGATGTGGTGAAAAAGGAAAGCTTTTAATTTGTTGGTGGGACTGTAAATTAGTACAGCTTCTATGGAAAACAGTATGGAAATTCTTCAAAAAACTAAAAGTAGACCTACTATTTGATCCAACAATACCACTAGTAGGTATCTATCCAAAGGAAAATAAGTCATTGTATCAAAAAGATACTTGTACTCCTATGTTTATCACAGCACAACTCTCAATTGTAAAGATATGGAATCAATCTACATGCCCATTAATTGACAAGTGGTTAAAGAAAATATGATATATATACACACAGACACACATAGACACACACACACACACACACACACACACACACACACACTATGGAGTACTACTGAGTCATGAAAAGGAATGAAATAATGTCATTTGAAGCAAGTTGGATAGAACTGTAGACCATTATCCTAAGTGAAGTATCTCAGTAATGGAAAAGGAAACACTATATGTTCTCACTCATAATTGTGAGCTAAATGATGGGTACCCATGGTCATAAAGTGATGTAAAGGCTATTGGAGACTAAGAAGGAGGTGGGGGGGGGTAGGTGAAGAGGCATAAAAACCTATGTATTAGGTACAATGTACACTATTCTGGTGACGGGCACACTAAAAGCCCTAATTTCAGCATTACACAAATCATCCACATAACAAAAACACGTGTACCTCTTAATATTTTGAAATAAAAACTATTTTAAAATAAAGATGTGTGCACAAAAGTAATAAATTATTACTATTCTGAAATAATAAATTTATATACAGAGATAAAAATGTTATAAACAGGTTACCTTTGCAGCTGAAAAACCCTACATATGAAGGTTTTTTTAAATGAATAATATAGTATTTATTAGTGATCATATTATGACCTCCAGAGGACAAATAAACAGACTGAATAAAGTTGGACGATTAGAAAAAACAGTTAAAAAATGATTTCTCAATCTTTCCTGGCAACAGTGATCTAAATGACTCTTCTATTTTCTGCTGAATTTATCTGACTTTTTCCACTAAAGTATTCCTTATTTAGAGGCATAAATCATTATTTCACATCATTCCCTTCACTACAAGATAGAAATTTCAGGCTCTGTGCTTATAAAGTGCTGACATTCATTTGCTGAGATTTATAGTTATTTAAAAAAGTGCAACTGTCAACATCTGAGAATCATTCTGACCGTATGCCTGACTTGAGATTTTGTATCTTTTCTAACATAAAAAAAGCTACTGGCAAGTTAAGGAATCTAGCATTTTGTCAGGTTGAATGCATAATTCTATCTCCATTTACTACTGAAATCATAGTTGGATTTTTAAAAGTTTTATGTGTGTGTGTGTGTCTGTGGATACATACACACACACACACACACACATGTAATGCCAGTGGAAAGAGAAATGAAGTGGGCAAAAATAAAATTTGAGAATATAATAATTGTCTACTTAATTCGAATAATAAATTTGCTTTTGTATTTTATATGAAATTACAAAGATAAGAAAAAATGCTCAACATCTCTAATCATCAGGGAAATGCAAATTAAAACCACAATGAGATATCACTTACCTCCATGAGAATGGCTTTTATCAAAAAGTCCCAAAACAATAAATGTTAGCATGGATGTGGAGAGATAGGAACACTCATACACTGCTGGTGGGACTGCAAACTAGTACATCTGTGGAAAGTAACATGGAGATACCTCAAAGAGCTACAAGTTGAACTACCATTTGATCCAGCAATCCCATTACTGGGCATCTGCCCAAAAGAACAAAAGACATTCTATAAAAAAGACACCTGCACCCGAATGTTTATAGCAGCACAATTCACAATTGCAAAGAGGTGGAATTAACCCAAGTGCCCATCAATACACGAGTAGATTAATAAAATGTGGTATATGTATACCGTGGAGTTCTACTCAGCCACAACAAACAATGGTGATCTGGCACCTCTCATATTATCCTGGATAGAGCTGGAGCCCATTCTACCAAGTGAAGTATCACAAGAATGGAAAAACAAGCACCACATATACTCACCATCATATTGATATTAATTGATTAACACTTATGTGCACATATAGTAGTAACATTCACAGGCTGTCAGGCAGGTTGGAGAGGGGAGTAGGAGATGGGTATACTCACACCTAATGGGTACCATGTACATTGTCTGTGGGATTGACACACTTGAAGCTCTGACTCGGGTGGGGCAAAGGCAATATATGTAACCTAAACATTTGTACCCCCATAATATGCTGAAATAAAAAT
>NW_012136636.1:1281714-1282298 GCF_000956105.1 Propithecus coquereli | reverse complement strand
TGAAGTTTTGGTAAATTGTATGCAGATAATAACTATTATTAGGATCAGAATTTATAAAATTCTTTGTTTCTTCTAATTTTATTAACTCCATTCATGTTGCTACATTTTTCAAGTATTCTTTTTTCAAAACTCTCATTGACTGACATTTAAGAGGCAACTGGCAGAAAGAATGGAAATCTCTTTATAAGAAAATAAAGATTGTGTTGCTAATGTCTTCAGTGGTGGGGCTCAGGGATGAAAGCAATTGATGGAACAATCGCAGAGATTTTTTTTCTTGGAATGCATAGAATCGGGAATTAGAAAATAATGAAAAGGGAAGAGAAGAGTTCTCATTGGTAGTGCACAGCATACAATATGCTCATTTTAAAAGTCATGTAATTTAAATCATATCAGTTGTAATGTGGATGCTTACTTGTATCCAAATACCAATATTTTAAGACCTGCCATGCATAAAGGTTGTGGGTTTTTCTTCAATGCCATAAATTGGGCAAATTAAAAACTAGATTTTTTAAAAAGAGAAAGAAATAGAATAGAAAAGAAAGAGAGACAGAGAAAGCAAGAAAGAAACAAACATGGGGCCGGGC
>NW_012136636.1:1267123-1280753 GCF_000956105.1 Propithecus coquereli | reverse complement strand
TCAAAATAAGATATGTGCATTTATTGTGTATCATATGTGGAAAAACACACATTAGAGTTTAATGATTTTTTAATAAAAATGTTTTCTATTTTACATTTTACAAGGACTGAGGGATTTCACAATATTTGTAGTAACCAGTCAATTTTAGGGTTTAAATGAAGAGGTGACTTTTTTAAAAAACAAAGACATGCTGGGTGATGTAGGAATGCTCTATCGCCTGCAAAAATGTTGGAAAAGAAAAAGGAAATTATTGTTTCAAGGCACCCACGGGATGCCCAAGCTACATCAATGTCTCTCCACCTGGGAATTTGCCCCGCTCTCCTGGAGTCACCAGGCAAGCTTTTATCAAAAAGTCGCAAAACAATAAATGTTGGTGTGGATGCAGAGAGATAGGAACACTCTTATACTGCTGGTGGGACTGAAAACTAGTACAACCTTTCTGGAAAGTAATATGGAGGTACCTCAAAGAGCTGCAAGCAGAACTAACATTTGATCCAGCAATCCCATTAGTAGGCATGTAGCCAAAGGAAAAAAAGATACTCTATAAAAAAGATATCTACACTAGAATGTTTATAGCAGCACAATTCACAATTGCAAAGATGTGGAAACAACCCAAGTGCCCATCAATACATGAGTGGATTAATAAAATGTTGAAAATGTATACCATGGAGTTCCACTCAGCTACAAAAAACAATGGTGATCTAGCACCCCTTGTATTATCCTGGATAGAGCTGGAGCCCATTCTACTAAGTGAAGTATCACACGAATGGAAAAACAAGCACCACATGTACTTGCTATCAAATTGGTATTAACTGATCAACACTTATGTGCACATGCAATAATAATATTCATCGGGTGTCAGGCAGGTGGGAGGGGGGTGGAGGGGATGGGTATATTCACACCTAATGGGTGCAGTGTGCACTGTCTTGGGGATGGACATGCTTGAAGCTCCAACTAGGGTGGGGCAAAGGCAATATATGTAACCTAAAATTTGTACCCCTGTAATATGCTTAAATAAAAAAAAAAATTTAAAAAAAGGAAGCCAAGAAACAAGACGTAAAATCCCCTATGTGAAGTAAATACATGACAATTTATCATAGGGACAACTTCCCAATATACCATCACTGTATTTCAGCCAATTTTCTCAGTGATGACCCTGAGTGATCAAAGAAGGGGAAGTTAGGTTCAGAACACTCTCTGAGGGGAGAGAAATGTTTAGTATGTTCTAGATATAATGATTTGAAAATGTTAAAATTACAAAAAGTAAAAGCAGTGGAAAACAAGGACTTGCAAAAAAAAAAAAAAGAAAAGAAAAAGGGAATTATTAAAAGGAAGTCCCATCTTAGCACCCACTTCAGAACCTTAAGGTCATCATCTTCACAAACCAATATGGAGGTGACAAACCATGAAAAAATCATTGACTACAAAGACTGTCTTTCACCTGCAGTTTAATTTACCTGACCAAATATGCTTATTTTTCATCTACTGTCTTTATAATATATCTAAAGGATAAATTGTCCTCCAGTAACATTCATTTAAATGCTGGAGTCCTAATCAGATAGTACATTCACTAATATCTTAATGGTTGGTCTGGCCATGACATGCTGATTGCAATTTAAATGAAATAGTGGAAAAACTAGCATGATGTATTTAAAACAATGGAATTTAGGAACAATCCATAGACTAACTGGCATTAAATTTGTAAGCACAATATAGAGAATTTGAATTATTTTGTGTTACAATGGGTCTATTTTATTTTTTCTAGGAAAAAAATATTAATAGAAAAAATAAAGAAAATAGCGATTTGATGAGCAATTAATATGACTGATATAAACATTTATAATTTATGTACTTACATATTCATTTATTGATATATTTATCCACTATAAATCATCTATATATTATTATATATTGATCTATTAGTCATATATATAATAAATATACTATGTAAAAATATACAACCTATATGTTTATGGCATTTATTATATATACTTATTCTATCTTTCTTACTGGCATACATAATATTTATCCAACAACTGTCTCTCGAACTTCTGCAGCCAGCTACATGCAGGCTTCTGTGCTTGGTACAGAGGTACTGGGTGAATAAAAAGGGGCACTTCCTGTGACTATAAGCTCACAGTCAGTCTGGTGGCAAAAAGTGACTTGAAAAGAGTGGTTCCAGTAAAGTATAGTGCATTATTTTGTAGAGAATAGGCATGGTTTGATTTGATCAGTGCTAGCTGGGAGAGAGCAGGTTCTTGACATTCCTGTAACAAGTACCATTCCCTGAGTGAGTACTTCATGTTACAATTGTGTTAACAGTTTATTTTATTTTAAAACAAACAAGCAAAAACCACTAAGGGACATATTATTTTTGTTCCTATTTAATATATGAGAGAATTGAAGTTAAGGATCCAGGTAACTTCCCCAAAGTGACAGAACAATTAATTTGTGATGATAGAATATTAATGTCAGAGCGACAAGAAATTCAAAGCTCATAATCATGGCACTAGTAATTGCCTACAGTTACCGCTTCTAAGTTTGTCTCTAAAAAGATGTACCAGGCTTCGTAATTCCATTGTTGTTTGCTAGTAAGTCAGTTTCTTGTTGTGCATTTTATTATTTTCTTATTGAACTTAAGTATCCTCTGCTGATGAAACTATGCTGTGAAAATTTCTTGATTCAGGTTGATAGATGATGGCAATCTTCTCTAAACTCATAAGTACATCCTGCGCATTTGCTTTTCCACATTTCAGTCTGTTTTGTTATCCTTTCCATCTCATTTTTTCCTCCAATATAAACAATTTGTAGTTCGCCAATGCCTTTCTCTCTCAATGTATTCATACCACATAGGGTATACAACTATTATAATATGGACTCAGGTTTAATAAGTTTATGGTCTACTAAGGGAAAATATACATATATCTATATATATTTACATAAAAACACATATATATACAAACACGTACATATATACACATATATGCATACACATGTATACATATAAATGTATATATTGTTGTATATACATTTACATATGTAAATGTATATATTGTTATGAAATCTAAATTGCTGGTGCCTTCGATAGGTAGTTAGACACATGCACATAATAAAAAATAAACCAATCCAATGAGAGCATGTGCATGATATTACAGAAGAGCATGGTAAGAATTCTGATGGGCTAAGACTGAGTGGAAGGTTATTGAGATATATTAAACAGCCCAGGAAAATGCAAAGGGAAGTGACAGGGCATGGAATGTTGACAGAAGGACTTTTTGAAAATTGAACATCAGGCTAGGTGACAAATAAATGGAGAATATGAGAGACCTCTAAAACTCAATCCTGGCTAACTTGACAAAACATTGGTGCCAAAACAGACATGGGTTAATCTGAAAAATGTTAAGCAGGTTTGGAGAAAATAATATACATTTGATTTTGATCCAAGTTGAAGAAAGGTAAATATTGATGCTTGAGAGAGCCTAAGAGCAAGAGCTAAATATCTTCTATTGACTTACACAGGTTGCATTTAAAGCCACAGGAATGGATTAGAATGCTGAACAAATTAGTTTAAACAAGGAGATCAAGAAGACATCTTTGGGAAGAAACTCAAGAGGTGAAAGAGAAAACATTGCCAGGAGGGAATATGCTAGCAAATGTCGACTAGTTCAGTATCATAAAAGCTAAGGAGGAAAACATTTCAAGAAAGAAGGGATGGTCAATAGTGGTGCATGCAGACTGATTTAGAAGGCTGAAGGCTGATGGGGGAAAAGGAACACAGAAGGTTTTGATGAGTAGGTCATTGGCAATGTTTGAGGGTAATTTCGGTAGAATGGAAAGGTCAAATGCCATAATGAAAGTGGCTGTAGAGTGTTTGTATAGCAAACACAGACAAAATTCTATTTTTAATTAATAAATTCATTTAATGTGCATCCTCAGTAATTTTGCATATGATTTTTTTTTTCTTTGAAAATCATCTTTGATAGAAGAGGAATCATACCTTTCTAATTCAATTTTATGATGTCTCTAACACCACCTTGAGTTCTTAGCTGCTGTGGATAATCATGATGAATGACATTGGAGAAAAAATGGTATGTTTAGAGAAATTCTTGTGGAATTACAGTATTGGCTATACTACGGGTTTAAGACTCAAAACCCAGCTGTCTGGCAACTGCCAGAGCCAATCAGCTATGAGTTAGGGTTTAGAATTTGCATTGCAAATAACCACCTGGTAATGATAGTTACCATTTGCCACTGCTTACACATTGCACATAATGGATTGCTTTGGGAAGGCCAAGTATTCAACAGGCAGGCAGCTAAAACTGTGTCTGAATTTTTGTGCCAAGAGGAAAATGTGCCCATATTTTTAATATGATTTTAAATTATGAAAATCTTCCTATCACGTTTTTTTAAAGATTTGGCTTATTTTTTTTTTTAACCTTAAACATTTTCAAGAAATTTTCAAACTGCCTCACAATTTTTTTTTTTAGTAAGAAATCTTCCTTTTAATCATTGTTCCAACTAGGCTTTTTTCCTAATTATCCCCTTGCCAAAGAATCTGAACAAAATTAATTTCCCATGAAAATGTTCCTTTCTGCCTTCACTGTCTTATTTAACTCTGAAATGATTAACAGATGCCAATTATGGAAGTTCTTCCCAAATGAAACTTTGGATGCATTTTAAAATAAATGCGAAGGATTATTTCTCAACTTGGTAAAACAAATGCTGACACTTGTTTCCTCATCTTTCATTAATTTACAAGAGTCTGTTTATTAAGGATAATGATGGAGCCAATTTGGAAGACCATGTGAACCAAACTTACCTATCCCATTGCTCATTTTATATTTCTATTATATCCTGGAACTTAAACATGAAAAAGGAAATACCTTGAGCTTTAATATTTCAGAATTTTATGGATTTATATGAGTGGTTGAGTGCTTTTCTGAATCATCAATTGGAAACAACATAAATAATGAGTGAAAAGGTCTAATCTAAAATATTACCTTTCTCAATATCCATATCAAAGACTTTTCTATGATTATGTTCAATGGCTCCTTTATAGTAATTAATAGCATTTGGTCACTCAGCAACAAGTGTGGTAAATCTGAAAAAGCCTAACAAGACAGGGTTAGTACCCTACATTCTAGAAATGTAATATTCTCACATATTTTTACAACAAGGATATTATTCAAGAGTCTGTCAGATATGATTTCCCTAGTAAGTTTAGGTAAATTTTGTTCAGAAAGATGATAAACTCATATGTCAAACAATTCCATGGAGAAATAAAGGGGATTTTCAGAATTCAACTTTATTATTATCTGCTATTGGTAAGAAAAGAA
The DNA here is from genome assembly GCF_000956105.1 of Propithecus coquereli. Classification (NCBI taxonomy): domain Eukaryota; kingdom Metazoa; phylum Chordata; class Mammalia; order Primates; family Indriidae; genus Propithecus; species Propithecus coquereli. The sequence goes on along the minus strand of NW_012136636.1, from coordinate 1,275,417 downwards.
ATAAAATATAATAGTAGTTATTGTCTGTTTTATGACAATGTCAAATTATTTGAGTAAAAACAATTAGTTGATTGGCAGAATCATATAGAAAGAATAAACTAAAATAGTATTGTTGGCCGGGCGCGGTGGCTCACGCCTGTAATCCTAGTACTCTGGGAGGCCGAGGTGGGTGGATGGTTTGAGTTCAGGAGTTTGAGATCAGCCTGAGCAAGAACGAGACCCTGTCTCTACTAAAAATAGAAAGAAATTAATCAGACAACTAAAAATATATAGAAAAAACTAGCCGGGCATGGTGGCGCATGCCTGTAGTCCCAGCTACTCGGGAGGCTGAGGCAGGAGGATCCCTTGAGCCCAGGAGTTTGAGGTTGCTGTGAGCTAGGCTGACACCACGGCACTCTAGCCTAGGCAACAAAATGAGACTTTGTCTCAAAAAAAAAAAGCAGTATTGTTTACAAACCTAGAACTTTGCTTTCATCTGAGTCATATTCTCTAATTATGTTTTGATGCAATGCTTAAAAACCTGAAAAACAAAATTACATAAATTTAGAATTAGGAAATATACTTTTGTATAAAAATGTTATTTACTTTGTAGTCAAAAATGTTGATTTATATAAATTTAATTTAGAGAGGTAATGTTAAATTATATACTGATTATCAATCAGGAGGCCCATAGAACATTTAAGTAACTTGTCTTACTAAATTTTTGTTTTCCTAAGAATTTTTATTAGATTTCAGTTATGAGAAATTAAAGATATTTTGATTTATTCAACAACTATGTTTTGAGGACATTCTGTACAGAGACACTTTATATTTTAGAGTAAACTGGAGAAAAACAACACACACACACACACACACACACACACACAAAAGATAAAGTGTATTAAGAGCTGTGATATTGAACACTACGTGAATATAGAAAAAGAAAAAAAAAATGTTCATTTTGAGAAAGTGGACATCTGTGGTTTCTGTTCACTTTCCCAGGAATACTTGGCTTAAAGAGCCCTCTCGCATTGCTGGTTTTCTTCTGTTCCATTGACCTCAGCTACGTTTGTTCAGTCAGGGTTCTGCCAGGGAATCAAAACTCAAAAGAGCGACCATGAGTAGACGAGGTTTCTCAGTCCATTTGTAAGGCTATAACAAAATACCCAAGACAGGAAGATTTAACAAGGACAGAATTTTATTTCTCACAGTTCTGCAGGCTGGAAGTCCAAGTTCAAGGTAAGAACAGCTTTGGTGTCTGATGAAGGCCCAGTCTCTCTTCCAAGATGGTGCCTTGAATGCTTCCGCCTCCACAGGAGACAAACGCTGTGTCTCACAGGGCAGAAGAGAACAAGCTCGCTCCCTCAGGCCCTTTCCTAAGGACACTGGTCCCATCCATGAGTGCTCAACCTTCATGAGTTCATCAACTCCTAAAAGCCTCACCTGTTAATATTATCACTTTGGCCCTTAAGTTTCAACATATTAACTTTGAAGGGCACATTTAGACTGTGGTCCAACACCGTCCCATTTAGCTAAGCAGACTCGATTCTCTGGGAGGAATAATGTACGATAGACTATTTTCTAATAATTATACCATGTGAAGGATGTTTCCTTACACCCATGTTTATTTATTTTAATTAGGCTTCTGATTTTAAGATCATTTTAGATTCACATGCAGTTGTAAGAAATAAGGAACAGAGATCCCATGTACCCCCTCTACCCAGTTTCCTCGAATGGGAGCATCATGCAGAACTCTGGTACAACTTACTTACTGTACTTATACAGTTACTTTTAAATTGCATTCTCCGTTTTCTCCCCATGAACAATTTCACTTTATTTATTTATTTATTATTTCAGGATATTATGAGGGTACAAACATTTTGGCTACATTTTATGTCTTTGCCTCATCCAAGTGACGATTAGAGGCATGCCCTTCCCCTCTACAATGCTCACCCGTGTCCTTTAGTTGTGAGTTTACCCCCGCCCATGCCCCAATCCCTGGAGAATGTTACTACCGTGTGAGCACCATAGTGTTGATCAGTCAGTGCCAATTTGATGATGAGTCCATGTGGAAACTATTATTCCGATTTTGTGATACCTCGTTTTGGATAATGGGCTCAAGCTCTATCCAGGAAAATATAAAAGGTGCTAGATCACCGTCGTTTCTTATAATTGAATAATATTCCATTGCCATTTTTAAAGTTTCTTATATTTCTGATACATAGCAGTATAATGGTTATATAATTATAGCAATGAGATAAAATAGCATTTTGAAAAAATCTACATGCTTGAAAATTCTTTAAAATAAATTTAAAATGTGATCAAATTTGTATATATGAATATTAAAGTATATTTGTTGTTTTATAACATATTTTGCAGCAGTTCTAAAACCATGTATTGTATATCAGGTCATGTGTTCACCAGCTTAAAGAGCAAGGATGAGTGAAAACATTCTGCTAAGTTTGGCCTCTATTCAAACCTAATGCATTCTGTATGTCAAATGGATTCAACGCTTTCAAGGATAGGATGCAATTTATTTTTTAGCAAATATATGAGTTCCTAGTTTGAAGAAAAGATTATTGGGAAAAAAATTTTCATAGCACTATTTTATATTTCAAAACAATATTTTGATGAGTGAGTATAATTCAATCAACCAATATAGTATATGATTTAAACATTCTGAAATCTTTTAAAAAATGATTTAGAAAGGCATTTCAGTAAGATGAATTTAGGATTGACGTTCCTGTTCAGCTCTAACACACAGATATTTTCTTTTCAACATTTACCAATTTCACCATATGATTGGAGGTATAACTGTGATATAATTGAGAATTTTAAAAAATAAAATGTGGTTTTTGAGGGTAATCCCATGCTCCTTGACAGAGCGATGTTTAGGTAGGAACAGAAAGGCTGATCAATCTGTGCATTGAATCCTTGGCCACGGTTTAATCAAAGGTGCCAGCTGCTGAATTTTGCAAAAGAACACTAGAATATCTATTGATCATAAAAGGTGAGTTCACTCCTACAATAGTAAGAGTAACACCTTGAAATAGAACAACTTTTTTGAAAATTATTATTGGAAAACATTATTATTGAAAAGTTACGCTGGATATTAGGGTTCTTAGTACTGTACATTCTGCTTTTTTGCTCATATTCTATTACTCTTATTTTTACAAGTTTTACTACATTATGAATATTTCACTTTGGATGATTAAAAAATAAAATTTCTAAATTTATCTTTTTTCTCTAATTGAAGGTATGTCTTTTTCATATTAAAGTTTTTTTTGCTTTAATGAAGTATACATAAAGTCTCAACTATTAGAAATGAAAACCAAGTGCATTTATTATAGCAAGAGAATTAAAAATACAATGTAGTAACCATAATGATAAAGGTTGTATTTTAAAACAGTACATATAGTTTGAGAAAACCAAAAGTAACTTGATGATTGTATATATTTTTATAACCCAGTAGAAGAAAAGGTCAATATTTCTATCACACACCTAAAGTTTTAAATGGTTTTACTTTTTTGCTGGCTGCATATCAATTTTCAGCTGGCAAAAACAATTTTATGACAGGTGACCTTATCCCTGTCAGTAAGAGATGCGTCTTTGAGTTGTACATCAACACAAAATATACTGTTATTCTTATATTCTTACAGGAACAGAATAACATATCTTCATTAAATGTCAAGTGTATATCTTATAAGATTTAAAGTTCATGAAAATGTGGAAGAAAATTGTGTCACAATAACTGATTTAACACCATCTACATTTATATTTTAGGAAAATAAGTAATAGTATAAAAAGTGATATCTGACGACATTTTAGCATTTAAAGATATCTACCTACTGAAGTTGTTGTTTGTCCACATAGAATTTAGAAACAAAGAAATATATTTTATATTTCACAGATTTTCATTTTGGAAACATGTCTATGCATGTTTAGTGTATTTAAATGCATTCCTTTGTCAAAAGATGTAATCATACTAAATGCAGCAATTAGGTAACGAGCCACTTTTTTCCATGCCATTTTGTTTTAGGACAATAAAACAGTTGGTCCAAAATCCAACTATTTTGTTTCTATTCAAGTTCAGGTTGGGTAGTCTCAATTTTACTAATATGCCAGCCAATATCAGTAAAAATTCCAGTCTTTACTCATTCTATGAAAATTCTATGTAACAAACATCAGAAATTTTTAGTTTGATTTTGTTTAAATAATACATAGCTAAAGTAAAACCATTAGAAAACATATTTTTTTACTTAAAAATAAATCAAACATATGTTCCTCAAAAAGTTAAAAATAGAACCACCACATAATCCAGCAATCCCACTTCGGAGTGTGTATCTAAAGAAAAAAAGCTGTACCTCCGAGAGTTGTCTCCAGCCACATGTTTATCACAGTATTATTTACAATATCCAAGATATGGAAACAATGTAAGTGTCCAACAGCAGATAAATGGATAAAGAAAATGAGGTGTGCACACACACAATGAAACAGTAGTAAGCCAAAAAAGGAAGGAAATCCTAGATGGACCTGGAGGACATTATGCTAAGTGAAATAAGCCAGACACAGAAAGACAAATACAATATGATCTTACTTATATATGGAATCTAAAAAAGTCGAAGTCATAGAAGCAGAAAGTAACCTGGTAGTTGTCAGGGGCTGGTGGCTGGGCAAATAGGGAGATGCTGCTCAAATGGTACAAACTGTCAGTTACAAGATGAGCAAATTCTGGGGATCTGTTGTGCAGCATGGGTGGTGATGAATGTGTTAATTGATTTGGTCGTGATATTCATTATAAAACATTTATGTATATCAGATTGTCACATTGTACACTTAGAATATATACCATCTTTATTCGGTAATTAAATATTTTAAAGAATATGACATTCGTAGAGGTTAGAACATAAGTCCAACATATACAAGTAACTAATACCCATAGTAAGTATCTTTTTTAGAATCCAAGAAGAGAAACGAGTGAAATGAAATGCTGTTTATTAGGCAGAGCTGCTTTTCTTTTCTTCTTTCCTTTCCCCTCCTTCTCTCCCTTGTCTTCCTCCTGCTTCCCCTCCTCCTCTTCTTCTTCTTCCTATTTTAATATTTATGTCAGGAGGAGACTAGTAGGAATCAGCTGATAGCAAATGTGCGTTTGAAAAGTCTAACTCGTCTTTAGATCTGGAGTCATATCCAGGTTTTTATTACTTATTAAGAATCCTTTATGAATTCAATATCTTCCTTAAGTTAGAATGAACCATTTGAGTGACTTGTATTCATTGGCAACATACATTACTGCCTTATTTGTTAAAATTAAATGATGAATAAAAGCATTCAATTTTTTATTGTTTTTTATGAAATATATTCCATATGAACATTTCTTAACATTGATCTACTTTGGAATTACAAATCCTATTTTGTTCCCAATATTTATTGTGTATTGTTAAATACTTCTGGAAGGAAATTCTCTAATGTCAACAAAAGGAGAGTATTAAATTTTTGTCTAACCTTTCTGGAGTAAAGAAAATGTTTTCTTTGTTTCCATGATTTAATACTTAAGTGACTTCTGTTGTAGTGAAGGTATAATGACAAAAAGCAGAAGCAACAATTTCTCTAAATCTACTTTTTAAATGTTTCTTTTCCTTACCATTAGTTCCATCAACCAACTTCAAAAGGTATCAGTATTTGGACTGATTTGTGTTTTTATCAGACCTAATTATTAGCTTAGTAATTTCTTCCTTTGTATTGGGCCCAATTCTAAAAGCTTGATAGGTATTAACTCATTTAAACACAAGTTCCTATATTAGATTGTTTCCATTATATGATATTATTATGATAAAAATTTCATTATCCTCCTATAACAGATGAGATATTTTGAAGCCAAAAAGAAATGAAACAACATGTCAAAAATCAGCCACTGAGGAAGTGGCAGATCCTGGATGTGATTGCCGGCTGTCATGCCTGGTGTCCATGTTCTTCTCTCAGAGGCCTTCCACAGGCATCCGGGAGTTCTAATGGTTAATACGACCATGCATTAGTTTTTTATTGTTGCTGTGACAAATTACCAGAAGCTCAGTGGCTTAAATGAACAAAAAAATATGTTTTCATTCCTGTTTGGAAGTCAGAAGTTAAAATGACATGGCAGTGCCGTGTTTCTTCTGAATGCCCTAACGGATAAATTGTTTCTTTGCCTTTTCAGCTTCTAGAAGCTGTCTGCCTTCCTTGGCCCATGGCCCTACATCAATCTAACCTCTGCTTCTCTTGTAACATCTCTGATGCTACTTCCTTTTTTATCTTATAAAGACAATTATGTTACATTGACCCCACTTTGGATAACCCAGAATAATCTCTCCAACTCAAAACTCTTATTTTATTAATAATAGTATTTGCAAATTACCTTTTGTCATAAAAGTAGCATATTCATATTAGGTAACATATATGGGAATTAGAATTTGGACATCTTAAGGGGTGGGGACATTATTCAGCCTACCATAGCTTGGAATAGTAAATTCATAACCCATAATCTAGATAAGTAAATATATTAAATCGAATTGACCCAAATTAACTAATCATGATTTATTTTTACAATTCAAATAGGTAAATATTTACAAAGAAAAATAAAAATTACAGAATTGGAGTAATAAAATGTGAATATGCTCAATTAATTCAATACTCCCAAAAGGAAAAAACAAATCACAAATATTTAATGGCTGCCTATTAGACGTGTAAGACACCATGGAAATCCAAATTTGAGTCAGAAATACACATTATGTACTGCATTACCCAGTATGGAGGAGGCAATTGTTCCACATAATAGTACTGCAAGAAAAAGTCTCTGTTCCAAGCAGATACATGACACATGAAGTTAAAATTAAAAAAAAAAAAAAAAAAAAAAAAAAAAAAAAAAAAAAAAAAAAAAAAAAAAAAAAAAAAAAAAAAAAAAAAAAAAAAAACAACGCAAAAAAACAAGTGATGCAGAAGAAAGCAGCATATTTGTACGCAAAGAGCTGAAGAATTTGATTTTTCTGCTTGCCACTACATAATGTAAACATATTTCATTTCTATAAGAAAAAAATAAGCAAAAGGAAAATAGCCCTCTTATTTGAATTGGAGTAAGAGACAACATATTTTCACCTCAGGGGAGAGAAATTAACCAAATATAACATTTACCTAAACTACCAGTTAACCTTGAAATTTAAACATAGCTCATCAAAAGCTGAAAGATTGGCAAGAGAAATGGTATGATAACAGGCACTCAAAAAAACAGTTCACTTCAATTATTTGGAAACACTGTACAACATTCCATGTTATTGATACAGATTTGTTGAGATTTATTCCTTTCAGTTTTCTTTTTCTTTCATGACCCCCATTTGACACACTGCTCATCATATTCCCTCCTGAAACAATTTTGATTCCTTCCCCATGCCTTCTGCAACATTGTGTTGTGATCAGCTAGTCACCTGCACCCTCACTCACCTGAACTCCCCTGTAGTTTGTTCAGCTAAAACATGGTCAATGCCCTGATGATAGTATTTTCATTACAACTCATTCAGGTGAAAGCTATTTTTATTCCCCAATACCTAGTGTGATTATCTATCTCAATTTCCTTAGATTAGTCATGTTTTACACTTGTTCTGACATGAGCATGTAGTGGTTTATACATTAAATATTATTATTACTCTATTCATATCCCCTGTATCTCAAAACAGCAAGAAAGGTGGATTTTCCTATCCATTTCTTTCCATTACCAGGAAAGAAAAAAAGAATAGATAGTAAACAAACACTTCCTATACTGTAATGGAAATCAGATAAAATGGATTCTTTGGTTTAAAATTCTTTGCTTATTACAGTGTATTCTGTGTAGAGGAAAAAAGTCAAATTTCATCTCAAGGTAGACAAGGCACTTGAATAGATCTACAAAAACATGCCTTGCTCTTACTTCTTCACACAGTGTACCACCCGCCCCCCAAAGACACAGAGCTCTTTCCCAGCACAGAATCTTTACATTTGCTCTTCCCCTTATCCAGATTTTATTTTATTGGGACATTCCCATAACTTCTCTTCATTTAGTTCTCAACTTATATATTTGTTTTACAGATACACCTTGTTTAAAGCATCAAGGTGCCCTCCTCACTTCTTCCCATCATAAGCCATTTAAAAACAATTCTTCGTAGCAGCACAATCTTTAGTATTTTAAGGCACTTGGTTACTTCTTTGTTATTTTCTCTAGAGTTCTACAAGTTCCATAAGGTTGTTTTTTTTGGTTTTTTTTTTTTTGCTTTTCTTCCATTGGTGTGCACTCCAATTACTGAAATAAATTG
>NW_012136636.1:1245174-1265548 GCF_000956105.1 Propithecus coquereli | reverse complement strand
ACCCGCATTTGGGTGAGGCAAAGACATAAAGTGTAACTATAATGTTTGTACCCTCACAAAACCCTGGAATAATAAAAAAATAAATAAAAAGAATTTAACATGTACCTTTTGGTTTTATACCTAGGGTTTTCCTTTTGTCTATTAAAAAAAGTCTTAATTACTATAACTCTTTAAATCTCAATGCTTTAAGCATATATTTGCTTGTCTGGCAAGACATCCGCTGTTTTCCTGCATGACCCTTCCAACAAATCCTATATGATTTTCTTGAGAGCACACTGGCATACTCAGAGCTGTGGGAACTATCCCACTATCCCTTCCCGCCACTGAGTTCATGGATCACCCTAACGTTCATGAGGTGCTTTCACACTGTTAGTACCTTTGGCCTTCTCATCTGTATCTCCTACCAGGGAGAACTACATTGCCTAGTTCAGAGAATAGTCAAGGAGAGCCTCACTTTGCACTGAGAAAAATGATGAAATACATATAAAGGAAACAAAACAAAGAACATAGAAAGGGAACTGCAATTATTGAATAAAAGGTGAACATTAATTTTTCTAAATCCAGATATAAAATCACAATGAACCATATTTGCTGAAGTTCTATGAGTGGTCACACCAAATAGAAAATTATGTTAAAATTTACTAATTTCCACTTTAAAATATCCTGATTGCAATTAACTACAAACTTTAGAAAATATAAACATTTTGCACATCTATTTTGTTCACATAGTTTGTAGTTCAGATTCTGCCATTTGGATAATTATGTAACTTCAGGAATGTTATTATTCTCTCAAACTCAGTTTTTTGTTCTCAAGAGTATTGGGATAAATAAATGATTTGTAAACTAAACAACTGTATAAAAATCTCCATTATTTTAAATACAGATTTGATGAAAAATAAATATTTGAAACTAATAAAATTATCTCAGCATAACTTAATTTAGGAAAGAGAAAGTAGGAATCTGGTGCACCACATGCTGGCCCTGATCAACCAGCTGAGGAATTTCTGAAGAAAACCCAATGTTCTGAGTGGGTCAAGTACAAAGCATTAGTCCACTTTTGGTACAAGATGGCAGAGTGAACACTTGTCAATCTCTCCTCCTCCCTGCCAGGGTTTTGCTACAATAACCATGACATATTCTAAAAGTACTAAACAACAATCATTCTAAAAGAAGAAATAACATTTTCCCTATATAAAAATACAATGACGAATACTCCAATTACTCTGATTTGATTAGCTCACATTGTATGTCTGTATCAAAGCATCACATGTACTCTATAAAGATGTACAACTATTACACACTCATAATAATAAAAAAAATTAAAAAAGACATTGTAATTGGCTGTAGATAGAATGCAAATGACAGGACCCACTGAGGATGCACAGAGGACACTGTTGCTGTAGACAGGAAATCTACCCGTGAGTTGTTCCTGGGGGGCCAGGGGCAGATCCAACCTTAAAGTAAAAAATACAAGGAACAGCACAAGGCATAACAGAAGTGTTTGGTCTTCTTTCAACTTATATGGAAAACCGACAGATAAACTTTTAAATAAAATTTTAATAGAAAGTTAAGTCAGCATGATTTCTAAACAACTAAATGTTAAACAAGGATTTTTAGGCATTACATTTTCTCTTCCATTACACAACATGAAGCTTCTCTCTGAGGGGCGCACACACCGAGATCAAAACTGACTGATTTGTAAGTTACTTCCATTGTTTGAGAACAGTGGTTCAATAATCAGTTAATCCCTTCTTCTTCATATGAGGAGGAATAGGTATATAAGGAAGAAGCGATAAGTATAGATGATTCCTCTACTATCCTTTTCCCTTTCTCTTTAGTTTCCTTAATAAAGCTATATTAGTTTTATATTGCTGTGAAACAAATTACCCTATAACTTAATGCGTCAAAGAAATAAAGATTTATTATCTAGAAGTGTCAGTGGGTCAGAAATGTGGCACAGCTTTCTCCATCTTCTCGTGGTCCCTCATGTAGTTGCAGTTAAGCCATCCTGGCTGTGATCCCCAGTGGAGTCTTTCCTGGGGGAGGTTTCTCTTTCAACTTCGCAAGCAGCTACTCTCTGGCTGTTCCTTACCATGGAGGTCTCTCTACATGTAGGAAAGTTCACAAAATGGTAGTGTGTTTCCCTCAGAGTGAGAAACACTCACTGAGAAAGAGAGAGGAAGAGGGGGCATCCAAGACAGAAGCTGTTGTCTTTTTGTAACCTCATCTCAAAATCACATTCCAGCTCTTCTGACTTGTTCTATTCATTAGAAGCTAGTTACTAAGGGATTCCACAAGGATATGAATACCAGGAGGTGGAAATGTTTGGAGATCAACTTAAAGATTGCCTATACAATATTTAATTTACCCCTCAATAGAAGCTTAAGCTGTTAAGACTGATTAACACTCTATGATATCTGGAATCTCGTATCATTTGGTGCCATGTTATAATTATTCACAGATCTGTCTTACTCATAATAGTCATAGCTCTAGGTAGAAACAGAAAAACACTCAAAGGAAAAAAACATGGTTTTTAAGTGAGGACAAGTAAGATAGCATTATCTACTCCTGTGTGATACAGTGATCACGAATAAACATTTACTAAACACCTAATATGTAATACCAGAGAGACACTAGGGATACTTAGGAAAATAAGATGTAGTAATTGTTCTAGAAAAGTTACACATGCCACATGCATAGAAATATAATCACGGTGTCTATACACAGCAATGCTGATGAAGGCATTCGGCACATTCAAGTGAGCATCTATAGAACCTTTTAATATGAAAAATGGGATGGGTCAAAAAATAAAGTTTAGATATGTCACCATATGTAAAAGGTGTATTATATCATTCATGTATTTTACAAAGCATAATGCTGTACTATAAGTTTTTTATTTTACTAACCTACACGTGTGATTTTGGCAGTAATTTATTTATACTCTTAGAGAGTTTTCAGTAAATTGGCAGACAAATTAAGTAAAACAAACTATCAATTCAGCCGAATAATTGGTCAAGTCAATTCTGTGGAGAAACAGTTTTGACTGAACTGGCTTCTTATTTGATGAAGTTAATTTTTCAATTTATTCAGTGCTTTTAAAACAATTTTGTGTGTTTCCTAAAAGCTTTATGCTGCTGAGAGATTCCATTTCCAGTCTGATGTAACTAACATTAACGGAACTCTCTTTGATAGTATTGCCTTATATTCAGAAAAATCAGTGGTAGTCCAAGTAAGAAATAATAAACAGAGCAACATGTTTTCGAAGCATGAGGAAGAATAATTTAGAAGCCTAAAAGCCCAGGTACAAATAATTATGCCTAAAATTGGTTAATTACAACTCAGAGATAAGTGGAAAGTATCCAATTGCAACCGGAATTGCTCAATTGCCTGCACAATTATCCAATTGCAGCAGTAATTATTCGCTGCTATAATTTTTCTCTTTAAAATAAATTCAATACCCATACATGTATTTTAAATCTCAAGTATATACTTTTAAAATTTGCTTCAAAGCATTGCTTTTATCTATGTTGAAGACTTTTTGGAAAACGTACAAATACCATTTAAAATTATGTTTAAGACAAAATTAACAATTAATAGTCAACATTGTATCAGTGTACATTCTCTTCACCTAAATATTATGTACTGAGGAATATTATAGATTAGTTTTAGATAAAATAATGCCTCCAAAAATTAATAAAACAGAGTATTCATTTTCATTTTAGAGCCAAAATCATGCAGACACCAAATAGGCAGAAGTAATTTTGAAAATGTACAGCATTGAATTATGTAGGAATAATGGGGAAAAATTCCAAGTGTGATTTATAAATATATTACTGTTTTCATACAGTGCTCATTCAATAGTCTATATATGTAATTATCTTAAAATAATTTTCAAAAGATTGGGCAGGTAATAATTTAAATTTAATGGTCCCACATAATCATCAACTTCAGACCAATATTTCCACATTGATTATACCTCTACTTTCCAATCCTTCTCCCCCATCTTTTTCTCTAGGCATTTTCAACATAATATTCAAAATCTAAGGAATAAAAACTACTTGAGTAGGGATTGTTGTTAAAGAAAAAAATTGTGGGAGATACCTGTCAAAAGAAAGAAAAGGAGGGAGAGAGAGGAAAGGAGAAAAGCTTGAAGGAAGGAACAACAGGAAGTTTTGCTAATGCAATTAGAAGGAATATTCTGATGTGAGTATCATAGATTTTAAGTTGTATGTACAATAGTCACAATGTCTATCAAAATGCATTCCATCATAGGAAAATATTGAAGAAAACAAGTCCCTATATTACCTACCAACCTCTACTTGCAAACTTGTCAATTAAACAAATTTTAGCTTTATTTGATCATTCAGTTACAAATCTGCTTTTAGTGACAACGCAGGTGGCTACCATGCCACTTTTTAATTGTGGAAGGCACATGCTGTATGGGAAAGAGCAAATACCAAGGATTCTAATAGAATCAGTTGTCCACTTTAAATATGAAAACATAAACAGGTAGCTTAACTCCTCTAGCTGTGACTCCCAAATTTATGAATTAATGAAATCGTCACTATGATGGATTGATTTCCATCTCCCCAAAATTTACATGTTGATGTCTTAACCTCCAGTACTTTAGAATGTAACCTTATTTGGAAATAGAGTCTGTGAGATGTAGTTAGTTAAGATAAGGTCAAACCAGAATGGGGGGGTGTACTAATCCAATATGACTGGTGTCCTCACAAGAAGAGAGAAATTTGGAGACAGACACAGACACAGAGGGAAGACCGCCATGTGAGGATGGAGGCAGAGGTTGGAACTACACAGTAAAAGTCAAGGAATGTCAAACGTTGCCAGTAAACCACCAGAAGAGAGAAAGGCATGGGAGAAAGGCATGAGACGGATTCTCCCACACAGCCTCAGATGGAACCAGCACTGCTGACACCTTGACATTGAACTTCTACCCTCATTACTGTGAGACAATAAATTGCTGTTGGTTAAGCTACCCAGTTTGCAGTGCTTTGTTATAGCAGCACTAGAAAACTAATAGCACACCTTTAACCCATAGCTCTGTCGTTCTAAGTACTTGAGTTTCTGCTCCCTCATCAAGAACAGAAAGAAGCCTATGCAGCAAGGCCATCACAATTGGTTTTAACAAAAGGTAGTATTTAATTTCTCTATCTGCAAATACAAATTTCAGAAAAGGTCAAACTAACCCATTTCTCCAGAGACAAATTTTAATCTATGAAATTCTTGGTAATGGAAGGACTGTTTGAATAGCAGATATTTCTATGTATCTGATCAAGTTTTTTACTGATTTTTGATACTTAATATGCAGATATAACTTATTACTCTAGTTCAATTACACAAAACCTTAAATATAAAAAGAGAGATGAGAAAAAAGAATATTTTCTTAAAGGAATCCTCTCCAAGGACATTCCCACTGTCCTTCCATGATCCTAACGCACTAATGCTCTCATTTACTTATTGGCTTAATTTTTTTCTTAACGATAAAATGATGTGTAGAGGAAAATGTTGCATAATTCGATAGTACCCCAACAGTAAGAATAACCAAGTGTTGTTTCAAATTAAATTTGAAATATATGATCAAGAATCATAACAAAACAGAACTCAATTTCTTCAAAAAAAGTGATTCATATTAAATAATAAAAATCATCTTTGGAAAGATAGAAATTCTGAGATTCTAATATTTCTATTGAAAATAGTTATATTTCAGATCATTTATTGGACACTTGTTTGATTTAATGTACTAGATTTATTTTTATGTCATATTTCGATTTTATTTCTTCATAATTTGGTTTGGTTCAGAGGTACACAATGTAAATATTATAATATTTAAATTGAATTTGTAGCAAATCAGTCTGATTCATTCTGCTTTTGATATACTCAGTGACCTTGAGAGACTTTTTAAAATATACTCAGTGATGTTGACAAGCCACATAAAAACAACAAATTGTATAATTTATCATTGGGGATCTCAGTGATCCCCACTGGAGTTTATGTATGCTCTCAGATCAATAAATGCATGCACAGGTTGAGTACCCCGAGTCCAAAAACCTGAAATCTGAAATGCTTCAAAACCTGAAACTTATTGAGCACTGCATGACACCACCGTGAAAAATTCCACACTTGACCTTATACAACAGGTCACAGTCAAAACACAGTCAAAACTTTGTTTCATGCACAAAATTGTTTAAAATATTGTATAAAATTACCTGACTGTGCATGTAAGGAGTATATAAAACATAAATGAAATTTGTGTTTAGACTTGGGTATATGCAAATATCTCCAAATCTGAAAAAATCCAAAGTCCAAAACACTTCTGGTCACAAGCATTTCGTATAAGGGATACTCACTTTATGAGATAACAGCACAGAATAAACCAAGCTGCTTACCCATAGAAAATAAAAGAAGGAAAACCTTCTGTTTTCTCCAGGGAATATTATTTCAAAGCTGCCACTTGATCATATATTGCCACAAATTGTTGACAATTTCAGTTGGGCCATCAAGAACACATTACCTCCATCCATTGCTTGGAGAAAACTGTCAACAATATTGATTACAAATATTCTCATGCCAAGAAAAATCTGAACACTGAGTATGATACCAAAAAGCCCCTAAGCATGTGGTTCCAAAGCTTCACTGCAGTCCTCTCAAGTTGCTTTCAAAAATGACATGCACTTGTTAATTCAGTTCATGTTATTTGAGTAAATATTTCTTGACCCTGGTTTGTCAGGAACAGAAGATTAAAAGAGGAACAAGACCTATCTTTATCATCAAGCAACTCAGTATCACTATAATTGTTTGAAGAAGTATTTTGAAAATGTGTTTAACACTGCAAAAATAATTAATAATCCACACATCCAACTTTGAATAAATGTGCATTTGTTCATTATGTACAATAGAAGTAGTTTAACCCATTTTTAAGCAACTACTCCAATGAGAATAACATGCTTGCCACCTTTTACCAAATATCCTAAATATGAAATCTACAAGATGACAGGAGTCATATACCAAGTATAGAGGTGTTCATTGCACTACAATATCTAAGGATGTTAAGTAATAAAAACATTAATAGGAATACATTGGAGAGAAAACCTACAGCTGTTGGGTTTGTCTTTAATATTTTACATATAAACAAGTTACAATAGAAATATACAAAAGTTAAATTATCATATTATAGTTAAATTAATGAATATGATTCTTAAAATAATTATTAGCTAAAATTATTCATTCACTAGTACATGAGTATATAACATAATAGCATAAAAATTGTATAACAAAAATAAAAACTAGACAGGTTAAGTTATTGTGATTTAAGAATTTCCATTTCTTTAAGAATGGAGATGCTTTATAATTTCTATAATATTGACATAGAAAAATGCTAGTTTAAAAATTCGTGCTTAATTTGTGTTTTATTCATATATTTAGTATTTCTACTCCATGTGCTCTACCAGTCCTGGATGAGGTGTTGGGATCTATTAGGTAAGACGTCGGTTTTCTTTTCTCAAATACCTTAAAGTCTAGTAAACAATGAATTTCAATATAGAGTGATATCTTTTTGTAATGGATTTATACATAGCATCCTATGACAGCCCATGCAGGTGAACTTACCCCCAGTCAAGGGATATGGGAGAAGTTTCCCAAATGAGATAATATAAACAAATAATTTGAAAACATAATCTTATGTTTGCTGTGTTTCTTAATTCATTAAATTATAAGAGTTAATTATTGTTTGGGGATTATAGTTCAATTAATTTCACTTTCTGAAAATACTTTTAGTTAAAAATCAATAAAAATTTATCCACTGAAGCATTTTTTTTCTCCCTTTCATACCATTTTTCTTTTTTTATATTTATTTTATTTTATTTTATTTATTTATTTTTTATTTCAGCATATTACAGGGGTACAAATGTTTAGATTACATATATTGCCTTAGCCCCACCCAAATCAGAGCTACGAGGGTGTCCATCCCACAGACAATGCACACCGCATCCATTAGGTGTGAATATACCCATCCCCTCCTCCCCTCTCCCACCTGCCCACACCCAATGAATGTTACTACTATATGTGCACATAAGTGTTGATCAGTTAATACAAATTTGATGGTTAGTACATGTGGTGCTTGTTTTTCCATTCTTGTGATACTTCACTTGGTAGAATGGGCTCCAGCTCTATCCAGGATAATATGAGAGGTGCTAGATCACCATTGCTTGTTTGTGGCTGAGTAGAACTCCATGGTATACATACATTACATTTTATTAATCGACTTGTGAACTGATGGGCACTTGGGTGGTTTACACATCTTTGCAATTGTGAATTGTGTTGCTAAAAACATTCAAGTGCAGATATCTTTTTTATAGAATGTCTTTTGTTCCTTTGGGTAGATGCCCAGTAATGGGATTGTTGGATCAAATGGTAGTTCTACTTGTAGCTCTTTCAGGTATCTCCACATTACTTTCCACAGAGGTTGTACCAGTTTGCAGTCCCACCAGAAGTGTGTAAGTGTTCCTATCTCTCCACATCCATGCTAACATTTACTGTTTTGGGACTTTTTGATAAAGGCCCTTCTCACTGGAGTTAAGTGATATCTCACTGTGATTTACTTTGCATTTCCCTGATGATTAGTGATGTTGAGTGTTTTTTCATGTTTCTTGGCCATTAGTCTGTCTTGTTTTGGTTTTTTTTACGAGTTCAGAAGTTTATTTCACATTCATAATAATCGAACATAATTTTTCCATCAACTAGTCTGTCTTCTTCTGAAAAGTTTCTGTTCATGTCCTTTGCCCACTTTCTATTTAGATCGTTTGATTTTTTCTTGCTTATTTTCCTGAGTTCTATATAGATTCTAGTTATCAGCTCTTTATCAGATGTGTAGCATGTGAATACTTTCAACCATTCTGTAGGTTGTCTGTTTGCTCTCATGATAGTTTCCTTAGCTGTGCAGAAGGTTTTTAATTTGATCAAGTTCCATTTATTTATTTTTGTTGTTGCTGTGATTGCCTTTGGGGTCTTCCTCATAAATTCTTTCTGTAGGCCAATGTCTGTCAGAGTTTTTCCTAAGTTTTCTTCTAGAATTCTTGTGGTTTCATGCTTTAGGTTTAAGTTTGTTATCCACCATGAGTTGATTTTTGTGAAAGGTGAGAGGTGCGGATCCTGTTTCAGGCTTCTACATGTGGCTATCCAATTTTCCAAGCACCATTTATGGAATAAGGATTCTTTTCCCCAGTGCATGATTTTTTCTGCTTTGTCAAAGTTTAGATGACTATATTAGGATGGTTTTACATCTGGGTTCTCAGCCCTGTTCCATTGATCTATGCCTCTGTTCTTGTACCAGAGCCATGCTGTTTTAGTTACTATATCCTTGTAGCACAGCTTGAAGTCTGATAAATTGATGCCTCCCCATTTGTTCTTTTTGTCTAAGATTGTTTTTGCTGTACAGGGTCTTCTCTGGTTCCATACAAAATGTAGGATTATTTTTTCCACATCTGTCAAAAATGATGTTGGTATTTTAAAACCGATTGAATTGAATCTGTAGATCACTTTAGGTAATAGAGACATTTTAACAATGTTGATTCTGCTGACCCATGAGCATGGTATGGTCTTCTACTTTTTTGCATCCTCAGCTATTTCCTTCCTCAGTGCTTCATAGTTCTCCCAGTAGAGGTCTTTCACCTCCTTAGGTAAATATATTCCCAGGTATTTTATTTTATTTTCTTTGTTGCTATTGTGAAGGGTATTGAGTCTTTGATTTGGTTCTCAGTTTGACTGTTGTTGGCATATAGGAATGCTATTGATTTCTGTACATTTTTTTGTAACCTGAGACTTTGCTGAATTTGCTTATCAATTCCAATAGTCTCATGGAAGAATCTTTGGGGTTTTCTAGATATAAGATCCTATTGTCAGCAAAGAGCAATAATTTGATCACTTCTGCTACCCTGATTTGGATGCCCTTGATTTCCTTCTCTTGTCCGATTACTCTGGCTAGGACTTCCAGCATTATGTTGAATAAAAGCAGTGTTAGAGGGCAACCTTGTCTGGTTCCAGTTCTAAGAGGGAATGCTTTCAATATTTTCCCCATTCAGTATAATATTGGCTGTGGGTTTGTCATATATGGCTTTAATCATTTTTAGCTAAGTCCCATCTGACTACATACCATTTTTCTAAAACACTCATCACTATGAACCACATGTCTATCCATTCCACATTCTGTTAATGTAACATGATAAGAAAAGAAGATAAAATGCATCTTATCACTCCACCATGAGACTTATAAGTTACCTGGAAATGCTTAATATTTTATCAAATGATAAATACCAATACCACATACAACACCAATGATATTAAATAACACATAAACAGGAGCAACAATAAAAAGTTGTAGGAATTTAATTTAGGAGTAGGCTGAATGGTCGGGAAATGAAATAGACTATAATGCTATTATTTTGAGAATTAACCAAGCAGAATGTGGAGACATTTCTATGGTGTAAGTAAGGAAGTTAAAAATATGATTTTTAGGCCAGGCGTGGTGGCTCACGCCTGTAATCCTAGCTCTCTGGGAGGCCGAGGCGGGCGGATTGTTTGAGCTCAGGAGTTCGAAACCAGCCTGAGCAACAGCGAGACCCCGTCTCTACTAAAATTAGAAAGAAATTAATTGGACAACTAAAAATATGTAGAAAAAATTAGCCGGGCATGGTGGCGCATGCCTGTAGTCTCAGCTACTCAGGAGGCTGAGGCAGGAGGATTGCTTGAGCCCAGGAGTTTGAGGTTGCTGTGAGCTATGCTGATGCCATGGCACTCTAGCCCAGGCAACACAGTGAAACTCTGTCTCAAAAAAAAAAAAAAAAAGATTTTTAATTTTTGCTCTTTTTTTTTTTTTCTATTTCAACATATTTAAGGGATACAAGTTGAATTCCATACAGGTATATATTACATAGTGGTGAAGTCTGGGCTTTTAGTGTAACCACCACCCAAATAGTGGAAATAGTACCCTGTGGATTTTAATAGTGTTTATTTGCTTGTTTGGGATGGAAACAGTTTCAGAGGAAAGTCAAGTGGAAAGTAGGTAAAGACTACAGAGAGTGTTAAACAATGAACTCTAGTGTTTGGACTTTATTTTAGATACCAATATTATTCAGACTTCCACTTTTCCCTAAAGAGATTAGGTGTGGGAAAAATTTATGATACATCTAAAATCATTCCTGGCAGCCCAGCATTTGAAGCAAATAAAATCTTAGCTATCATTTGGAAACAGCAGGGAGGCAATGAATCCCATAGCTTGTCAACTTCTTTCTTCTGTCAGAGCTTCAAGGAAGGTAATTTGAGCATCTCTGCCTATAGAGACTGAAATGGCCATGGGAGGGTTTGGATATGCTCCTCTGTGTGTTTGGTGGGTTTGGGATGATCTTCAAAGAGCTGCTTAGGAAGAATATTGTGGACATGGGATTTAAGATGCATTGAAACTAACACAGATGGGAATAAGGATTCCAGTGAGATATTTACAAAAGTCCACTAAAATATCCTAAGGTTGCTGAAAATGGGCAAGTGAGCAGAAAGCCAAAAATTCTTAATAGTTACCTAGTTTTGACAGTGGTACTTAGTGAAATATAAGATCAAGAATTGAAATTGGGATTCAATAATATAATTTTAAATGTAGAATAGTGGGTAACTTCAAATGACCCAATATTTAGGGATAAATAACATTTCATTCAATCAGTCCCTACATTTTAAATAATGATGATGACAGTCTCTATTGAAGGGAACTGCACATATACTAGAAAGAATAAAGTACAACAGATAACATCAAGCTATAAAATACTGAAAAAATATTGCTCATTATTGTTGCAATGGGCCAAGCTAAATGAATGGGAAAATATATTTGGAAAAAGAGCGCATCAAGCAACACTTTCCAGGCAATAAAATGAGAATTGCATTTTCAAGAAAAAAGTAATTAAATGAGTGCTTTAAATTTTTTTATATCAGTATAACTTTTTTATTAAAATAATTTACAAGTGCCCATCAATAGATGAATGGACTAATAAAATGTGGTATATGTATACCATGGAGTTCTACTCAGCCACAAAAAACAATGGGGAACTAGCACCTCTTGTATTATCCTGGATGGAGCTGGAGCCGATTCTACTAAGTGAAGTATCACAAGAACGTAAAAACAAGCACCACATGTACTCGCCATCAAATTGGTACTAAATGATCAACACATATGATAGTAACATCCATCGGGAGTCAGGCAGGTGGGAAGGGGGAAAAGGACATGGGTATATTCACACCAAATGGGTGTGGTGCACAGTGTCTGGAGATGGACATGCACGTAGCTCTGACTTGGGTGAGGCAAAGGCAATATAGGTAACCTAAACATTTGTACCCCCATAATATTCTGAAATAAAAAAATATATAATTTATAAGATAATATAATAATTATAACACAATATTTTCCTTTACATTTCTATTTAAAATATCAAATATCTAAGTACAAAAATGGCACTCAAGTATTTTTTAAATTTCAGAAGGCATTAGCCTACATGAAGTTTTAGGACTATGCCTCCTCATATTTAAGACAAAAATCCACCCTGTAAGCAAGTAATTATAATATTATGAACATAAGCTAAAATTAAATTATAAAATAATTTTTAAAACAAAGTTTCCATAAAGGCAAAACATTACTAATGAACGCTGCATTATAGACCAAATGCAGAATTTACAAAGAAAATATTAGTGAAACTGTTGTCCATCTTTTGAACTGCTCAGTGGGATAAATGATACAAAATGAATCATAATTTGGAAAGAGGAGAAAATTTTGAAGAGATTTTATGTTGTTACAATTCTTTGCAGTCAGTCCTAACCCCTGTTGAGAGGAAGACATTTAGTATGGCTACCTGAAGAGATTAAATGTGATCAAGGTAGCTGGAAAAGGATTTAATTCCCACCAAAGCAATCTAGAGGGTGAAAGACCAGCTGAACAATTGCTTTGGTGGAGGAACTGAAGACTTACTGCTATATTGAAATTGGATTAAACTCTTAGAATTTGCCAGGATAAACACATATTGTGTTCCTTCCAAACAAGAGGAGGCCACTCCAAGGATCAGAACTGGTATGTGGGCCAGGCGCGGTGGCTCACGCCTGTAATCCTAGCTCTCTGGGAGGCCGAGGCGGGCGGATTGTTTGAACTCAGGAGTTCGAAACCAGCCTGAGCAAGAGTGAGACCCTGTCTCTACTAAAATTAGAAAGAAATTAATTGGACAACTAAAAATATATAGAAAAAATTAGCCGGGCATGGTGGCACATGCCTGTAGTCCCAGCTACTCAGGAGGCTGAGGCAGGAGGATCACTTGAGCCCAGGAGTTTGAGGTTGCTGTGAGCTAGGACGCCACGGCACTCACTCTAGCCCGGGCAACACAGTGAGACTCTGTCTCAAAAAAAAAAAAAAAAAGGAACTAGTATGTGGTTACCCTGGGTTGTGTACACAGGGCCATCTGGGAAAGGAAGGAAGCAGAACAGGAAAAAGTGCAGATTGAAGCTGGATGCATAAGGACGGGGGAGGTGGGGAACCACCACCAGGAAGGGAGCATTAAGGAAACTGCAGGGGAAACACCCAGAGCTTTGACAATCTTCAGAGAATCCACACGGAGACACGTATGGGAGAAAAAAATAGATTTACTACCTGTCAGGTCCAGTGCACAAAGCCTACTCACAAGATTACCAAGAAAGAGCTTTCTATGTTTCTATTGTTGTCTTTCCCAAGTTCTGATACCCATAAAAGGCCTGAAGCCAAGGTTAGGGGTAAGGGAAATAAGCAGTGGGAAGGAGAACTGAACCAGCTGTATGCCTTTCCTTGTAGCAGAGGAGCGTCTGAAATATGTCCCAGTGGACGGAGGTGTCTAAATCAAGTAAGGAGTCATCCTTGTTAATAAGTACGACCCTATTTTGATGAACGTGCCCTGAGCATTTGTTGAGCCTCGACAATATTGTACACAGGAACATCACTGTATGGATTTCATAGTGAAGTTGCAAAATCTGACATAAACAAATGATCTAAGTATTAACAAATGAACATTATTAAAAACTAAAATTACAACATTGAATTGAGATAGGAATTAATGGTCTGGTTCTTACAGCTTGGATTTTGTGACTTATATAATAAATAAACAAAAAATTTTGAAACTGAAGAAAAAAACTATCATAAAGTAGTATCAATTTATAAGGTAAAGAGCAGGTCTTGTTTTTCAACTCTTTAAACATTTCTCCCAAGACTGTATTTCAGATTAGAATAACCAGAGCTAAAGCTGATCTGATTCATCATATTTAATCACTGAAATCCAAGTCTCCTGATCGGTTAAATTCCACTTATAGGGTTTTTATATCATTCTAAACATCATGTCATATTAGTAGATCATTCTGCCATTTAGCAAATGCAATATCTTTATGTGATAGATTCAGAGCTCATTCATATTTTTTCACTCATTTAATCATTCAATAAGGAGTTATTCAATGCTTAATAAGTGTTAAGGCCTATTCTGGGCTTTGGATTTAAAGCGGGGAATAAAATAGATAAAACGTGTCCCTCATGAAGCTTAGAGTGTAGTGAGGGAAGGGAAAGGGGACATTACAAATACATTGTCTGGGAGCAAAGCAACAGAAGAAAAAGAAGTCAGAGTAAGGGGATTGTGCCTGAAAGGAAATGCAATTTTAGATTTGTTGGTCTGGGAATCCATTTGATAGTCCCCAACGCAGGAACGAAGGTGAACTTCGGGAGAAAGCAAAGTGTGTGTGTCTGCAGCAGAGAACGAGGGGAGGCAGAGCAGTAGAAAATCCGACCAGAGGATTTCAGAAGCAGAAGTCAGATCATGCCTATCTGGGCGTCCTGACAAGGGCTGCAGACTTACTCTTACATGAGGTGGGAAACCAGCGAGCGGCCCGCGTCAAAGAGAAACGCACATTTCCGGGATATTCTGGCCGTGTGGAGAACGGACTGTTGTAGGAAGCCCAGGAGGATAGAGACCAGTGAGGACTCCGGTGGGAGATTTCAGGTGATGGGACCCAACCCGCCTAGCGGTCGGACAGGTGTTACGAAGTGGTTCGGACTGCGCATATTGCGAAGATCTGTATTCACTGTTTGCTGACGGTTTGGATGTGGGAAGTAAGCAAAAGAGAGAGGTCAAAAATGAAGTCAACATTTCCGGCTTGTTCATGAATATGAAGTCTACTGAGAAGAAAGCTGTGGGATAAGCAGGTTTGAGGAGAAAAAGCAAGAACGTTTCTGGACTCACTATGTTTGTTTTGTTTATTGTATGTCCAAGAACATTTATGGGATGTACATTTTTTCTCTTGCAGTTTTCTCCTCAAGAAACAGCAAGATTACTTGGATTAATAGAAATAGGTGCTCGTTTTATTAATAAGTAAATCAATTGCTGCAAAATAATTATTCATTCTAAGACTAAATGTAAATAGCTTTAAAAAGAAGTTTAAAAACATGGGATAAACTAGGCTATATAGCCATGTGCTGTGTCATTTAATAAATAGGCCTGGGCTACGGTACCCGCATGCATTTGGGGGATGTTGTGGGTTTGTTTGTTGTTTAAAGCATTATACAGAGCATTTAAGTAATCCACAGTAGTACTCTTTAGTGGGACTCCATAAAACTTAATTCCCATATGGAAGACACACTGAGAAGTAATTGGTGACACAGACACGGGCATGATGACAATTTCTGCTACTCTACAGGAGCCAAATCCTACAAACAGTGTGACTGCGGAGGCTGGTGTTAAAAGCCCTGGGTGATGCTCTCATTCCCTGCCACTTAGACCTGCAATGACTGTGTTGTTCTGAGTCTCCCAAGACGCAGATGCCAGGCAGGACCAAATGAGCAAGGCTGTATTAGGGGACATGCCTCTGAGAGAGAAAACAGGGCTGGGGGCTGGGGGATGCTGACCTAGTACAGCACAGTCCATCCAGAATCAAGATCGAAGGAGGAAAGGTCGGTTACGTGCTGTCTGAGAAGTCTCCCGTCACAAAGTGCTTGAGCCCAAGGTGGCTGGCACAGGAGCTCCCAGTCTCAGTATCTTTGTAGCACTCAGTCCCTGGGTAGCCCCAGCCCATGGGAGTTGTGGCCTCAGTGCAAACGCAGTGATGGAATCCAAAGCCCAGTCACTGTGATGCTTGATCATTTTTGTTCCCTGCAACAGGAGATCCGTGCGGTGCATTCTCCTGGTTGCTGCATGTGCTATCGGAGGAAATGGACACTTAAAGATGGGTTCATTGTATGGCTATGTGTAAAAGAGAATTAAAATGTGGAAGTGAATGCATTGTATTAAAGGAGGCTATACTGAGCATATGCAAGAGGTACTGTCTATGGGTTATTCCTTGGCCATTTTCAAGGAAAACGTAACTCCCACCATCATATTAGAGTTCATTGTCGGGAACTAATATGAACAAAGTCAGAATTTCAAATAAGCCTACTCAGGGAGTATTTAAAAATTACTTGTAATTTTTTTCATGATATCCAGAAACCCAGGCCAGGGATTGCTGCGCATTTGTGCATTTGTCCTTTAAAGCATACAGAGCCCTAATGAGGCCTCTATAATGTAAAATTATAATCATATATGATAATATTAATAATAAGCCAATGTTTAGTGTTTTATATTGCCAGATACACATTTAAGGAATTAACATGCTTAATTTGTTTATTATTATCATAAATATTTTACAAAAGAGGCTGTTGAAACACACAGAGTTTATGTAACTTCTCTGAGGTCACACAGTTAGTAAACGGGAAAGACAGTTTTTCAATCCAGGCATTCTGATTCCAAAAACAACAATCTTAACTAATATAGTATCTTGGTTGTCTTCAATTTTAGACCATTCCGAAATGGATAATAGAAACCGTTTACTTAGATTGTGTCCTTCAAATGAGTGTACGTGTCATGTTGACTACAGCAAATAAAATGAATTAGTTTTCCAATATAAAAATCTAGGATGTCATAGCAAACCATCCGCAAATATCCAACATCATATCTATAAGAATAGAATCACATATATCAGTAAATATAGTAAAGCCTAAAAGAAAAGAATCTTTTACGGACACTACTTAATGTAAAGTTGGTTTGGGCACACAGTTTTGGCATAGCTTGGAAAATTGTTTATCAATAACAATGCAATCCACTGACTGTGGTGACTGTTCATTGAAAGTTTTTCTGAAAATCTGAACCCTACTTTGTCAATCTGTAACAAAATGACAATATAAGCACTATACACATATAGCTTCTTGCATTCAGTATAATTACAATGCTTTTTATGCCAGACATGTCAGTTAACATTGATCTTTGCTCTGAAAGCATTACTAAGTCTCAGAACATCAGAGAAGGGTATATGTAAGGGTCACATAAAATGCAATGCATAACAATTCATTAAGTAGCTTCTACTTTAATGGAAAAAAAAATGGTTAGAAATAAGGCCAATTCAAATCATCTTAGAAAAAATAATCATCCATTCACTGGTAATCTTGGAAAGGATGGAAAGGTAAAAAATTGATAAAATCAGGATTTGCCTGAATCTGTTCACTTACTGAAAAATTCTTCCAAATACACTATTTCTTTTGGTGGATCAATTGATACACATCTACGCAACAACTCAATCCAAATAATCACTAGCAATCGTAGACTCATGAAAATAAAACAAGTTTCAGGGCTCAAACTAGGTACATGTGGAGAAAAAAGGATATTTAAGAAGGACTTCCCCAAGGGGCAGACCACAGTGAATAAAATATCTTCAATTAGAAACTCAGTTCTAACTGTGTAGATGTTACTGTCCCTAAAAGTCTTTTTTGCTTTTCATTGCAATTGCCTTTGGAAGGAATAACAATTTCATCAGTGAATGTTATATAACTTTATTTTATTAGAAGTTTTTAAGACAATCGCCTTTAAATGTATTGAGAAAAATAAATAAATGAAGATATCTGAGCTGGGTAAATTTAGGTGGAGGAGAAGGAGATAGGTCTGCAAAGGGGGCGGAGGGCCTGTATGAGGAGGGCAGGATCTGAGGAGAGCCTGGGAAGGTGTGGAGATGAAAGTCAATAGATATGGTGATCAGGGGACATTCATATGCTTTACTAACTCACATTTTTTTTTCTTTGAAAAACACCTGACGTAGTTGTCTGATTTGACTAAAGATTATAACCAGAATAGTAAAGGCATCATTTTGCCCTCCTGCAAAATAAGTTCCCCCAGAATAAAACGTCCACGAGGAAAGCAGCCAGCTCTGTCTGTGCACTGTGATGTCCCCTCTCGAGGTCATAGAAAATGTTCGATGAAAGTTTGTTGAATTAATACAGATATGCTTTTTTCTTCCTGCTCTTAGATGAAAAAGTCATAGCGACAAAGGCTCCTACAAAAAGCATCTCTGACAATACTCTACATCAGTGCTAAATAAGTAGTAGAACATCATTTACAATATCTATGTAACTTCATCTCCACTTATAGATCTTAAAGGAGAAGAATATCTTCTGTCCACATGATGTTTAGATAACAGAAAAATATGTTCCTTTCCAATAGTCTATAACAGAAACAAAAACACTCTATATGAGTTTCTACTTTTGCCTAAAGGAATGCTTTGCTCTAAAATCATGGGGATCTGTGCTCCATTAGGAATTTTCAGGTTGGCGAACACATATACTGAGTCAGTTTTTCAGTAGCACCATCAGAATGATTTTTTTTTTCCAGATTATGCTGATCACACTCTTTCATTTTTAAGGGACCTTAGCCTTGCCAACCCATTTTATTCCTTCAACCTCTAATAGGCAGAGAAAAGACTATGCAAGTTTTTCAATAAATAATAGACCTTTGCTTTCCAAACATCCAGCTGCCAGTCCTCAAGTTGTCTTTCTGCTTTCCTTTTCACTAATAATCAACTTACAAAACACTGGGGCTCTCCACCATCATCCAATGTCCTACAACAAAAATACTTTCATCAACTCAGAAATATCTACTTTTGCATATAAAAACACAGTACACAAGAGAACTCAAATTATGTCTCATAGCAAATTTTCATGATACCCTCTTTTTTCTCTACCCAAATCTTTTTCATCTTACAACTGCCCCAAAACTGTTTCATTGTCAGTCACCCTTCCTGCAATTCTATACGTAGTCCAAGTTTCTTTTTTTATTTGCATTTTTTCCCGTCTATCCTTCTTCAAGTTCTTTATAATATACCCCAATTTATTTTCTCAATCTGGACCTGCTCTCCTTTCCTTATCCCCCTAATAAATATTACATCATAAAAAAATCCCGGATCCAGACTGGAAAACACAATGAAGAGTTCAATGAAGAGGCTGCCCTTATTAATGAAACTTCACCCTGCCATTTGAAAAAGAGCAAAAGCTAACCTGAGCTAGGGTCTTCTGATAGTTGTGTGTGTGTGTATATGTGAGTACATGTATATATATTAACTCATTTAATCATGACAACAATGTTATAAGGAAAGTATTACTATTAGCAAACTCATCATCAAAATTGTAGAGATACACTAATTTGCAGTCCCACCAGCAGTGTAAGAGTGTTCCTGTCTCTCCGCATCCTCGCCAGCATTTGATATTTTGGGATTTTTTGATAGAGGCCAATCTCACTGGGGTTAGTCAATATCTCATTGTATCACCTATGTTTTCAAAGAATTTAGACATAT
Source organism: Propithecus coquereli (assembly GCF_000956105.1). Lineage (NCBI taxonomy): Eukaryota > Metazoa > Chordata > Mammalia > Primates > Indriidae > Propithecus > Propithecus coquereli. The sequence goes on along the minus strand of NW_012136636.1, from coordinate 1,245,847 downwards.
ATTTTGTTTGTTTTTATAACTTCCCATTTGATTTTACATTGGTATTTTATTGTATAATATTGGTTATAACAATTTTCCATTTTGGTATAAAATTTTATTATACAGGCCAATATGAGAATGAAGTGTCAGAGATACTAAAAAAATGTAGTGTGCTAATCACAATCTTATCTTACAAGAAACTACACTGTGTTCAAGTTTGATTTAATAAATGAAAGATTGACTCAGTAAAAAAAAAAAAAAAAAAGTAGAGATACAAAAACTAAAGCAGAGCAGTTGAGTGGCTTGCCCAAATATGCAACTTGCAACTTGTAAAGGTGGACTTTGAATCTCAGTGGTCTGACCCCAGAAGGCACATTCAAACCCCACTCTCTGCTGCCTCATAAGAGCATAACCCCATGTCTCTTACTCACTATGGCATTCCCGGCTTCTGATGCACAGAAAATACTCAGTGCAAATTTGTGGAATGAAGGCAGCATACATACTCTCCCGTTGTTTCTGTAGGAAGAAAAGGATCACAGAAATGGAAATCCTCTTAAAAAAGATAATTATTAGCTTCTGAAAATATTCCACATCAAGCTTAAATAATTTCAGGGAAACTAATGGAGCCAATATAAGGAGGTAAAGGAGAAAGATGATAGTAATGCTAGGAATGTACTACATATAAATATCTTTG
>NW_012136636.1:1242052-1244151 GCF_000956105.1 Propithecus coquereli | reverse complement strand
ATGCCAGTACCATGCTGTGTGATTACTATAGTTTTGTAGTATATTTTGAATTTAGGTAACGTGATGCCTCCAGCTTTGTTCTTTTTGCTCAAGATCACTTGGCTGTTTGGGGTCTTTTGTGGTTTCATACAAATTTTAGGATTTTTTTTTATTTCTATGAAAAGTGTCATTGGGATTTTGATAGGGATAGTATTTAATCTGTAGATTGCTTTGGATCATATAGACTTTCTAACAACATTAATTCTTCCAACCTGTGAGCACAGAGTGTCTTTCCATTTATTTGTGTCTTCTTCAATTTCTTTCACCAATGTTTTATAGTTTTCAGTGTGTACATCTTTCACCTAATTGATTCAATTAGTTCCTAAGCATATTTTTTGATGCAATTGTAAATGGAATTTTTAAAAATTTCTTTTCTGGGTAGTTCATTGTTAGTGTGTGCTACTGGAAACTAACATACATATCATTTAGAATATAATAATGCTGTTTTTCCCTTACTTTGAAAGGGATTCTTTGGTTCCCAAGCCAAGTGTGAGTCATAGAGACTCAATTAAATGTACTGAATTGAACTATTTCTTTAGGGAGACAGCAAACAAAATTCACATCTGTTGGCAGTCTTATTATACCTTGTTTACTTACATTATTAACCACTCTGTTTATGCTAGAGCCTTCCTAGGAGCTCACCCTATGTTGACTCAACCAAAAAGAATAGTTGGACAGTTCATTCAAATGTCCACTTTGGGAGTAGGGAATGAGAAGTTGATTGAATAGATAGCACTTGTAATTGCTGATTTGACAAATGAAAAAAAAAATGACCATGAAGACAACGTATTTGATAAAATCTTTAATAAAAACAATGTGTAAAATAGTATTATGAAGCCTTCTTTAAAATAAATTGTACATTTCATTTTAAAATACAAGTAACGATACTAAAAATAAATAAAGAAAGAAAACCCATTAAAAAAGGCTATTTAAATAGGGAAGATTTTTTCCAGCTAATGCATATGAAATTTTGCCTCATAAATTGTATTACCCAGCTGTAGCTTCTTGGAAAACAGTAGCTAGAGAACATTTTGATAAAAACAAACTGCCAACATGGACAGCAAGGTGCTACACAACAGCAACAACAACAAGAACATTTCAAAAGCAGACGATAATTATTTTTTTCCTTACATGCCTAGCAGTAGACTTTTTAAGTGGGAACCGAATTAATCTTTATTAATCCGTGTCATTGTGATTGCATAATGTCTGGATTTGAATGTCTGATGTGCAACACTCTCTTCCCTCTTCCTCTGGCAATCAGAAGTGTGAAAATAAACCTTACACTTTAATAAAAAACAACTCTGAGTTTTTAAAAAAATAGGTATAATCGTTTGAACCAAAACGAAAAAAAAAATTGCAGGAGAAAAAATATACACCATGTCAGAGTTGCAGACATGCTCTTTTATGTTAATATATGCACTGCTATATGTCATGGCTGTGAAAATAGGCAGTGAAACAAGAAGGCAGGTGGCCAAATATGTACAGAGAATTAAACAAAAAAATATATTCATGTGTATTTTTTAGAATCTCTCTGTAGAGCTTAATTAATACCTTTAAAATTACTTCCTGGAATGATCTGTATAGCGTCCCAGCTGAAATTGCCATTATTTGTTAATTAGCAAGGAAGGTCAAGTTTCATAATAAACTGATAAATGCAAACACAAACACCCATGACTTGTGAAGCAACCTGCCAAAGGGGACTAGCTCCTGCCATGTTCAGTGTTTTCATTTGCTTATGTGGTTAGTCTGGATTATGTCTGTGAATGTATTCTCTGCCTGTAAAAGGCACACACACAACATCAATATTTAGTGCATTTTATGCTGCCAGAGTAGGCCAAACACCACAGTGTTTTACTTATTCTTCCCTAAAAATTTATTCTAATCTGATCTCAGAATTCCAGACCTTATGATATGTTAGTCCACACCCAGGGTCTGGCTGGCTGGCCCTGTCTCATTCTGATCTAGCTCCCAAGTGTAGACTGTTAAAAGGCACCAGGCACATTCCTAAGATCATCTTTAAGAATTGTGGTTCTGATAAATTCCTTATTATTTTTTCTAAA
>NW_012136636.1:1236463-1237582 GCF_000956105.1 Propithecus coquereli | reverse complement strand
CCTGTAGTCCCAGCTACTCGGGAGGCTGAGGCAGAAGGATCACTTGAGCCCAGGAGTTTGAGGTTGCTGTGAGCTAGGCTAATGCCACGGCACTCACTCTAGCCAGGGCAACAGAGTGAGACTCTGTTTCAAAAAATAAAATAAAATAAAATGCTAATCATATTATGCTACTATAAATGAATGCATACCACCAGAGAAGATGTGAGGAATTGGGGCAGATTACAAGGGCCAAAAAAAAAAAAAAAGGAAAAGGATAAAAAAAGAAAAATTACCCATTGATTTTCATCCAGAAAAAATCTTATTTATTATATTTCTTGCAAATATTTCTTGCCACTGAGGGGTATATATCATTGTTTATAAATTTTTAAGACTATGATTTATTTAAAACTTTATTTAAAATGTTTTTCATGTCACTAACAACTTTAATGATGATTATTTTAATGGCTGCATACTAATGTATTGTTTTTATATACTATAATTTACCAAACACTCATAACATAATTGGCTAGTTAGATTGTTTCCAAGTCTTGGCAATATAAATGATGATCTAATAAAGATCTACGCACATGGACTTTTTCTTCTTTTTATATTTTGTAAGAATAGTTACTTGATGGAAAATTAGTGCACAGAAGACTACATGGGTCTTTAGATATTTTGTGTGTTTATTGTCACGTGGTTTCTGAAATGGCATTTTCATCGTATTTGCTAGCATTAGTTGTTCTCCATTCCATTTTTGCTAAATGGTCAGGTCCCCAAAATACTACAGTAGTCCCCCTTTGTCTGCAGAGAATATGTTTCAAGACCCCCAAAGAATGCCTGAAATGTCAGATAAAATCCAATCATATGTATACTATGTTTTTTCCCATACACACATATGATTAAGTTTAATTTATAAATCAAGCACTGTAAGAGATTAACAACAATGACTGATAATAACACACACAATTATAATACTATACTATAATGAAAGTTATGTGAATTGGTCTCTGTCTCTCATAATATTAGATTGTATTATAATTGCCTATTTGGGGCTGTGATTGACTCTGGGAAACTCAACTGCAGAAAGCGAAAACACAGGTAAGGGAGGGACCACTGTGCACTATGTTGTTGATTAATTTG
>NW_012136636.1:1232351-1236413 GCF_000956105.1 Propithecus coquereli | reverse complement strand
CTTTTTTTTTAGGTTAGAAATTATGTCTTTCTGCCATAAGTAGTAACTTATTATTTCATATTATTAATATTTGCCTAAATTCCCTAATTTAACATTAAATAGATCCCTTTCCTTCTCATGTTCTGGGTTTGACCAGACCATGTTTATCTGTCCATATTCCTCACAATTCTTAGAACTAATATCTTTATAATTGTTTACTTGCTATCGTCTGAACCTTCAGATACACTGATATTTCCTTCTCGATATACCACCATTATCAACAAAAACTCTGACAAATGTCCCTCAATATACATTTTGTTTTGTTTTTTTCACGTGCATTTATGTATCTCTATCAGTACAATTAATATAAGAAAGAAAATTATTGTTACATGAAGCCAACATAGGCACTCACTTGCATTTTCTAAGAGTGTGGTATAATCTAAGTAAGTTAGGAAATAAAACTGAATTACACTATCTTACCCTTGAGGGGCCACCGGAAGAGGGAGAAAGTGTATGATGGACTTTCAAAGTACGTGCCTTGTTTCTGCTCTTCTGGAAGCTGAGACTTACATTTGGTGAGGCTCTGGCTTCATCAGCACATCCATGAATCTTTAGGCATGTTTTCAGAGACCTGCCACTCAATGGAGAACAAGAACACTGACCTCATCTACTGTCATGGTAAGTATTGTGTTTCTGAGACAAACCTGAGAGTGACATTCAAGTGTTTAGGGATTAGAGGAGGTAGGAGGAAGAAGAGAGCTCGGTGGGTTGACCTTTACAAGAATGAAGACCACAGACAAATATGGGCAGTGAGAACTTTCTAGAAGTGAGTGATTAAATGTAAATATGCAATATCGACATCTACCTTGTTATGCTGTTTTCCTATTATTTTGGGTTTCCCTGAAAGCAGCCAGAGGCAAAGACTTGGGGAAGGTAGTTTACTTAGGAAATAATCTCAGGGAATAAGAAGGAAGGAGAATCCCAAGAAACTGAACTTGTCCCTCTGAATTGTTGGATTAATCCTGTCCCCTATTGGTTGAGGGTGTCCACCATGGGCTTGCGTTCCCTTGCACTTCCAGACAGTGCCTGCGTGCACACTGAGTGAGCCAAGATAAACGCTTTCCATCATTCATGTACTTTGGTGTAATCTTTTCCATCTATAAGTACATATTTTGGGGCATGGTTCTATACTGTTTTGGAAGTTTTGGGGGGGAAATCAAGAAATAGAGACAGCATTCTAAGTCTATGTCAGATTCCAGCAATAAGAATTGCTGTGGCATGTGAAGTGATATGGAAGTTTTTGGGCCAGCCATGAAGTCAGACTCCAAAGTGACTAGAATAACATATGTTTCTAAGGATTTGTGGAAATTTGGGGTAGGGTGTTGAAAATTTCTTAGGATAAAGGATAGGCAAATATGTGTAACAGTATGTAGGCAAAATGCATAATACATATTTGTCTCACTAAAAAACAATATATGGGGATTATTGTTTTCCAAATAAATAGTTTTAAAATTCCCTTGATATCAACTGTAGTTATTTTGTCTTTTAAAATAAAACTTGCTTTAGCTAACTGTCCCTTATCTTGGGAGGATCTGTGTTCTTCTCTCTTTCTCCAAACAGCAAGTAATCAAAATATAACATAATATAATGCAATATGATATAATAATATAATCCTATAATATAATGATACTCTGAGGGAACTTAACTCATAGAAGGGAATGAAGATATGAGTGCACAAGCTTGGGGAGGTGTTTTGAGTAGAGTGGTCTTTAATGTCTCTGTGAAGAGGTAACATTTGAGCAAACATCCACATGATAAGGAACCACCCAAGGTTTGAGGAAAGGTTGTACTGAGGGAGAATTTTCTAAAAGTTGAGGGAACATAAAATGAGGTGGAAGGTGGAGGACAGGGAGGGGTTAATAAGTGGGTTTCTGGTTTTCATTTGTGTTTTAAGATGAGCCATGATAAAGTGTATTTACATGCTGATGGGGGACAGGTGGGCTTGTGTCCTTGAGAATCTGTGCACACTTGAGTGAATCAGATTATTATGTGGGTCTTAAGGCACAACATCTACAGAAAAACAGAAACCGAGGTGTCAGTAGCCTGGAGTCCTGACATGATGAGCACATGTTTCTGCTAAGGGGAGCTGAACAAGGATTCTGCCTCAACAGAGGTTAAAACTGTCACAAGTCATAGAAGTCAGCAGTGGTGGGGTTCTCAGGTTCAGCCACCACCAGAAACTGCTGGCTTGGCACACCACTCGCCGGTAGTCAGTGGGAGATCAGCAGAAAGGCGGGGGGTGGGGAGCAGGCAGACGGCATGATGACACTCACACTCCCGGTCCAGGTGTGGGGCTCTTTAATTAGAGACTTTAGAGGAGAAGGAAGGGGACACATCTGTTTTAATTACAATGAGCCAGGCATGAGTAAGAAACTGGCTGAGGTGGAGCTGCTCCTTTTGGGTATACTTGCAGGGATGTTACGTGAGATGGCATGTGCTCTATATTGCTTCTCTAAAAACCAGAGACTTCTGAACTTGGCAACACAGCGAGCTCCAAGGATTTTGGCTGATGAGCTGAGTGAGGTCCTCTATCCCACTACCCACGTTTCCGTTGCCCCTTCCGCTGTGAATCTCTCCTTTCCTTCACAAACGTCTTCAAACTGGAAATCCCTAGTTATCTTGCTTTTCTTTTTCCAGCTTATTCTCCACTTCCCCTTATTGTGCTCTCATCTTTGTCAGACTCTTAAATTGCCGTCAACCCAGTCAGCAGTGCCATGGCTGGCATCGCTTCGTGGCTCATACCCACACTTGCTGTGATGTACCGCATTTCCTTACTCCCTCGTCCCAGGCCTCCTACCTTCTTCCTCTATCTCGCCCTCCTTCCGTGATCTCCTCGACTCAAGACTTCAGACTCTGCCTGGTCTCTCCCTGACTCAGAGCTCTAGGTCCCAAGGAGGCTCTGACAGACCTTTTTAAGCTACCATCTTCCCAGCACCTACAAGCGTGTATCACAGAGCCAAACTGAGTTTAGCATATTCAAAATTCAAGCTCATGATTTTCTCCCCAAACGGATGCTCAGTCTGTTCATCATTTCCCAAGGAATGTTACCATAATCTTTCTAGTTCTATAAGCTACAAATATTTCTGAGTACTTCCTCTTCTTGTCTCCCATAGTTTGCACATCACCAGTTCAACTTTTCCCCTTACAATTGTTTATATCCATACACTTCTCTAAATTTTCACTGCTACCACCTACTTAGTTAAAATAATGCTCACTGAGAGCTGAGGTGCCCAGCTCTGTGATAACTGCTTTATATAAATTACGTCATTAGGTGCTCGCAACCACCTTATCAAACATTGCCCATTTTACCATTGTCATCTCCTTCTTACACCTGAGGGGTGGGGCTTAGTAAGGTGTCATTCCCCACAGTCACACTGCTGAACAAGACAACTCTGACTTTTCTAAGCTCAGAGTGTGCTACTCTTTCAAGCCCCAGTTCAAACTTATTAAACTTCACTTATTCCCTGGACAGCAGCGTTAAACTTCTTAACTGACGTGCCTGTAATAATCTTAGTTCATCCCTTTTGAAACGGTCCCGGTCATTCCTCTATTCAGATCTTATACAGTTTTCCCTGGTTCCTAGGCAAAAGCCAAGGCCGATCAGAGACATACAGGTTGCTGCCTGACCTGGTCTGGCTCTTCCCCAGCTCCATAGAACTCTGACCCACTGGTTCCAACCTTGTCCCTACTCCCTGCCTACCAGCGAGCACAGGCCACAGACTTCTCTCCATTCTGTGACAGCCTCAGGGCATTAACACAGATTTCTGGATAGTTATTACTCTGATGTCATCATTATTTGATTAACCTTTGGATTCTAGACAACTCTATAAAATTCATGAGGGCTAAATTACATCTAGTTTTTATTCACCGTGCCTAGCACATAGTACTTAATAAATATGTGTTAGGGCAACATAGTTTCTTTTAACAAGTATAGAATGCTGGGCCGGGCGCGGTGGCTCACGCCTGTAATCCTAGCATTCTGGGAGGCCGAGGCAGGTGGATTGTTTAAGCTCAGGAGTTCGA
>NW_012136636.1:1221408-1230876 GCF_000956105.1 Propithecus coquereli | reverse complement strand
AGGTATAGGTACAGGTGTAGACATTGACACAGATACAGATATAGATTTAAATATAGATATATTTTCTGTGCCAGGAAATGTGCTGGATTCTGAAAACATGAGTGAGTGAAATAGCCTTTTAGATTATAATGGAAGTAAAAAGTTACAAAAAATGTTGCTACATACAATATTGCTATCTTTCTAGAAAACTCAGAATTTAAGGCATTTGAATTTGAGAATATAATAAAATCCATCAGTGATTTTTCAAATTCATTTCTTTCTTACTTAGTGTTTTTTATAATTTTATTGGAGTTGATGTCATCCCCCACTGTGGGTAGTGACAAAAGACCATGTATGGTATGCATTCTGCTCAGAAACACACGGATCTGCAATATCTTGACACAGCTGGAGTGATCAGAGAGGATGCTGCCCCATCTGAAGGTTCTGTTCAGGATATTTTCAGTCCATTCTAAAATTCCTGGAATGTAATTTACCTGCAGTTCATTATTAGCTTTGTCAAAGGAATTGCGTTTTGTGACATGCCTGCTTTTAGTATTCTAGGTTGTAGGGAAAACTCATTTGCCAGCATGCTTTTCCTAATCTCCTGGAAGACCCTGAAGATTTAAATCAAGATTAATATTTCCCCTTTATTTTAAGCTTCTTTCAACAAATTAAATTAAATAACTTTAGAGCCATCAAATGTAGTTTTTCCATTTTGCATTAAGTATGTAACAGACGTTTTTGAATGTGTGTAGAGTTTTTCTGCACTTACTGTATTACAAATGTAGGTGCTTTATTTAGATTTTAATGAGGCTCAGGATGTTAAAATCAATGGATTTTTTCATCATTTTGCTGTCAGTTAAGGCATTGCCCTAAGAACAGGCATAAGCCACTTATTTCATATTGCTTCATAGTGATTGATCTATTGCTCTTGAACTTTAAACTCTGAATTGTATGATCAGTGTGATAAGTACCACTTGGTTTCAAAATTACGTCCTATGGACAAGTCATTGAACAAGCATAAATGAAAAACTACACTACAGCCAAGGTCTAATCACTCCCAAACTTGTCATGACTTTCAGAATGTTTTTCACATTGAAATAAAAAGCTGCAGAGAATATCAAAAAGCATTTTTGGGTACTAAGCACACACCTAATAACTCAGTCAATTGCTCCCTGGTTCAGATAAGAAATGCTAAAGCTTACAAAAATCATATTTTTCTAAGTAGAATCATACACAGAACTCAACAAAATTGCTAGAAAGTAAAGAAATAAGGCAGCAGATAATTTGAGTAGTCTTTCTATGTCTTAGTTTTTTATATCCAAACACTCTGGTATTTATTAACTTGCTATTTGGACTTAACATTTCGTGGGGATTTTATACAAAGTTTTAATATGTAGTAATTTTACAATTAGTTAATCCATCTCACCCTAACCTAGTTTTTGATCTGCAGGGGTTACATGTTAAATTATACCAAAACACATAGCCTATTTAATTTTTTAAAAATACAAATTCTAACAAATATCCATATCTTATAAGTAATTTTTTTGTTTCGATATTTATTTCACTGTTCTTCACTTTATGCAAATTAAGATATGTATGCTATTAAATGCAAAAACCTATGAAAAATGTGAGGGTTGCACTGTTTAATAAATAATACTGTTTTAGTGTATTTAAAATTAAACTACATTTTTCTAGATCTCATTGTTAAAGTCTAGACATGGAATGTGAAAAATATAACTTGAAAAAAGACTTAAAATATACATACACATGTAAACATTTTCTTCTTATGACTTCTTTTCTCAGAATTTGAAGAAATCACATTATTATTTTTTCTTTCTTAATATGTGGTTGATCTTCTACAGTGGTTCCATTTCACAGTATTTCTTCTAAACTTCTAGAGAGGAGGTAAACTGAAACTATGAATTTAAAGAATTTTAAAGAATAAATGTTGCCAAAATGAAATTAGTTGCATTTTTCAGAGCATGGTCATTTAATATTGCTTTTTGGGGGGCAATGGGTGAAACAATAACCAAAAGTCTTCTAAAATAAATATTTCAATCGGGACCTACCTTTATAGAATTATCAACGCAAGTGTTCAGTTCCACTATTCTTTTTTACCATTCTAGTTCATAGCAATTTTAGATTTCAAATATATTTTCAAAAGTCATTTTCATATGACTTTTGTATGTTTTTTAAGAATTTAATGTAGGACAGTTAAATAAATTTATTAATACTTCATTTTGAGCAGCATTTTATCACAGATATGAAAACATACAATGAAATTAAGAGAGGAGTAGTAATTTAAACATTTGTTTCTTAAATATCTACTTTGTGAAAAGCTCTGTTTGGGGTGTAATTATAAATTAATTAAAATTAATTTGGAATTTAATCAGAAGCAAAACTATGGTAAGCCAAATAAATAAGGTTCCTATCCCCAAATTCCTCTGTCTTATATTCTAGTAGGAGAAGATAGTCATATAGGCAGTTGAAGAAAGCAGTAAAAGCAATAAATGCTGTAATGGAGTTATGTACCATGAATGATAGAAACTTAAATGTAGTGCAGTTGAATACACCTGAGTTGTTTCAAAAAAAAAAAAAAATGTATAAGCCAGTGAAACTTAGGCTGTGTCTTAAAGAATTAATAAAAGTGCCAACAGAGTTTTTTTGGTTAGTGAAAGGAAAAGTATATTCTAGCCAAATGGAATAACTCTTCCTCGGGGTAACATTTTCAGTAAAATGTACTATGTATTTTTGGCAGTTTTAATTAATCACATTATTTCATAATTATGATTATAATACAATGATATATTATAATATATTATTATAATGTAATATGTGAACATGTCTTGCTTACATATAAAATATGGAAGGAAATTTAAATAAAAACTCTAATGTTTCAAGCCCTTGCTAAGTCACTTTTCCTAACTACCTCAGTTCAGATTAGCATAATACCTTAGTGTTTTTGTTTTTGTTTGTGTGTTGTTTTACATACAACTCTTGATTCACAGGAAAAAGAAGAGATCTGGAATCAGATACGATATGTGGGTTGAATTCAAAACTGATGCTCACTAGGGAGGTAAATATATGCAAGTAGCAATCTCTCTAACCCCTTCTCCTGCTCATTAAAATAGGGATAATAATTGAAACTCTTCCTGGTAGGAAGTTCCACGTACAGCCCTTGGCCCATGGCCCATGTTAAGTAGTCATCAATTACTGTCATTAGCTTTGGTATTATTATCATCATCTTCTTCTTTATCATTAACATCATCACCACCATCACTATTTTTATAATGACTCATTCAGGGAGAAATTGTTAAATTAATATTAAGGAATTGAATAAAAAAAAATTTAGTTTGAAAAACAGCAAAGCAACTTTATCTATTTTTTCCCCCAGAAGACATCACACATGAAAAAGTAAGAAAGGAGACCATTGTTTCTTCTTTTTTGTTCAGATACAATTTCATTTTCAAATGAAAATTTCATTCTAAATATGCTTCTTTTCTTTTTTGTCTTTTCCTTAAACATTCAGTTTAAAAATACCAAGTATCTTTCATTTCATAAGTAAACAACTCATTTTTGGAAATTGCTACATAATATGTCTTTTCTTTATATAACAATTTTGAACAAAGACCGTCAACATTTTGGGAAAGTATGGTTGAGGCCACATTACTTCTAGGATTTAAAATCAGAGAATAAAAGGGAATAAAGTAACATTTTGTTTTGTAAATGACCACTATCCCTTCCTTTCAACATCACTAGAAGTGAATATTAAATGCAGGCACACAGGATAATATGTTTCCTAAAGGATTTTGGAGGTAAATTTGGTTTGGGAGAAAGATTATTGAAGTTGGTGCCAGAAGATATAATATAAATCCCCAAATCTGTCCTTTATTAACTGGAGGATCTTAAATCAATCACTGAATTTCTTTGAGGCTTTTTTTCCTTGATTGAAATTGAAATGATAAAACCAACCATTTGTTTTTGTTGCAAGAATGAATTGAGATAAAATATTTTGCTGACTGCTCTCTCATCTACAACTCTAAGATATTACTAATTAAAATAGATGTGGTTATAATTTAAACTGATGAAAAAATACCTCCTGTTCAATTTAATGAAAGTATGTTTCCTAGCAAATGAAAACTTTGATTTCCTCAGATCCAGAAACCACTAATTCAGAATGATTATGTGAAGTGTCTGTGTCAAAAAGTACTGCTCCCTAAAAGCTGTGTGTGTGTGTGTGTGTGTGTGTGTGTGTGTGTGTGTGTGCGCGCGCGCGCGCGCATTCGCATGTGCGTTCTAATGGCTTTCAATATCTGAATACTCTCTGTGTTTGCTATTAATTGTTTTTAAAATTCAAGCCCTACAGCTCTTTTTTCTTCATCCTTTCTTGGCCTAGGGGACTGCGGTACAGTGAGGACTTAGAGTTGGCAGTTGTTCTCAGAATTCTTTGGCAGTGAGAGCTCCTTTCATCTCCCCTCCCATCTTCAGTGTCTCACCTTCCACCTTTTCAAGCACTATGTAATTATCATGTCCGCGGACTACTTTTCTTTTCTCCATCAGCTTTGACAAGAAGATGGATCCTCCAGCTACAGAGTACGTGTCATTGTTCATGAAGCACTTGCCCAACAGGAACTTAAATATTAATTGTGAAAAAACAGCATGGGGTAAGGATCTTTGATGAACTAAAATTGCTGTTGTGCCATGATGTGAAGGGCCTTTAATTTTGCCATCTGGGTCTAATTGACAGAGAAGGACTAAGAATTGTAGCTTGGAGAATTGGTGAACTTTGCATATGGACAATTAACTAGAAAAAGAACAAGGCAGTTTGGAAAATCATAGGCATCTCTGAAAAAGAAGTGTCTGCCTACCTTTGGGTTATGCATTTCTCCATCAAGGAGACACGTTTCTCGCCATGAAGAGTAGTTTGGACTGTAGTTAAGATTAGCGTCGGGGCATTTAAACCTAAATAAAGCTTACAGCATCCTCTAGAAGCCCAGGCTCTCATCCTATGATCACTGGTGTTTTCCTGGCTCCCTTTTCCCCCTACACTTCCAATTACAACAAGATATCATTTCGCCAGATCTATGACAGAGAATGTGAATATCTCATTCATGTGATTTAATAGATATTCATCTCTGATAGAAAATAATGGAAATAAATCATGTGTATATTTTTGTTAAAAATGAATTAATTCTGGATTTATTCACGTATCAGTTTTTATACTCACAAAAGCATGAAAGAGAGCAGTATTGAGTAAAACCACCAGATGTTTGGAAAACAATTTACTAGAACGTCTAGAAAGATAGTTATTAATCCTGTTATTTTTCAAATAACAATTTACTAATTTTAATCCTTTAAGTGATCTTGTTTTTTTTTTTTTTTTTTTTTTTGAGACAGAGTCTCACTCTCTTGCCTGGGGCGAGTGCCGTGGCGTCAGCCTAGCTCACAGCAACCTCAAACTCCTGGGCTCAAGCAATCCTACTGTCTCAGCCTCCCGAGTAGCTGGGACCACAGGCACACGCCACCATGCCCGGCTAATTTTTTCTACATATATTTTTAGCTGTCCAATTAATTTCTTTCCATTTTTTGGTAGAGACGGGGTCTCGCTCTTGCTCAGGCTGGTCTCGAACTCCTGAGCTCAGGGCGATCCGCCTGCCTCGGCCTCCCAGAGTGCTAGGATTACAGGCGTGAGCCACCGCGCCCGGCCTTGTTTTTTTCTTTCTTTCAAATCATATTTCTTAAACAAAACACAGCCTAACTCTCCTACAGCTGACATTAGGTTTTATGATTAGCATGGAAAAATACTTCTAATTTAGATTTCTTTTATTATGAAGCCAGTGAAAACATCTGTTTTCCTTACAAAAACATTAGCTATATAAAAGTGAATTTTAAAAAATGAACTATTGAGATTTTGACCATTAAGGTTAACAAAGTAGTATTTGAAGATCATATTCCTTCCACTCCCCCACTTTTTTGGTATTGAGGACTTTAAAAATGAAAGATATGTGTGGGAAAATTTTATATTAGATAGATTTTATTTTATATTTGAAATTATATGCATTGGCTATTATAATTTTAGGGCAACTGTACCTTAGAAATCACCTAGTTTAATCCTTTCTTTGTAAAGATAAAGCAACTGTGACTCAGAGGGTTATACGACTTCATAGGTAGTATCATAGCTGCCTCTGACTCTCCCGACTTCAGTCTGACACTCAACCTATTACAACAATTCAGAAAGAATTACAAGTACAATCCGAACATGTTACTTATAGCTTCAAGATCTCTGGACGAAAATAATTATAGAACAATTACATAACAAACTCAATTTGCAACCTCCATATACGATTCAAAGGATAATACTAGAAGAATCTTGAATCTGATCTTGAATATTGCAAATTGTTAAGAGGTGAGGAAAAAAGAGAACAAATTCCTAGGAGAAAATATATCTGTGTTTCTTATTTAAAATATATTCGAATAGGAGGAAAAGAGCAGTTAAGACAATCGCTTTCAGTCATTCTTTAAGATGCCTCACAGTATATGATTGAACAACTTTGTGTTTGGCAAGCGTCTCCCAAGCTAAATAATTCTTTTAGTCCTTATCCACCTCTCTTTGCATCCTATAGTCACTGCTTGCATATGTTAGAAAATATATGTTTCTGTAATCTATTTTATAAGCTCTGTGTTTTCACTTAACACTTGAGGTGTTGGCATTGACTTTCAGAAACAAAATAAATTTTAGAAGAACCTTACAATATGCTGCTGCCCCTGTTTCTAGCTATAATAATGGTTTACATGTGTTGAAAATTGTCATTTCAAAAATAATTAATGATCTTTTTAATATTTGAAGGTTAAAAAAATATTTACAGTTTGCCTAAGAATTATGCCAAGACTTATTTCCTTTTTATCATTTCAGGATATGCAAATCAAACCCTTTCACGACATCCCCTTAATTCAGACTGTGAAAATACTAGAGGTTGCTGAACTTTTCTTTTCTTATGAACCAGTCAGTATGATCAAAATGAACATGCCAAAATCACTTTATCTTAATCACAATTCTTTAATTAGAATAACGTATGTCTTGGAAGAAAGACATTCTATGCTTTCCATGGGCTATGCTTCCAGCCCCCTGAAAAGCCATCAGAGTGAAGGCGATACATGGAACACCTACACAAATAAATGCTTTTCCAATCTCATTTTTGCTGTGTTTTAAAAAAATAAGTATATTTCTTGTGATTCAAATGCTGCTGCCTGTGTGTCTTCTGTACACTGCTATTAGCCAGTAATGAGATATTCCATACACTGATATCAGGCTTCTATTTCTCTCCATGCCTGCCAAAACATTCTCTTTTAATAACACCCTAAAACAAGTCTTTTCAGTCCTTTCTCTTATATAAATGTATTCTTGTTCCTGTGTTTTATTAACATCACCGGTGCTGTCTCCTAGGTAAAAGTTTAATTACTTGGCTGTGATTCACAGAAATGGAGTAGCAACTAAATTACTGAGAGAAGATATCAGAAAATCAGTTATTGTTATGTCACAGGTAAAACTCTAAAAGAGAAAATAAAGAAACCATCTTCAATATATTAATATGCCCATATTTCAGGACAAAGCACCTCAAATCTTTTTTATACGTGGAAGGGTAAGAAGAAGAACATCAATATGCCAATAAGCAGTGCCTACTTAACACTGATAAATGGGTACTGACTTTATCATTATGCCACCCCTTTAGTGACTATCTCTTTGTTGCTCATTAATTAAATTTGGGTTAGCTATATTTCTGTGAACCTTCAATAACTGTTTGAGTGCTAGGGGAGAATCAAAACCTCACTTCTAATTAAAGTCATAATTGTGATTTGTAGTCTTTGAAGGTAGTTTTCTCCCCAAAATGCTGTTCCTGAGATGATGTTTTATGTCCTAACTTCTTTCAAGAAATTCTAACTCTCAAATCCATTATACAATATATACTGTAAAGGTATATCAAAAAATTAAAGAGAAACACACCTCTCATATAACACAAAACACAAGGTCATTGCATTTATTTCTATTATCAGATAATTTTTTGGAATTCACTGATGCGTTTTTACCAATTTTAAAGAATTTATTTAAAAGTGCATGTAGTAATAAGAGCTATTTCAATTCTTGTAGTCTAGAAAGACACCCTTCAAGAATGGTCAGTTGAACATGATCCTGAAGAAAGTGTGGGAGTCAGTCATGGCACTGTCGGGGAAAGAGAAGGAAGTCAGAGAATATTAGGTGCAAACCATCCACTCTCACTTACCTTCTTCCCATACACTGCTTTACTTTGACTTTTCATAAATAACTGACGCTAAACACCACACACCCCACAACACCCCCCCCACACACACACACACATACACACATGCACTAACCCACTGTAGGGGACAAGGGAAATCTTCTCTTTCATCCTCTGAAAGTTCATTCCAAAATCAACTCACAACAGGCATATTAGGAGAAATGGCATGCAAATTTATGAGCATGCACAGGGGAGAATCGAGGTACAGATGGTTATATACCCTTCTTCTTGGGGACTGGAGGATAGGAAAGCGTAGATGACTTTAGGGAGATAGTGGATGATTTTTAGGGAAATTCAATGGGCTTTAAGAACGCAGAATGGCCTGGGATGAAGTCTGTTGGGCCCGCAGGGCAGACAATGGTTGGCAACAAGTCTGCCCCAGTGTGTTAACAGACTTCAGTCTTTCTCCCTGGCGATGTGAGTTCAGTTAACGAAAAATGACCTCAGGAAAGGTTTCCAGAGGTCAATGTTCTCTTCTTTGGTGGGTCCAGACTTCAGGCAGGTGAGGGAACTTCAGAGAAACAACTTCATCCTGTGCTGTGGGAGGGACCAAGGACGCAGTGGGGGCAGCTGAGAGACCTTGAGGCTTCTTTCAGGTCTGCATGTCAAAGTGCATAGTTTGGGGTATTTGTCTCTGAGACCTAACGACACACACATACACACACACACACACACACACGCGCGCACACACATTCTGTTTCTCATTCTAGAAAAGAATCTCCATAAAGAAAGGAGCCTTGCTGAGTTTACCCCTATTTCTCCAGTATCAGATTATAGTGCAATTAGAGAGAAGATGCTTAACAAATATATTTTTGATATATTTTTGAGTGAGTTAAAGACTTGTGTGAAGAAATGCCTCATTCCTGAAAATCACACAAAGAATAAATAAACTCCCAACTATTATTTATTTTTTGCAACACTTGCCATTAAATGATTCGGTATATTATGGTCTGTGACTACACTCTTTTGAAGTGGTTGGAGAAGCAGACAAGGTGGGTGGGAAAATTCTCAGCATGGAAGTTAGGGTGTGGCCCATGCCTATGCAGTATTAAGTAACTAAAAAACTAATGAAAGTAATAACATTTTTATAATTATATAATTAATACATATTTTTAAAAGTATGAAAAATATCAGGTACAGAGAAGCCAGTCTAGCGAATAGCACATTGACT
>NW_012136636.1:1208499-1221273 GCF_000956105.1 Propithecus coquereli | reverse complement strand
TGGAGAGTTACATTATGCCTCTCAGTTCTAGGCAAGTTTTCAAATAATTTAAACTAAGGCAGGTATTCAATTATTAAATATATGCAAGTCGCATCCACTCAGCCAAAACCATAAATGAATACAAATAGAATAGCTCATTAATCCCCAGTTAACATGAAGTTAAACCTGGTAAATATGGTTTTAAATAGAAATACACACATATGTATACATACATAAATTTTTGTAAGAGAACATTATTAACCCCAAGAGAGAAAACTTGTTGGAATAATAGAAAAAGTGTCTGAAACTCAGCCTGTTTGGAAAATATGAGAATATACATTAATATCATTATGAGTTAATAATAATTTAAAACCTAATAGGTTGGCAAAAATTGGAACAAAAACAAATGTTGGCAAGGGAATGATCAATAGGTTACTCATACATTGTTGGTAAGAATAAGAACTGACAGAAAACTTTTGCATTACCATGCACAGTTATTTTCCATGCCTATTTTATTCCAGCCCATAACCCTAGAGTATGTAATCAAGAGAAGACTTTGCACATGTGACCAGAGACATGTATAAGAATTTTTATAGCACTTCTAATAGCAAAAACTGAGAAACATTTGCTCTCTGATGAAAGAATGTACATAAATTACAGTTTATTCACAGGATGGGATGGAATATTACTTGAGGAAAAGTGAATGAGTTGCAACTACATGCAATAATATGAGGAAAATGTTTTTGTGCCCAGTGAAAAAACCCAGGAATAGAAGTCTTCACACAGTAAGATATGTTTTTTTAAAAATAAAACTCAAAAGCAACTGTCACTAACCAATATGTATTTTACTCACAAATATATATGCTGTGAAACTTTAAACATGAAAATACAGATGAGTGTATATTTCAAGACAGTGTTTCCCTCTGTAAAAAAGCAGAGGTGCCAGATCCAGGCTGAACACTTGAGTAGACAGAAGTGATGAGTGATCTTTTTAGTTCTTGAGTTGTGAGGTGTGTCCATGGGGATTTGTATTTTTAATTGATGAGAGGGTCATGATGGACCAGCAATAATAATTTTGAATCAAGGATTATGATTAACCAAATTTGGTGCATGTGAGATCTGCATTAAAAACATAAGGATAACGATAATGATGATCATCATAATAATGACAAAACTGGAGAATTTCACATAAACAGGAATCACATCTCTGTGACTTTATTAGCACAATCATCCTCTCTCTCTCTCTCTTTCTCTCTACCCTCTTTTTACTATCTACCTCTCACTCCAACTCCTCATCCTATGTTAGGCCCTGTCTACTGTTTAGTTATGGCCCCTGTGAAACTTGCTGTTGGCTTTTCTTCAACTACCTCATTCTACACATATCATATTAGTGTCTTCTAATTTTTTTTCAATTGAACTGGTTGATTCATTGAATGTGGTGGTTACCAGAAATATCTATCAGAAAAGCACTAGGGTGTGGCATTCAAAGAATGATGGGTTTGAATTTGGGGGGAATTTTTACATCCATTCATTGTTTTTCAAGGTGAGGATCTATTGTCCTCAAAATACGTCACGCAATCAGCTAGCCAGAAAGTTATCTGTTCCGATAATATCTTTAATCACATTTAAATAAGACAGAGATAATTCACTGTGATATAAGAAAACCTAGTTTCATCCTAAAATTTCTACAATTCATTGTTGAATGCACCAGAAACATTATATTAATAATCTGGCACTAAGCCAGGAGATACACTAATGCTATCCTCATTAATAACAATTAAATGTTGTAGGAAACATATTGAGTTCATCCTTGCACTTTGTTTTCATTAGACACTTATGCCAAAGCTTTCAATTTGATTCACTTTTTCTAATTAAGGAATTTTTGTTTGATTTGAAAATAATAATTAGAAGAAATGTAGTGAATTTGATTTTCAATTCAAGGTAAAGAGAAATGTTCTATTTTGTTCATATTTAAAAGATATTCCATAATTTAAAACAAAGAGACAGAATAACAAATTCAAATACTAAATATGACAAGATATTTATTGCTATGGTTTGAATGTGTCCCTTCAAAATTCAGGTGTTGTCAATGTGACAGCATTAAGAAGTGAGGCCGGTAACAGGTGATTAGGTCATGAAGGTTGCTTTCTCACACATGGGATTAGTTGCTTTTATAAAAGAGACTTCATACAGCCTTCAGCTCACTTGCGTTTCTACCTTCTGCCATGTTAGGGCACAGTGGTCCTCCCCTTGGAGAATGTAGCAACAAGGTGCATCTTGAAAGCAGAAAGAAGCCATTGCTAAGCAACCAAACTTGACAGTTCTTTAATCTTGGAATTCCCATCCTCCAGAACTGTGAGAAAAACTATTTCTGTCCTTTATAAATTACCCATTCTCAGGTATCTTGTTATGGCAGCACAAAACACACTCAGACAAAAATTGGAACATGATGAGGGAGTGTTGCTTTAATAAATACCAAAAAAATGTGGAAGTGGTTTTAGAGCTGGGTAATGGGTAGAAATTGGGATAGTTTTGAAGGACATAATAGAGAAAAACCTAGATTGCCATAAACAGAGTGTTAAGAGCCATTCTGGTGAGGGCTCAGAAGAGGAGAACTGTAGAAAAAGTCTGAGGTCTTCTTAGCAATTGCCTAAGTGGTTGTGACTTGAATTCTGGTAGAAATATGGACAGTAAAGGCAATTCTGAAGAGGCATAGATGGAAATGATGAATATCTTATTGGAAACCGAAGGGAAAACCATCCTTGTTACAAGGGCAAGTAATTTGGCTTAATTATGTCTGTGACCTAGGATTTTATGGATGGCAAAACTTAAGAGCAATGAACTAGGATATTTGGCAAAAGAAATCTCTAAGAACAAAGTGCTCAGCATGCTGCAAAGCTTCTCTTAGCTGCTTATAGTAAAATGGGAGAAGAGAGAAACAATTTAAAGATGGGATTTATAATTGAAAGGGAAGCAGAATGTAAAGATTTGGAAAATTCTTAGCCTAGCCTCATAAAGAATGAAAAAGCTTGTTTAGGAGAGAAAAACAAGGGTGTGGCCAAGGGACCATTTGACAAGGAGATTTGCATGGCTAGAAATAAGCCAGGTGCTATTCAGCAAGAAAGTAAGAGAATGACCATGAGCACATTTTAGAGATCTAGAAGGCTACCATGCATGTCACAGATCCAGGGTGGCAGGACCTGGCAGAGGCCCCCAGCAGGGCAGTGCTTAGTGGAGTCATGGGGCAGGAGTAATTTAATTCATTATTTTTCTTTATTTTTTAACTGGAACATATCTATAGAGATAAATTTTCCTCATCAACCACTCAATGATTCTGTCGTATAGTACACTAAAAAGATTGAATAAGTGCTTAATTATTTCCCTTTATTTCCAAGTTTTAAAATTAATTTTTAACCCAGGATTCTTCACATAAGACAAATATGTCTCCAGTTGTCAGCCAAAATTCTCAAACTTGTATTTTAACCCTTAAATTAAGGATATTTATTTTAAATTCTGTGTCTGACATCTTCATAATATAAAATCCTGTGTTTTTCTTTCTACTTGCATGCATATATGTAAATATTATATATGTATATTTTAGACATACAGATATATGAAAATTGATTAAACTGCTGGGCATTGCATATGAAAAATTTCCCAGATAATTTGACGTTTTGGGACTATATTTTCTTTCTCCACAAATGACTTCCAGTTGATTCTGACATATGTCTAAACTGTGGAACTAGAATCCCCAACTATCCTAAACTGATCAGGAATGAATATGTATGTAGTTTGACCTCAGTATCTATTAAGTTTGGCACTTCCAGTTCACTATTCTTCCTAAACTATAGGTAAAGTATAAGCAAACATCTACCAAAAATCTTTACTTGATTGGTTCTGAATTTCGATTTCTGTCTCCAGATTTCCATTAACTTTTGAATGTGTTCACCTGTTAGCTGTGTAATTCCTCATTATGTGTTAGTCTTAGCGTTATTGCTACAATGGTGTCTTAATTTGCTTGGGCTGCCATAACAGAATGTCACAGATTAGGTAGTTTAAACAACAAAAATTTATTTTTGTATATATCTGGAGGCTGGAAGTCCGAGATCAAGGTGTCAGCCCGATTGTTTTTGGGTGAGTACTCTCTTTTTGGCTTGCAGATACTTGCCTTCTCACTGTATGTTCATATAAACTTTCCTCTGTGCACACACATTCCTTCCTCTTCTTATAAGGACATCAGTCCTATTGGATTAAAGATTTGCCCTTATGACATCATTCTGTCTTAATTCCCCCCCTTGAAAACCTTATCTTCAAATACAGTCCCATTGTGGGATACGGAAATTACATATGAATTTAGGGGGACACAACTGTGTCTATAACAAATGGAAAGAACTCTCGAGGTATATCTGGGTTCATCAAGAATGTCTGTCTTTGTGTAGGAGAATTGGCTGTGTACACTGTATGGATTTGCTTACTCTATTCTTTCTTTAAAGCATCTGCCTCCTCACAGAAAGATTTAAGGGTATTTTTATTTTCAATAAAGCTATTGTTAAATATTCTTAGTCAATAGAATCTTCTGTAATTGGTTTCCATAATTGGTATGGTTCAGTTTATAAATAAATAAATAAATACCTTCTTTGTTACTATTGCTCAGTATCTGATAAAATATGCAAAGAAAAGAGATCTTAGAAAATACTGAATTTGAGTTTTGGAAAACATTACAATATTGGAGACCAAGATAGCAATTTTAAAATTTCCAAAATCAGCTGTTTAAGGGGAGAATCTTTGGTTAAGCAATGTATCATACCAAATGTATTATATTAAGTTCATGTTATCAAGTTGACATAAACTAAGTATTCTGTTTAAAAATGACCAATAGAAATAAATTGTCGTCATGGGAGATCATCTCGAGAGTCAACTCATCCTAACCTACCTCTTCATGTGGCAACTATAAATTTTGCTACAGTCTTGAAAGTCTGGGAATCTGTTACCATTAAAAGTTATATATTTCAAAGAAACATGAACAAAAATAAATTATTTCCCGTTGGCATCAACATTTACTTCTAAGACGATATTTTCCCTGCATTCTCCAGATGTGGTTACTGGGTCACACTCAATGTTTGCTGCAGCTCTTACTACACAATAATCTTACAAAATATTATGTAAAGAAAAATAAATAGAAAATTCTAAAGATAGACTATACATAACTGTAATAATGCTATTTTAATATAATTAAAAGTTATTAGTAGTTAATGTGTGTATGTGTGTCTACGTGTGTGTGTGATCTGAAATAGTGACTCAATCACCATTAATCATATATTAGTTCATTAAATAAGAAATGTCTGATTTCAAATCAAAAGCATAGTTTATTATGTCTCAAACAAGAAGCAGTATAATCAATCAAAGTATGTGTCTAAACTACCAACACAGTTTTGCCATCTTAACAATAGCTTGTTTATGCCAGCAGGGAAGATTCCTGGAGAGTGAATGGTGATGAAATTGCCAAAGGCGTTTTCCACAGCTTGTTGAGAATGGAGTATTTTTCCTTGCAAGAAGTGGTCCGAAGCCTGGAAGAAGTAGTAGTTAGTTGGTGCAAGGTCTGGTGAATACAGTGAATGACAGAGAGTTTCCAAGTCCAGCCTCTGTAGTTTCAGCAGTGTTGTTTGTGTGACACGTGGTTGAGTGTTGTCTTGCAATAGGACCAGCCTGTCTCTATTGACCAATCATGGCTGCTTAATCACAAGCATGCTCATCATTTCCGCTATAATCGATTGACCAGGTTTCATGAAGCTGTAGTGGATAATACCAGTGCTGGACCATCAAACAGACACCATTAGCTTCTTTTGATGAATATTCAGTTTTGGACCGTGTTTCGGCACTTCATCTTTATCTGACTATTGTACCAAATGCTTGTGATTGTCAAAAAGAATCCATTTTTCAACACACTTAACAATATGGTGTAAAAATGGTTCACCTTTATGTCATAACAGCAAACAAAGGTAAGCTTCAAGATGATTTATCTTCTGATGCTTGTTTAATTCATGTGGAACCCATCTATCCAGCTTCTTCCCCTTGCCAATTTGTTTCAAATGGTCCAACATTGTTGGAATGGTAACATCAAACCTTGCTGCTAATTCACACGTAAGTTGAGATGGATTCGCTTCCACTACAGTTTTCAGCTCACCATTATCTATCTTGGTCTCAGGTTGCCCACGTGGCTCCTTTTAAAAACTAAAATCACCAGAACAGATCTTCTCAAATCATCAACGTACTGTGTGTTCATTAGCAACATCCTTCCCAAACACATCGTGGACATTTTGAGCAGTCTACACTGCATTTGTTCCACAATGAAACTCATATTTGAAAATAACATGATTTTTTGACTAATCCATAGTCCCACAAAAATTTCTCTAAAAAAATGTGAAAGGTAATCACAAGCCAAAATATGCATTTGAAAGACTGAAGATGTACCTTCACAATAAAAATGAAATAAGAAGTGTCCAAGTGAAATGTCAGAGATATCAGCTATCAAACTTAGTATTTATGAAAATTGGACTTTTCATATTTAATATTTGTGACCCCACTCCTACCAACGCAAATACAGAAAGTATTTATCTGGCCCTTTGCAGAAATAGTTTCTAATCCCTACATAGTATGACTTTCCAATATCTGAAAGATGGTAGAGTGCTTATAAAAATATAATGTACTTCTAAATCTGTGTGGTTCATAGATCTACTGATTCTTTTAGTACTCCTGTAACAGATTTGAATTTCACAGGCATTTGTGGAACATATATTCTTTTCACATATTTTATTCATAAAATTCCTATTTTTTCACAACACAGTGATATAACTACAATCTGTGCAGAGCCTTTTTCTTTACATTTTGAAACTTTAGAAAGTGCCTTTTAGCATTTCTCACTTAGCTCTTTTGAACAATAAGCTCAAATAAAGACTGCCATTTTAGGAAAAATTAAGTAACACCAATCCCCTTTCTTTGGGCCAAGATAACCAATTTGTTTGTTTTTGTTTTTATTCTGTCTATTTACATTGAACTAATTCTCCAGAGTCCTCAAATACTCTTCTATGTTTCTATTCCCTTTATATTTTCTTCTCCTTTTGTTTTCTACTAACGAGTATTTTACTGCATGAGAGTATATTAAACTTGATATATATTAACTGCCAAAAACTTGAGTAGCTTTCTTTTGACAACAATGCATTAGATAAAATTAAGGAAGAAAGATATGTTTATTTGAATATGAGAGAAGCTCAAGATAAAAATAACTATCAGGATGAGTAAAGACACTATAGATATAGCAAGGCAACTTTTCAAGGAGGAACATAGGTTATGATCTGGATCTTGAGAAATAAACTTTATTTAACAAAGAGCCAAAATCAAAGAGGAGTGACAGGAAGGAAAAACAAATCTAGGTGGCAATGATAGTTATAAACTAGTTCTAGTAGCAGGATTAGGCTACTGAATAGAGAGAAAGAAAAGTGAAGTTTTAATGCTACTCCTGTTTCTGCCATGTCTACTACTTCCTTAGTCTCCTTGGAGAATATGTCAATGATCCCATTCCCCAGTTAGCATGTCCTCAGTATTTATAACAGTCAATCTACCCCTAATCTGTAATATAGATTAATTTTTAACTAATTCTCCCATTAAAGTATAAAAATTTATTTATAAAATAAACGTTTAATTACAGCTTAGCTACTTTGGGAATTTCTATGACTTATTTTTTGTTTCTCATTCTATCAAATGTTTACCTTTTGCTTTTATGTAATAAGTGCTATTTTTCCTATAGTTGTTTTTATATATTTCTCCACAACACTGTTTTATAATTTATTGGTTAGAATGTAATTATATCTATATTGTCCTTTCTTTAGTAATATATTAAGAAATTCTTGCACAGGGATTTCCAGAATCTAATTTTTGTTTAATAGAGTCAGCATCAATTAAATTTCTATAGAATAATAAAAGAATTTATATAAAAATATGTATATTTGTAACTTTTTGTCTTTTCATTGTTTAAAACCACGTCTTACTATAGAATCAAGTACAAAAGCTTAGCAAAATTTTAGAAAATATAAATAGACAACAATAAGTTATTTTCCCCATCCATCCAGAGATCATCTCAGTTAATGCATGTGGATCATTTTTATACTCAGATGTATTTATGTATCTTATTACATAAATAAATCACACAGCACATATTGTTTTGTTAACTACCTTTTCAAAATCAAAGATCTATACATTTATTTGTAATAAATGTTATCTTATTTAAACCAAGGTCAAAATTTAAACCTTAGAGTTTCAAAAAATACTCTCAACATAGTGAAAGACAACCCATAAAAGGGGAGAAAATATCTGAAAGTTATATGTCTGATAAGGAACTAGTATCCAAAATATAAAGAACACTTGCTACTCAAAATTAAAAATGCAAGTGACTCAATTAAGAAATGGATAAAATATTTGAATAAATATTTCTCCAAAGAAAGTAAACAAATGGCCAATAAGCACACAAAAAGATGATCAGTCACTAGTTATTAGGGAAATGTAAATCAAAACCTTAATAAGATATCAATCCATTCTCACCTGGATGGATATAATAAAAAATATGAATAATTACAAATGTTATTGAGAATGTGGAAGAATTATAATCCAACTAGATTGATGGTGAATATGGAGAATGGTGCAGAAGTGTCTTGGGAAAATACTTTAGCGGTTCCTCAAACATTTAAACATGGATTTCCAATGAACACTATCCAGGTGATGGGCACATTTATAGCCCTGACTCAAGCCATGTAACAAAAACATTTATACCCCCTTAATATTTTGAAATAAAAAAAAGAGACTGTGGGATCAGGCACAGTGGCTCATGTGAAAAAATAAATAAATAAATGAATGAATAAATAAACAAACAAACAAAGATTTACCGTATGACCCAGCAATTTCACTCCAAAGTACATACCCAAGAAAATTAAAAATATATATCTACACAAAAACTTTTACATGAATGTTGATTGTAGCATATTTCACAATAAGGCAAAAATGGAAATAACTCCAATGCTCATCAAATGATGAATGGATGAACAAATGCAGTATGTACATACAATGAAATATTATTCAGCCATAAAACGAATGAAGTACTTTTACATGTTACAATGTGGATAAACTTGCAAATTTTATGCTAAGTGAAAGAGGAGATATAGGAAGCCACATAATATATGATCCCATTTATATGAAATGTCCAAAATAGGAAAATCCATAGAGAAAGAATGTAGATTAATAACTCTCAGGGTTGGGGGTATAACGGAGAATGCTTGCTAATGGGATGATGAGAGTGATACAGCATTATCTAATTCCATAATTCAGTGAATGTACTAAAACCCAATCACTCATACACTTTAAAACATGGATTTCATTATATGAACTTTATATCTCAAAATAGCTGTTATCAAAAAAAGACAATTATGAAACTAGTTTGAAATTTAAATAAATTTGCATTAGGTAAAAACATCATATTCTCAAGATATGATTTTCCATTGATCTAACTTTTTGAAAATCTTTTTACATTTTACTACTATATTTTTCTGCAAATTTATTTTGTACAAGTTGTACTGTAAAACTCTAACTGGATTCTTTTTCTCCAATTAGCCAAATTTTTTCAGCTTCATTCCACATTTCTGCATAGGATTTCTTTTCCAGATTTCAAGTTCATACATAGCTCAGGGTCTCTTTAACTCCCATTCATTACATCTCATTTTGTATCTATAATGATTTACCTACGTGCCACATTGTTTTAGATAGTTTTGTTTTCCAAGTTGTTTTATTACACTATTGGGCCCGAAGTATTTATTTATTTTTTCAAATTTTTCTTAATTATCTCAGCCAATCTTGAAAACCACTCAAAATGGAACAGCACCTACAATGTACTGGGGATTTTGATAGATGCTGTAGTTAAAAAGGTGAGCAAAAACAGATGAATCTCTGCAGCCATGGTGGAGAAGTGTTAACTTCTGCTGCTCACGGCCCACAAGTGCCCTGCTCCAGATTCAGGGTCAGAGTGAGCCTGCTTTCCTCTGCAACTCTGCATCCTGCACTACTGCTGGGAACATCTTCATCTTCATCTTCTTTTATGTCTCCAACCATTGCCTAAAGTGAGGCATAACGTGGGACTGTCCTTGCTACTCTTCCTTGTCTTGCTGCTGAAACTGTGTGACTCTTAGATGCATAGTTGGATACCGAATGTCAAATTTTCATCATAGCGAAGTTGACTGCTTCACTTTATATAATTTTTGACTTTATGACTGAGGAAAAGGTTTTTATTTGAAATTAGCATCGAGGTATATTGTAAGAATTTTTTTAACTTCATTATTATTTTTTTTTTAATTTGCAGACTTGGCAAAACAAAGGATCCCAGGAGAGAAATCTTGAGCGTTGGGGATCTGAAAGCAAGAGTTTTCATCTACTCCACACAAGATCAGATTACTCACCAAGAAAGGGTACCAACATCACACCTAGCTGTTCATTAGTGGATAACGAAAGAAAGTTGATGCTTTTTGCAACGATGGAAGTTTGGAAATTAACTTACAACCACTTAAAAATATTTATATCTGGATTATAAATCAGTAAATGCTTATTCAGAAGAGATTTGCATGTAAGCCATATAAAAATAAAGGTAATTAAAACCAAGCTGAATCATTTCATGTTTTGTCTTAATGGTAATCTTTTGCTTCACTTGTTTTTTCCTTACATACCCATTCCTTGATCCTTTGGATTTATTTTCATGCACTGGTATAAACTTGGCACATGTTATGAATTTTAAAATGCCATATTTTATCAAATATGAGATGTATACATTTTCACATTTTAATGTGCCTGAACTCAGAATGTGTCTTAAAATTGTCATCAACCAGGCCACGGGCAGGATATATTTTTTACTTCTTTGCATAGACAGACACAGGTTAGAGCTTGTTATAATGTCCTCACTTTTAACTGAGTTGTATATGTTCAGTTCCACGAGAGGGAATTTAATTGCCAATTAAAATATATTCACAAAAATTACACCATGAGTCAACATTAAAACAAAAAGTTATTGTTTCCACAGAAAAGCATGAAACTGCAGCAGCAGGGATTAAATTTGATATCAGTGAAGGAAATATTTGTCATTTGAGTAATGATTACAGTTTCCGATTTTCTTGCAAAGTAGCAAGAAAGTGCTTTCTGAGACCTAAGGAAGTAAGATATCCAGAAGCTGATGAAACTCTACTGCGTTTTGCTCGAGTTAGGATTGCATGTAGCATAACAAACAATGGAGTTGATGTCAGGATAAATTGCCAAATAGCTGAAAATAGTTGAAAAAAATTCAAAGCAATGAGAAGCTGGTGTAACAGGTTTATGCATCAAAAAAGACTACTGTTATACTGTCAAACATCAATTTATCAGAAATTGTCTGCTACTGTTGAACAGAAGATAATGCTGGGGAATCTTTTAAGAACTGCTGAGTTAACAATTGTCTGGATGGCATATAGTACAATACTGTGTGAAAAAAATAGGGCATTAATATTTCTGAGTAGAAAGGTAATTGGAGGCTTGAAATCAATATGAAGGTAACATCATAACTTAAACCTAATTCACTTTTCTTTTTTAATATACACAAGAGTGATATGATAAAAAAAATCTATGTCTAAATTTTAAGAAAAGTCTTTCATTAAATGTAAAATTTATAAACATTCTA
The DNA here is from genome assembly GCF_000956105.1 of Propithecus coquereli. Taxonomy (NCBI): domain Eukaryota; kingdom Metazoa; phylum Chordata; class Mammalia; order Primates; family Indriidae; genus Propithecus; species Propithecus coquereli. Next base: position 1,209,554 of record NW_012136636.1, on the reverse strand, counting down.
TATGTTACAAAAAATGCATACATACAGAACCTGTCCATGTGTGACTTACAAAGTCAAATAACTATGGATTTGAGTGCAAACTATTTATTTAAAGAGTTAGGACAAGTGAAATGATAGTGGAAGGCTGAATGAGAGTTACATAGATAAAAGGTAGAACATTCTGGGCAAAGGGAACAGAATGTAGGGCACCCATGATGAAGGAGAAGGATTGCAGGTCTGAAGTAGCAACACTAAAATAACAGGGCTTGACAGCAGAGGTGCAGGAAGAGAGTTCCACGAGATGGTGGTGGAAAGCCTGTCAGAGACTTAAATCAATTCGTGTCTTGAAAGCTATGTTAAGATTTTTCATTGCTATTATTTTATGAGCAATGAACTTTTATGTATGCTATGATATGATTAGATTTGGGTTTTTAATGGATCACATTCTGAAGAGATGAGGGTTGGCAGGAAAGGACAGAGTAGGAACTCTTTGGAGGCAACCAGAGGTATGCTAGGCAATAGGTATTGGGACGTTAGATCAGGGGATTGGTCATGGGCGTGGAGAGAAGAGGACACGTTTGAAAGATGCAGTGAAGAAAGAGAACGGAAAGTGATGGTATAGGCAGAGAGGTAGGGGGACGTATCACCAGGATTGAGACGACTGGCTTTGATCGTGGAGAGAGGAAGCACTGTAGAAGGCTGAGATTTGAGGAAAAGGGAAGAGTCAATTTGGGACTTATCAAAGCTAAATTGTTTCAGACTGTGGTAGTGACAAACACTTGGTTGGACAAGAATGGAGTTCAAATTTGCGGTCTTGTACAGTGATAGAAATTGTTGAAAATAATCTAGACTTATGATGTACATTTGAAGCTGCCCATACCCTGTAAGATAGTAATTCATTCCTAGGTATCTATATTCAAAAAGTTTGTGCACATATAGATGGGAATATTGTACAGAAACATATATAATGGTATGGCTCATAATAGCCAAATATTGGAACTACTTCAATGCTTATCCACAAAACTGTGATACATTTATGAAATGCACAGTGTACAGTAATAAAAAAATGAACTTAC
>NW_012136636.1:1191828-1208353 GCF_000956105.1 Propithecus coquereli | reverse complement strand
TGTGATGTTGAATCAGAATACAGTCAACATGAAAGTGCATATATATATATATACACAAATACAAATACATATGAATATTGATATACAACAACCAGGCATTAAACTATAGTCCAGGAACTATATGAAGTAAATTTTGAAATGCTTCATATTAGCATAAAATATACCTTCAATAAGAGAAATGATATAGTGTGATGTTGAATCAGAATACAGTCAACATGAAATAATTACCTCTTTAGATAACTTATAAATTTCAACAAGGATTATTTTTGACTAGACCGTTTGATTTTTGAGTTTATAAAAGAAAATAAATAAATAAGAACACCTTGGAAAACTCTAGGAAAAAAAAGAATAGCAAGTAGTTATTGCAACTGGTATAAATGGAAATATATTGTATAAACTACAAACGTGATTCTGGCACAGCAAAGGCATAGAACAAAGGAAAATGCTAGTTGTTTGGAGATAGATATAAATAAACACAGAAATTCAGTATTTGTTGGCATATTAAATGAATATATCGGAAGCAGGGAGAATAGGACAATCCTACAAAGAGTGGACACATTATTGTATAGCCTTCCAGGAAAAAAAATAAAATTGGATCCATATTTTCTCCCATAGACAAAGATAATTGTTAATGGATCAAAAATTTAAATGTTAAAAAATTATCAAAGTACTAAGTAGGTAAATTATTATAAGCATTTAGAATAGAGAGGGCTTTTCTCCTGTGATTCAACTGAAAAATCATGAATTAAAGATTAAAGTTTATTCCTCTCATATTAACTGCAAAACACTAATTTCCTTAAAATTTGTATAGCTACTATTGGTGTATAATAACAGATCAACCACTCAATAGAATAAATAGTAATTGTTGCCAGTTCACAAACAAACAAATAAAAATAGCAAAAAAAAAAAAAAAAATCCTCTTAGGGCATTCAAAAAGTTGATCAGGCATGCTTATTAAGTAAAACACAGATTGAAACCACACAGATACACAATTTTAACATTACATTGGAAAAAATATAAAAATTTAATAACATAGTTCCTAGAAGCCAGCATTTGCCTGTATTATAACCCCATGGAAAAGCAGTTCGGTAACATCTATGAAAATTCTGATCCATGCATGTAAGTTCTATGAGGTAAGTTGAATCACGGAAATTTAACAGTTATGTGGAAATAGGTACAAATTTATTCACTGCAACATTATTTTTTTATTATAGCAAAAGAGCAGAAATAGACTCTCTGCCATTACAGAACAGTTTTAACAAATTACGGTAAAAAATTTAAATATTAATAGATATGCTATGAAATGTAAAGGCAGCATAACTTTTAAGTAAACGGGTGGTAAATAATACCTATCTGCGTGTGTTTATTTGTATTTGAGGGGGTGATAATTATGTCGAATGGGAAGATACATTATATTGTACTTGTTTTTAAATATTGTTTGATGTTTGACCCAACCCAATGCAGTATCCATTCAATATTAAAGATGTAATTATAAAAATTATCATATTTTCTTTTCTCTTAAAGTATCGTCAATGAGAAAATACATACTCAGATTCCATATTTCCCAAAAGGCAGGGCCGTGTGACCCTTGCTTCCCCTCTGAGTCTTGAGAGCTGGTCTAGCCCAGTCTTCACCCAGCTCGTGTCCACCGCTACTGGTCCAGCTCCCAGTGTGAGGGAGGCTCCCCTCCCCTCCTCCTCTCCTCCAGGGCTGGGCTGCTGGCAGGAAGTCCTGTCTTCTCTCCCCACTTTGCTGGGCTTTCTGGGCCTCAGAAGAAGCACAACATAAACTCTGGCTTCCAGTCTGTGGTAACACCTGGAAACGCTCCTCCTGTCAAGCTATCGTGGACTGTGACTCTCGAAACCCAAGTCATAGCTTCCCTTAGAGTTTTCAGGAGTTGGACAGATGTAGAAAAGCGGCATTTGTGGAATCTCAGATGAAGATGGCAAAGGAGTACCACAGCCCCTCAAGAAATAGATTCGTGCAAGATTAGGATTGACACGGAGACTTCCAGTGATTACAACCCTAGAGGCATTCAACTTCCAACAGGCAAATATACACTTATTTTTCCTGCCTTTCCTGCCTTCCTGCAATCCTCGTGCAGTCTCTCCCTCGCTCTCCTTTTTTTCCTCCTCTCATTTTCTATGATATTTAATGTAGGGTCATCTGGTCATAAAGTAAAGCATATGCAGCCCTAATAAACCGAGCCCTCGCAGCACTGCCATTTGGGAAATTTCCTTTTAGATTTGGGTACCAGGTTATCTGCCACTCATAGGCCTTATTATACTGTAATGGGATATACTTCCCTACATTCACGCATGTTTTAGTGGATGTCCAGGAGAAGCAAAACTTTAGGAGTAAAGAAACTTGGAACATTCAAAAAGACATGATTTTTAAATTTCTATTACAAATATGTGGTACAATTTTAAAATTGGCATTTAAATAAAGCCAATTTCTTCTTTAGGTTGAGGAATAATAAGGAGTATTTGAGTTGTATACTTTTTGAAAAGTTTGTTCATGACAGTCATGTTTTGCCATATTCTCATGCCTCCTATTCCTGGATAAACTGGGTTATAAGGAAATATTGTTTTATTTAAATAAAACTAAATACCAGCAACAAAAAAAACTTAATGACTAGCTTTGGTGAGTACAGAAAACTAAAGTCAGGCTCTTTGAAAAATCAGGTTGGATCCCAATTATGCTCTAGAGCAATTTGTAATTTCTCTCTCTTTCCCCCATCATTCTGCCTTTCACCCACACAGGTACACACATGCACAGACACAAGGACAAAGCCAGAGAAAGAAACAGGGGCTATTTTATATCATGAACCAAGCTTGTGAGATGTTTACTCATTAAGAAGCTAATAACAATAGCTTAAAGAGACATATACATAGCCTTTTATTACATTTTTAAAGTCTATAAACCATCAGACTAAATAATCAAAATGATTAATTTGTAATTTTTCTGAAATTTAACTATCAAGTAACCCTGTGGGGGATATGCTATTGATTTTGTTCAGAAAGAATTAAAGAAATGTGATGAAACCAAAAGATCAATGGCAAATTAAATAGTGTTTAACACATTGTCTTATAATCGGAAGGGTCTATTATTATTATTGTATTAATTATAAGTGTCTTCTTTCTATTAAAATATATTGATCATTAAGTGATTCTATGAAATAAATATTTTAACCTTATTATTGTTCATAAAAACATACAAAATGTCTACATGTCAGAAGACAAACTCTTAAAAGGCTTTGGTGCCTGAATGTTGTTTTTTACTTTACTCATTTCAATGCTATGTAATTGCTCTTTTCCTTGATCATATTCATTTTCTTCATATATTTCAAGTTTGTATAGAAACAATTCCCCTTTATGAATGTTTCATTCACTCACTCACTTCCTCATTCCTTTATTGCTCCAATGCTCAAACTTATACTGCATGCCATCCACAATTTATTGCGTGGGTAGACAGAGAAGAGAACACATCTCTCTGCATTTCAAGTGTTCATGGTTTGATAGAAGGTGCTGGGAATTTGGGGCTGGGATGGGGTGTCTGAGCAGCTGCTCATTTAATGCTTACTCACCTTCCTCTCCTGTGACCTCTGCATTCCAGTACATAAACTGATCACCAAAAATGAGAAGAAGATGGCTAATTAAGAGTTGTGAGCATTTTATTCCAGACAAAGGAAAAGCTGTTTTAAATACTGAAGAGTGAAAGAACTCAGTGTTTTTGAAAATTTGAAAGAAATCCAAGGAGCAAAGCTCTGAAAAATAGTCAGAGATTGGTCATTCAGGAGCTTTGGGACCATAGAAGGAATTAGATACTTCCTCTATAATAATGGGAGGGCACTTAAACATTTTAAAGGGGGATGATGAGGAGGGAAAGAAATAGGAGCTGTGCATTTATTAAATTAATAATAGCAAGAATTGCAAATAATGTAAATGTGTCCAACTTGCAGACAATTGTAAATGTTGATCCATCCTAGTAATGAAAATGTGACAGTCATTAAGAAGAGTTTCACTCGAAAAAATTACTTACACTATAATATATATTAAAGGACAGAGAAGAAAACAAAATACCTATATATTATATCTTTGCCAAGTAAATTTAAAAAAAAAAGAACTTGAAGTAAATGCTAATCTCTAGTGGAATCTATGACACACTACATTGTACTAGATGAGTACATTAGAAATATTGGATAAATAAGTGAATTAATTAGGTAATGGGAATGATGTAATCTAGTTATTATATTAAATGAATATTTAAATGTGTGTATGTGCACGTGTGTGAACATTTGTGTGTATGCGCATTTGTGTGTGCGCTCTGTGTGTGTGCGGGAGTGTGTGGGAACAATACTTCAGAGAACTAATATTGTAGATTTCGTGTTTATATATTCTTTATATTTAAAGATTTTTACTATAAATGTTTGTTATTTTTAGCTTCACGGAATAAAGTCTATTCTTCTTAATGAAATATCACAGCATGTCTTTCTGTTCATTTTCTAAGATAATGTTATATTATGTCTCTATAATTGGTATTGGTAATAGTCATGATATATCATTATTACTATGTCCTAAATTATTACTTAATTTTATTAGATTAATATTTCATATTTTAAGCATAAATTTACACTGTGCAATTTGATATACAGTTGTTTGGATTTAGTACTTAATTGTCCATACTTTGCTGAGACAACATAAATATTAATACTAATAGATTTGATCATCTGGATTCATGCTTTTATACAGGCCAATTTTCTTAAACTACCTTGAGATGCTAAATTTCAAGACACTCAGCAAAAATGATGCGTGACTCAATTTCCACCACTCTGAAAGATCCCCAGTTTGTATGTTGAAACCCTCACTTCCACTGTGATGGTATTTGGAGAAGAGGTCATGAGAGGTAATTAGAGTTGAAAGAGATCATAAACGTAGGACTATAATCCAATGGACTGTATTTTTTTTTTTTTAAGAACGGGAAGAGATACATGTCTTTCTTTTTACCATGGGAGGACACAGTGAGAAGGAGGCTGTCTGCAAGCTAGAAAGAATGCCCTCTTCAAGAATGGGATTGGCCAGCACCTCAGTCTTGAACGTCCAGGCTCCAGAACTACTAGAATATATATTTCTGTGGTTTAAGCCACACAGTTTATGATATTTTGTCATGGCAGTCAAAGGTAAGACAAATGGCTTCCTTGATAAGAAAGTTTTGAAAACACTAAACTAAACAAAGTTAAAAGGGTTATGGGTGGTGTTTATGAGCGTGATGATGGTGATGATAATGATGTGGCTTTCCAGGGTTGTGCAGTATGAGATGAACAGTCTGAAATTCTTTTCACTATTATTTCAATATCATAGCTAACCAGAATATATAGTATTATCTCCTTCAAGGAGGCTTCTAGGGAACATTGATAAAACAGCGCCGCTCTGGCTCTGAGAGGTTAGTAAAGCAAGGAGGTACAAGGGTGTACCCAATACATTTCATGTTAGAAGAACATAGTTCTGATACTGACACAAATGTTTATCCTGTGAGTAAGAACATTCAAATCGTCTAGTCCTAAATTCACTTAACTGTATCAATAAACAGCTAATAGCCTATCTTCTACAGATAGGCCTTTTAAAACAATGATTAGAAAATATTATAAAATGCATCTAATTATGAATCTTAAAGCACTACAATGTGCATATATCTATAGTATTATCGTAACATCTTGACAAAAATTGTATTGAACACTCTATCAATGTAGAGAGTTTATATTTAGAATGCAGTTTTTCTTGGGTTGAAAGAATTAGATAGCCCCCATGGAAGCAGAGGATATTTCCCAAAATCTCTTTCCTGAGGGAACAGAGCTGCCTGAGAGTTTAGGGAGTACTTTCTCAACCCTTTATTCCACCTCTATTATGAGACCAATGGATGGATAACTTCACAGTTGTAGCACTGATGTTATTATCTAAATTTTAAGGCCAAAAAATCAACAATTTATCATAGGGAAAATATAGAAAGGCATCCTGTTAATTACTTTCAAAGGTTATGCCATTATAATTTATAAGTGGTTAATTGGCAAAGATCAAACTCGACATTACAAGTACTAATTATATTTCTTTCCTCAGAAGTTATAAAATGTACATGCTACATGTGCTAAATGTAAAGTGTGCTACTTTCACAGTACTTAAGAGAAAAATATAGAACTGTTCCTCTCTATCAATAAAGCGATGTCAAAATTGAACATCTACTACTCATTTTCTTAAAAGGGAAGAAGAATATCAAGCATCTTATTCTAAATATAAATTTTGGCATATTATACATAGTCTTGGGGCTTTTACCAATCTGTCATCATAATAAAAAAGGTTTTATGGCTTATTATGGTGTCTAAGTATAATAGGAGGTCATTGACTTTTCATCTCCTATTTCCTCATTAACTTCATATTTACTGAAGCTGATTAGAAAATAATAGTATAGAAATAGCTAATTAGAAATTAAAAGTAATATGAAGAAATAATTATTGAGAGGACCACTATGTAGTATCAATTACTGCTAATCTATTGATACATTAGCTTCCAATCATTTTGTATGTGCATACTTCTCTTCTTAAATACGGATATTTTTCTTTTTATATCATACTAGGACACTACGGATAAACTTGAGACCTCTTTTGATCATTAAGCCTATTTCAAATATTTCTTCCCTCTTCAACTACTGTATACTTGTTTTCTATTCTGACACATTTCCTGTTACTTATCTGGTAATTCTCATCACATAATTCCTGAGCATTGAAATTACTTTCCATATTTCCAGTAGTTGATCTCCTCATATGTTTGATAATACTTTTTGTTTTCCTCAAGGAATTTCATTTAGTCAAGTTTTGGGATTTAACAACAGCATTAAAGTGTCGTCTTAAGAAGTCTTCTGTACTGTCTTTATAGAAACATGACTTTAACAATTTTTTCCCAATACTTGTGTTTCTAGCCCCCTCCTCACAGGGATCCTGGTTTTGGTTGAGACCTCACACATGCACCATGCATAGACTTACCACATATGTGCTACTAAGACAACAGATAAGGAAACATACATTTGGTCAGTGGAGGTTTTCTTTGATTTGTTGAAGTGTGGGTTTGTAATTTTGTTATTACTCTTAATATTACTATTATTTAATTATTCTATGCATTTAATTCTAATTGAGTTCACCATCTTGTATCAAAATCTCTCATTTAAATGTCAGTAACAATATTCTAAATGTTTCATAATAGATAACTTAATATACCCTCTATTCTCTTTTTCTATCTTATTATCACCCTTATAGTTCCAATTATTCTTATTCTTTAAATCAATTTAACTGCAGGCACAAACTCTGAATTATTCTTGCTCTTAGAAGGTTAGTAGACAATGCATTTGTTATTTTAAAATTGCCATCATTGAATTCAATCACATTAGAATTAGTAGTGGTTCTGAATATTTCTTTAAATATTAACTCATTTCAGCTTTCAAGGGACTCCAATGCAAAGAGTATAGGAGTGTATGTGTAGTTTTAGCTGATAGAAATAATGTAATCAAATTAGAAAATCAATTGATTTCATTATCAAATGTCTAGTAGGTAATCAGAGTAAGGGGAGGTTTTATTTTACAACTTCATCAAAACCTAGTGGAATGAAGTTACAAGCATATGTTTTAAAAATAGTTCCTGCATGAGTAGGAGAAAAAACAGAATAACTGCAAGTAACTTCAGAGGGGACATAAAACCAGAATAACACTGATCTGAGTATAAGACTCTGCATTGGTCAGAGGTCAAAGAAAATTAGATAGAGGAAAGGACCAGGGATCAATTAGGAGATCACAAGTCATTAAACCTGTACTTTGAGTATTTCATCTCCACTGAAAAACATATTTGGTTATTACATCAGACCTTGTGGTGATAGTCTGTCAATTATTTCCAGTTGTCCACTCTATCAAGTTTGTTGGGATCAACTATATAAAATGGAAGTTTAGATTTTCAACCATGAACTCATAAATGTTTTTTCCTTCAATACATTATAAAAGATTATAAAATGTTAAAAACATGATTAAACTTGAGATTAAATAAATGAAAATTCCATATTTAGAATAAATTTAGCATGATGTAGCACCCTTATGCAAGAATAAATACATTCCATATTAATGTCAATTATTAGTGTCATCTAAAATTTGTCATTGCATTATGGTTTACACTGTCTACAGTCACACATTTAAAAATAGGAAATTCTTATTCAATCGACATTGAGGATTGCATTTAGTCACTAATAACTGATTACCTTATTTCATTCATTGAAGCCATCTGGATTTTGCAGATGTCTGTTATGATTATGGAATTCCTTATGCTAAAAGGAAGTTCATAGAGCAAATAGCAAGTTAAAGGTCCTCTAAGTATAAAGGTGCTAGACAATTTATGCCTTGGGAAAGCCTGTGATTAGAACCGATATAAGTTTTTAAAATAACCAGACTTTAATGGACTAATTGTGAAAGATTAGCCCATTTATCTGAGCTTGTTAAACACTGCGGTAGACTGGAACCAATTAAATAAATAACTCTAATTCTGTATTATTAACTTCAAAAGTCCCCTGTTCCCATCATTGTAGTGCTATGATAGGTGAATTTTTTTTCAAAGCACAGTTCTTCTCACCCACAAAGGGAAGTGCAATTTGGCACATTTTGGTGGAGTCAACATATATCAGACTAAACATGGTCAATTGTATTTGCCATGTTAGCCCTACATATAAAGAGTAAAATGTCAAATTAAAGTTTTGGCCTTTAAGTGTAAGTAAAACTGCACTCATATAAACAGAAATATCAATGTTTTTAACTCACTGTATTCAGGTAAATGAAATCTATTTGGGGATCTTAAAGATGACTCTCTGTTTAATAATTTAATTTAAAATATGTACCCAAACTTACTACCACAGAATCCAGTACCAACTCAAAAGTTCCAAGATAGGACAGAAAAAAGAAAAAAAAAAAATGAAAGAAGAACATCTTTCGGAGACTGATTAATACCACTGATTAATACACAAGTATTTGATACAAATGTGATGTTTATTTCTTAATATTCACTGTTGCCTAAAGAGAAAGATAAACTTTAGTTGTTTTATCCCAGAATTTAATTGGAATTTGGAGGCTAAGTTCCTTACTTAAACTTTCTTTATTCTGTGTACTTTAAATCAGAAAAAATGTATAAATAAATGTAATACATTAAAATGAGGATTGTAAATAAAATGATCTTCAAAGGAAAAGTATTTATTTATTCTTTGAATGGCTTTATTGGAAATTAACTATTAACATGAGTACCTTTTACAGGTGACTAAATATGGTGGTAACTGAAATGGTGCCAGTACTGAATGGGAAAGAAAATTATTTGTTGCCTGGATTTACTTTCAAGAGTTGGCACTTCTCCATTTTCATTTTCTCTCTCCCGGCTGTCCCTGCCCCCATGTATTGGTCCATCTATTTATCATCTAGCTATCTATCTATGTCTCTATCCATCTCACAAACCTGGGTTGTATAGCTGCATTTCCACAAACTATTGGGTTTGATGACAAATGTATTTTAGTTGAGATTCTTTCTTCTTAAGAACAATTTACAAATCAGAAAGTAAAAGAACAATTTGGGAACATTGTATCTAAAATCAGGGGCACCTTCTGATACCTCCTTCACCTCTATTTATCAACATGATTTAAATTCCAAGTCAAACTGTAATAATATTGAATCGTGTCCATCCATGTGTCAGAGGCTAACAAGAATTCATAGAAAATTGCATCAAGGATCCTGCACCATTTAAAAGCTTGTTTTGAGAAAAAGAAAGGATAAAAGATTGGCAGGTAAATTTTTCTTTTGACCAAGACTAATGAAAGCCTAGAACACTCAAGGAAGCCACCTAGGCCCTGATGCCTCAACTCCTGTTCCCTAAGGCTATATAGCCATGCAAATTTCCCCATCCTCTTGAAAACAGGTAGAATGATGCTGCCACAGAGCCCAGCAAAAAATCTATATCCTGCTTGCAACATTTTTATTCTGCCAAGTACTGAGCACATAGCAAGAGCAGAATAATATATATGGAAGAATGAGTGAGGAAGTTTCAATATGCTGTCCAAATAGTAAATATTTTATCATTAAACAAAATATACTCTCACGTATTGGCAACTTTGAGGAAAAAAATAGCAAATACGTTTGTTTGTCAAATGGAAGGCCATTGTTCTCTTTTGCAAGATTAGATGAAAAAAATGGGATTGAAAGAGAAAAGGTAAAGAGCTTGGAGAATGGATTATTTAGAAAGCACCACCTCTTAAAGGAAGAACAGACATTTATAAGGTGAGAACTAACAGATAGCATAGACTTCCTAAGACTGAGCCCCATTTTACTTTTGTTAACGTCCTCCTGTTTGCTTTGACAATAAGACTAGTAACACTAATACAACACCAGCACGCTTATCACAAATCATAGACTCACAGTATTAAATATTTCCTGCTCATCTAATTGACTCTGCTCACTTTCTAGAGAGTGTATCCCAGACATGGGAAGGAGGCAGCGAAGGGACTTACTTGCAGTCATTGGTTGCAGACTCTGTGCGAAACAATCAGCTCTCAGTCCAGTGTATAAAATATTTTATTTTAAAGGCTTATTTTTATTACTATTAGAACTATTATTTTTAGGTCATTGCTGTTGCATTATTGGACCACGCATTGTGAAATAAACCACTAGGGAAATGTCTTATAAATTTAATAATTTACACTATAAAACTTGCCTTAATTTAATAGCTTTTTGATTTCCCTCTGAGACCAGGAGTATGTATTTAGAATCCAGTGCTAAATTTGTTAGTAGATACTTTAATCTGTGTTCTATATTTAGTTTCTAATCAACTTTCTTATAAATAGGTCAATTTTCATCATTTTTGCTACCTCTACTTAATATGAAAATGCTTAATAAAGCTCCTAATAAACCTTGTTGTAATTTTGGGCTCTTGTTTTCTTGAAACAGAATTTCAAGGGTAGTGTTAGCATTTAGTGCATTGCTTTGACTTTGTAGCAATAACTGTCAATTCTTCAGGATAGATGGCTGATTTAATATGGACATCCACATTAATCCAAAGATTCTCAGTCCTCTTATTTCAAATGATCCCGTAGCTCTCACTGGCATTTTATTCTGTAAAATAAATTCACATTCAATCTGGGTACTTAGGGACAATGAGATTCTAATACTATAGTATCCCTGAAAAATTGTTCTGAGCTTTAAAAAAATACAAAAAAATTTTTCTTACTGAGAAGTATACAAAATGATGCATATTTCACCTGCAAGACAAAGTGATTCCATAATTATGTACTTATAAATATAAAATTGCCAAATAAACGAATGTTTATACATTTACATATGCTTATCTTCATTATCAATTCTGTATTAAGTTCACCTAAAATATATGTAATATAATCTGATCTGAATTATATAGAGCATATAATAATTTTCCACATTTACTCCTTAATTTTGGAATACACTGCTTTTCTTGGTGTAGTGTCCTTGATTTTAGAATATTAACTAAGAATCTTATATATTATGATTAAGACCAAGGATAATACTGAACATAATTTAAACTAATCCTGTTTTTTCCCTTTATATTTATTATCCCCATCAATTTTCATCGTTCAATTATTTGGGGTCTACATCAAAAACTCTACATTCTATTTTTTTTTTTTTTACTTCAGAATATTACAGGGGTAAAAATGTTTAGGTTACACATATTGCCTTTGCCCCACCGGAGTCAGAACTACAAGCATGTCCATCCCCCAGACAGTGCACCGCACCCATTAGGTGTGAATATACCCATTCCCTCCTGCCCCCTCCCACCTGCTCGACACGCGATGAATGTTACTACTATATGTGCACTTAAGCGTTGATCAATTAATCTCAATTTGATGGTGATTTAAACTTACTTTCAGAATGATTTTAAGCAAATATTTAATCACTGATATTCTCTGAATTCAGTTTCCCATCTATAAAACATACAAACTAATTCTCACCAAATTTTTAAAAAATTTAAATATATGAATAATAATGTGTAAAACTGAATATACACCACAAAGATGCATGTCATTGCTCTGCTTTTCATGTTTTCTTATTGGTGAATGGATTATGGAATTACTGGAATACAAAATCTCTCTTTTCATTCCTGGATTTCTGCTGTTGATAGATAATCATTGCAAGAGCACTGTTAACGTTTATATGAATACCCTTTACATCACTGTTCTTTCTAAAAACATGTTGCCACTTTCAAAGCCAGAATGTTCTTTTAAGAATGTTCAAAACCACTTGATAGTATTGCTTATAAGATCATTGCTCAAATTCACAAGTTTACTGAAAACCACATGTATATTTATTTTGCAGAAAGGGAAACAAGAGAAATGAAAAGCTATAGAAACACGTTCTTATACCTGCTCACTTTGACTGGAGGTTTAAAGCATGTAATAGAAGTTTGAAGTATCAGCAGGACAAAAGACATCTGAGATAGTGGCTGAAGGGATAAAAATAAAAACTATAGTGTATAAATTTACTAAGTTGATGTATAGTATCTGTATATATTTCTAGTCATCCATTCATCCATCCATTCATCCAAATTAAGAGTTCCTGAATGTTTTAAAAACAGATTCCATTATTCAGTTTAGTAAGTAACTAGCACTTGTAATGAATTAACATGCCAAAATTTATAAACTTTTCTCGTGAGATATAAGGCACGGCAAAAGATCTTTGTCATAGCAACATTTAATAAAAATTTTGGTAAAAATAACTTCAAATAAGCTCCCAATAATTGTCTCCCCAGGCACTGTTCTAATACATTTTATTTGTCTTTCACAAGCTTAAGAAGTAATTATTATCATTCACATTTTAAAGATAAGGAAACTAAGGCATAAGAAGCTTCAATACATTTGTCAAAGTCACAAAGTTGTTGACTTATCACTAAATCCACAGGAAAATTTAGACCACTCAATCATCATTACTTCTTTTGAAATGATTTTTTGTTCCTTAAAATTTTCTGTAACCAATTACAGAAGTAACCAGACCAAGTTGCTTTAACTTCACTTAGATTTTATAAAATACAAGCCCAGATAAATAAGCTCATATTAGTTTGTAATGAAAAATTCTGCTAAAAAAATTTAACTTAGGAGGAAACAAGTGCTTGAGTGAAATGTATTTTATATTTTTGCATGTCAAGAAAAAAACAGTAATTTTAAAATAGCAAATAATTAATTCTATATGTCCATCTTTCAAGAAAATTGATCAACAGATTCCAAGTAGGGGAAATTCCCCAACAACAATAACAAAACATTCTTATTAAAGTTGCCTTTCAATTGCTGTATTTGACATCTTCAGAACATAACATGTGTAATAAAGGAATTAGAGTATTATAAAATTTTTGAGCAGATAATTGTCTAAGGCTGAAAGAAAACAAGGAAATTATTATAATCAGAATTGTCATCATTGTCAAAATCATCAGTGGAATTGTACTGGGTAATTCCAAAGAATATGAAAGGGGATAGTGATTGTCCAGAAGCAATTTGCATATTAAAGTTCATATTATTTTTCTTGGATACATATAAAATGTATGAAAGGCATTTAAGCACTATTAAGCTAAAGCAGGTTGGAAACAGGAAACTAACAAAAGTTCTGCAGTTAAATTTTGAGGAGTAAATACATGGATACATTGTCCCCAAATACTTAAAAACAGAATCCAGGCTCTTGGGATGGCTACTGAGGGAATAACATTTATTTTAGCATCCACCTCAGTGACAGCTGCTAATTGCTTCCAATTTTCTGTTTCCTGAGACCGCATTCTTACTAATTTCTTATTTATTCTTCAGGCCTATTCTGTAAATTTGCCAACTTCCCCACAAATATAATCTCATTCTATGTTTTTCTTTTTTCATACAGAAATGTGAGGATACCACAAACTTTATTCTATACCCTGCTTTTCTCACTTTTAACATATCGTGAAGATCATTCTACCTCGGTACATATAGAGCAGGCTAATTCGTTGTAAAACCTGAATGAAATTGTATAGATGGATTATGATCTAAATAATTAGTCAGAAATGGAAAACGATTTAGATGTTTCCAATCTTCTACTGTTTTAAACTATCTCCATGAATGATCTTGTATACAATTATTTAGCAAATGTGGGGATATAGTTGTAAGATAAATTTATGTAAAGAAATAACATTTCTAGGTCTAAGATTGAGTACATTTAAAACATATATATGCAAAAGATATAAATAAATGTATGCTAATATATGTAAATGTTTATGTAAATTAACTCTATAGATATGCTTGCTAGTTTACGTACTTGTCAGTAATATATGAGGATGCCTCACCAATACAAGGTAGCTCTGTTTTGTTTTCATTCTTGCCAATCTTTGCCAAATTTAATTTACATTCATCTTATGATAAATGAAATAGAATATCTTTGCATACAATTAAAGCATGTTTATTTCCTGAAAACTGCCTATTCATATCATTTGTTAATTTTTCTTTTGCATCCCAATTTAATTCTAATGGATTTGTAGATGCTTTTTATGTACAAGTTCCCTTTTTTTAAATACGAATTGTAAATTCACCCTCACTGTTGAAAATTGAAATATCAGTCCCAATTTTGTACTTCTTTTTGGTAGTATTATACACGAAAATCCTGAACATCACCATGTCATGAGAGTGTGCACTTCTTCACCCTTTGGCTTTGTCATTATCAACATGACTTGTTTTGGCAAAAGATGAGTTAGCAGATCTGGCAGGGGTAGAGAATTAAAATTTATTTACAAGATTGGTCTTAACTACTGACATTTTGTAATCCACAATTAGAAGAGATTTGCTCTTCACGATTGCCCTTCTAGCCTGGTCATCATAATAAAGACCTGACCCCGACCACAGCCAGAATCCAGGCCCCACTGGTGGTGCAGGGTGAAACAGAGACACCCAGCACAGCACAGTCTGAGTTACGTCATCCAGAGGCAACCAGAGGATGCATGTGCATGAGGAAAACTCTCTCTGCAGTATGCATTTGAGATTGTTTGATAGTTTGCTACACAGCAATAATTGACACAAACGTCAAATGGTCAACTGTCCCCAAATGTCGTGCTCTTAGAAAATGTTTCATTTTTTTAAATTATTTAGTTTGAACGTATTAATCATTTTAATATATACCTTCTGGAATTTGTATGCTGTTGAGAAAACCTACCCATTGACAAAGTGAATTAAAATGAGATACGCTATGTTTAATGACATTTTTCTTTTATTTAATTATTCAATAATTCTGGAATTTATTTTAATATAAATTGTAAAATAGGGATTCAAATGGATTTTTCAACTCAAATGTTATTATACTATTTACTTAATAAGTGACCTTTTCTCTATGACTTGAAATATCTCTCTTAAATATATTGAATTATACAATGAATAATATTATTTATTATTGCTTATTACTCACATTTTTTGACTTTTCCATATCTCTCTACACCTCCCACACACATTTATCATGTGAAGTATTGTTATTTGTTTTGTCTAAAGGACTCTACAATCACAGTGGTGTTTTTAAAAATGTTTCAGTTGACATTTTCATTGGAATTACATAAAATGCATAGATCGATTTAGGGAAAAAAGATGTCTTTAGGATGTAATAAAGATTTCATTTTCAAGAGCATAACAATAAATGAAATATTTTCATTTATTCTGTTTTTGTGTTTTTCTACAGAGTTTCAAAATTTCTTGATTATATCTTCTATCTCACTGTTATTTATCTACATGAAAGATATGTAACTTCTGTATCCAGCCAATTAAATGAGTTAAAGTTTTGATCTGCAATTAATTTTTACCTTGTTTTATTTATTATTATTTTCTGAGTAACAATGTTATACCTTAAAATAATCACATTTTTTTTAATATAATACTTCCCTTCTGACTTTTTAAAAACATTTACTGGGAGATAATTGTTGATTGAGTTACAACTGTAAGAAATTATACAGAAATAACCTTTGTACTCTTTACCCAGTTTCTCCAAATGGTGGCATCTTGCAAAATTGTAACACAATATCACAACCAATAAATCGATATTGACACAGTCAAAATACAAAACTATCACACCACAACATCTTCCTTGTTTCCCTTTTGTGGCCACACCCACACACCTCCTAACTCCACTCCATCCTTAATCCCACTGAAACCAGTAATCTGTTCTGCTGTATGCTTTTTTATTTTAAGAATATTATATAAATATAATCACATTTTAAAGCAAAGTTTAAAGATTAGTTCTTTTTCTCAACTTAATACTTTGGAGATTTATCCAAGCTGTTATGTGTATCAATAGGCTATTCCTTTATATTGCTGAGAACATTCTATGGTGTGGTTATACCACAGTTTACTTAATCATCACCCATTGAAGAACATCTGTATTCTCCCAGTTTTTTATTATGAATAAAATTGTTATAAACATTTGTGTACAGTTTTCTTTGTGTGAGCATGTC
>NW_012136636.1:1186149-1190868 GCF_000956105.1 Propithecus coquereli | reverse complement strand
TTTACATATGGATGTCCATTCCAACACCATGTGTTGCAAAGGCTGTCTTTCCTCCATTGATTGGCTTTTGCATCTTTGTTAAAAATCAGTTGGGAATAATAATGTGAGTGTATTTCTGTGTTTGCTGTTCTGGTCCTTGAACCACACATCTATCCTGCATCCCATAGTGCACTGTTTTGATTATGGTAGTTGTATGTAATATTGGGTAGAAGAATTCCTTCCACTTAGTTCTTCTTTATCAAGATATCAAGATTGTTTTAGCTATTATAGGTCCTTTACATATACACATAAATTTTAAATTAAGCTCGGTGAAGAATTCTTACTTTTCTGACACCTGAGAATATCCTAATTTCTTTTTTATTCTAAAGGATATTTTCACTGAGTGTAGGATTCTGGGTAAATAGTTCTTTCCTTTCAACATCTGAAAATTCTGTTTCTCTTTCTTTAGACCTCCATGGTTTCTAATGAGAGATCCATTGTCATTCTAATTGTGATTTTCTTATGGGTAAATAGTCCTTTTTCTCTGGCTTCTTTCAAGATTCTTTTATCTTTCTTTAGTTTTCAGTAGATTAATAATGAAATGCTTTGCATGGATTTTTTGTTTTTTTGGCTTTTATTTTTCTGTTTGGGTTTGCTCAGTCCCTATAACCTGTAAGTTTATGTCTCTTGACACATTTGGGAAATTTTCTCCCACTATTTCTTTGATTACTTTGTTAATCCTACTCTTTTTCTTTTTTCCTTCTTGGGCTCTGAAAACATGTATATTAAATTTTTATTATGGTCTCACAGGTTCCCGAGGCTCTGTTTTGCTTCTAGGTTATTTCATTTCTCTTATTCAGATTAGATAATTTCTACTATTCTATCTTCTAATTCACTGATTCTTTTCTCTCTCCTCTCCATTCTGCTCTTGAACCAAACCATGGAACTTTCATTTTGCTTTCTGTATTTCTTCAATTTTAAAATTTCCACATTGTTCTCTCTCTGTCTTCTATTTTTTTTTTGTTGGATCTTTTTGTTTCTTTGCTGAAGCTTTTTATTCTTTTGTTGTAAATATGTCTGTATGTCCAGAACAATGTTTAATAATAACAATAATATAAAGAAGAAAAAGAAAAAAAAACTTTTTTATGATTCCTACTTCAAAGAAAATGCTTTCAATAAGGTTTTATATGTTTTCATCAAATTAAGATCGTGTCCTTACAGGAAATTTCATTTTATCCATTATAGAGATAGGAATTTATTTTATCCATTATAAGAGTAATGATCTATTCATATTTAAATAAGACTTTTTTAAAAAAGAAAGGACAACGCATTTTAAACTACCTATTAAATATATAAGGAGATGATTATAAGTTTTTAACTTTCATTTATTAATATGATAAATGAAATATTCTAACACCAAAGCATTTTTACATTACTGTCATAGTTTCTTCTTGGTCATGATGTGTCAATAACATGTTGAAGCTGGATTGTGTTTCCACATGAGATTTTTTTCCATTGATATTCAAAAAGATGGTCTGTGATTTTTTCTTTTTGTCCTACCTTTTTGAAAATTTTTATGTCTGTATAATCTTAGTTTCATTTTAAAAAAATAATGATCCTTTTTTCTTTCTGTTTCAGTCCTCCAGGATAGAAAAAGTTTACTTATGCAAACATCTCAAATTTCTTGATTAATGTATTCCTAAATATTTCATTTGGTATACTGAATGAATTATTTTATTATATTTCTTAAATAGTTGGTGGAATATGCTTTGAAATTTGCTAGACCTGATACTTACCTGTGTGTAGTTCTTTACAGTTTTCTCTATTTCTCCCAGGGGTCAGGCTACTTAGTTTATATTTTCCTAGAAAACCATCTAATTTATTTAGGATTGCAAATTTATTTATGTAGAATTGAACAATGACACTTCAATTATTTTTAAATCTTCTGTGTCTATCATAATTTCCACATTATCAGTTCTTATTCTGTCATTTGTGTTTTCTTCATTCACAAACAGGTTTGGTATCTTACATAAATATCCCAGAGTAACTGCTCCTTGCTGATACAGTCACAGACTCATATTTCTAGCAATGCTATTGACTATGACCATATCACCTTTTGAAGGTGTCTTGGATGAGTTAACTTTCACGTTTTAGTCAATGGTCACTCAGGAATCCTCATGTTAAAGATGAAATTTTAGATTATTTTTTCTGCTTCTTTCTCTCTCTCTCTCTCTCTCTCCCCCCCCCCCCCCCCCAGACGACAGATCTACAAAGGGAATGCAAATGCCCTGGGACTTATCCTACCAGGACTCCATCTCTGAGAGGTTCTCTTGGGACTCTTTCTCTTGAGAAAAAGGCAGATTGAGCAATATCATGTGCTCTAATTCTACAAAACCCCAATGATTCTCTAGCAGTACTTTTTAATCTGTCAGTCTCTAGACATTTATTAGCCTCTATACAGTATATATAGGAGTGTGTGTATGCATGTTAATGGGCTGGGGTTTTTGCAATAAATCCTGCTGAGAGGTATTTAACTACTCTGATTTTAGAGGGCCTTCTTATCCATTTTCTTCATCTTTTGGGTCTCATCTAAACTCGATGCCACAGCAAAGTCCTATTTAAACTTAGTGTATCTACCTACAGCACTAGTGAAGAGAAAAGTTGATTTCTGTTGACTTTTACCTTCCAGCAATCAGTTTTTACCTTCTGGATCAAAAAAAGTAGCCATACTGACTGAACGCAAGGGATTATTTTTGGGTCATCATGCAAAATTGCTTATATTTATGTTTAGTTTATGCTATTAGAATATGGTTATTCATATGCCCAAAGTTTGGTATATCTATCTTTCCAGCTACCTCACTGTGCCATAGACATTAGACATTAAAAGCACTTCCTATGCTTATTCTATTACTGGATTCCTCATAAATTTTGCGACAAGTAATTCTGCTAGCAACTTTGGAGAAAGTAGGTACTTAAAACATGTTTAATTTTAAACATAACAGGTAGTTTTTAAACATAACTCCACATCCTTAAGTGATATATTTTGTGGTTTCCTTAAATAGATGCAGAAATAAGAAAACAAGTGATGGAAGAGATGTCAGAAACTTCACAAAGAAAACACCGGCAAGCCAGAAAGAAATCGACAGGATGTTGATAATTAAGAAGAAGAAATGATTTAAAGTGACAATGATCATTTTTAAATGCACGAATGGGAAGATGACAGAAATCAGAGCAAAAATATCAGCATCCACACGAGAAAATACTGAAGTGGAGAGGTGGTGGTTACAAGGAGAAGCACCAACTAGCACCGGGCCTGGGAACTAGCAGACATTCAGTAAATGCTTTCTGAATGAAGATTAAATGAATTCCGTAGCAGATACATCAAGTTTGATGTGGAAATGTTCAGTAACAATGTAACTGCAAATCCATACTGTGCTTTAAATTTACAAAACACTTTCATATGTTGCTCCATTAATCCCCACAATAAACCCACAGAGTAAACTATCACTATGGCCTTCTTATAGCAGAGGAAATGAGGCTTAGAAAGATTAAGTTCCTTAATTAAAGTTATATATTTAGTATGAGCCAGAGATGAGGTTTAAGCCTAAAGTGTTTTGAAACCAAAACTTGGACTCTGTCTAATACCGCAGAATTTTTTAAGTAGAAACAGGTGGGGCTGACATTAGCAGGTTATCTCAGACACCCTGGAGGAAATCATAACCTTTGGAAATACACAAATAATTGCAGACCAAGTTAAAAAATAGAACGCATCCCCACTAGGTGGGTGATTCATACAGGTTGAGACTCTGTATCTTTTTCTTTGCAGTATCACCGACACTTAGGGAAGCTCAGTATATGTTTGTTGAATAAATGATTTGACTAAAGCTTGGAGTATGCTGGGAGGATATAGATTCATTACTCAAAGTAGATATATGCCAGAATCCTGATGGAATAAGGATCATTATCGGGCAAGAAATTTGATGTTAAGAGTTAAGAACAGTGGGAAATAAAAGGAAACATTGTAAACATTCCTCTTGAAGGAAAGGTCAAGGACATAATAAGGACAGCAAACGATTATTTTAAAAGGATATATATTTATTTTATAGTACACTTTTATAAGTATTCCATATATTACATACGGAATATAGTTCTGAGAAATGTCATAATTTCATAATTTTTGCTTCATTGCTGTGTTTTTTATTTGAGGTCATCTATTATTGGTTGATTAGATATTCCTTTAACACATTCTATACAAGTCACTTTTCCTTGAATCTTTTTAATCTCTTTCATTATTTCTCTCTGATTTTAATTTTTTTCTTTGCTTATTGCATCACCTGCTACGTTAGTCTTCATTTTTGAAGTAATTTTATTCATTTATTTCAAATTATTTTCCATGAACTCTCATCTCATTTCTACATTTAGATTTTTGCAGTTATGTCTTCTATCATTTTCTTAATTTATTTTAACTTGTTTTAAAACATTCCATTGAAACTTCCATCTCTTATGTGACATGCCTTCCTGGAATATTTTCTTTCTTTTTGAAATAATAATACATAAAATATTATTGCAATTTCTCTTTTTTTGGCCACATGAAATTAGTTTCATGAAATTTTAGGAGGAATGGGTGGCACAGGAAAGTTTTTCTAGTTTCACAGCTCTCATGCTCTCTCCTGTAATTTCCAGCAATTTTTTAAGTTATGGTCACTTACTATTTGAAATTTCCTCACAATTTCCTTTGAT
>NW_012136636.1:1171633-1173164 GCF_000956105.1 Propithecus coquereli | reverse complement strand
TAACAATTTGGACTTATCCTCGAAATTAAAAAAATGTTTGCATGCTTAGAAATGCACTAATATCATTCGTCAGATTCTAAAGTCAAAAGAAAAAGCATAGGATCCCTATGGAAAATCTCAAAAGGTATTCATGAAATTCCTGACTATGCTAAGTAAAAGAGCAGGCTAAGTTTTTATCACAATATAACATATTTGTGACAAAACAACAGCCAACAGCATTCCAAAACTTTGAAGATTTTTCCTTTAATTATAGGAAAAAGTCAATACTCTCTATTATTTTCACTGTTATTTATCAATGTCTGAAAAGTTCTAAGCAATTAAATAACATAAGAAATAGATATGTGAGGCATCCCTATTGGAAAAGAGAAAATAAATGTATTGTTATTAGCAGATTCTATACCTATAGTTTTCTAAATAGAAAACTCAAAAAATAAATAGAAATGTTATTAGAAAATGTATGTGAATTAAGA
Organism: Propithecus coquereli; assembly: GCF_000956105.1. Taxonomy (NCBI): domain Eukaryota; kingdom Metazoa; phylum Chordata; class Mammalia; order Primates; family Indriidae; genus Propithecus; species Propithecus coquereli. Next base: position 1,172,694 of record NW_012136636.1, on the reverse strand, counting down.
AGTATGGTCATGTAGAATTAAATTATCATAATCAACATGTTATAAAGCAGACATAATCATAAATGTATATTTGGAAATTTTCTGTATATATTAGGAATAAAATAAAGATATTAATGACTTTAGAGAATAGTGATCATTAGTTATGTGGTCAAAAAAACTATCAATGAAAACTACAATTGAAGTATGGAAACAATAAATAGAGAAACATATGATATCCTTGAATGTAAAGATTGACAATTATCAATAATAAGGATCATTATGTTTTGTGAAATCCCAACAAAAAGATCTCTAGATTTGGGAGGACAAGTTGTTTTTAGTGTGCCTGTGTGTGTGTGTGTGTGTGTGTGTGTGTGTTGTCACAATCAGAAATATTTTGAACTTTTTTTGCAACAGTAACTGGGGAATGATAATCAAGACACTTTTTATATAAAAGTAATGACAAGGAAATCACCTTCCCACATACCCATAAACCTTGTCCTTTTTAATATCTTTAATTCCAATTATCAGGCCATTTGCCAAGCAGAAATTCAGATGTTATTTTAAACTTTTTCTCTTTAAGTTTGTCCCTCTAAGTTCAACCTATCTCCAAATCCTGCCACTTCAGCATCCTCATTATTGCTTAAATCTGTCTGCTTTTTTCATTCTTAATGACTGGGTGAATCTTCTCAAATTCTACATGAATTGTAACTACCGTGTTGGATTTCAGAAATCAGTATCCCAAATGAAGGCCTCAGAAGCAGCCTCAGATGCAAAAGTTTTTCTCTGACCTTCTTGTGCCCTCCTGTCTCTCAGTCCATTCTCCCCTAAGAGAGAGAGTTTATGTTCTCACCATAGAAAGTAGAATCCCTCTTCCCTAAGGCGGATCACAGAAAACAGAACTCCTTTTCTTGAAAGTCAGCCTAACCCTAAAAATATTCTGTGTAAAAACCTGCGATAAAGAAATTATCTGGCCTGCCTTGTTTCACTGTAGTTCATTAGACCCCCATTCCAGAGAGGGCCCTGCCCACACCCAGAAGGGAAGATGCTGCTCAGAGAGGCCTAGAGGAATCTAGACAGACAGG
>NW_012136636.1:1156352-1160398 GCF_000956105.1 Propithecus coquereli | reverse complement strand
TGTTTGCCTGTATCAAAACATCGCATGTACCCTATAAATAGATACAACTGTTATGCAGCCATAAAAATTCAAAATGAAAAAAAAAATTAAAAAGAAATTGTGGCATCTTTGCAGTGTTTTCTATTTTTAACCAAATTGGATAGCTAATTTAGCCAAATAAAAGATTAAAAAATCTAAAAATTACCTTTATTCATCTACTTGTTTATTTGGTTTAATTAATTGATACAGTCAATTAAAAAATGTTTGCCAATGATGTGACTGGTGGTAAATCACTTATAGTTTTTCTTCACTGATGTCTTCTTACTAATATATATGCTAAATTATTCCATGTAGCATTCAACACAAGCGTTCTAGTGATAAATTTAATACACTACATAGCTACACATTTTCCCAGAGTTGTTTAAAACATTTATCCTGGAGTTGAATAACTTAACTTACATTTTTAAAGATAGTCATCATTTCCTATTTTATACAAAAGAAAGTCTCACAAAGGTGCTACCAAATCAATTTTCACTTGAATAATTATATATTTTTGCCCGAGAACAGTAATTACTTAAAGCTTGAGGGATTTGAGGTATCATAGTAAAGGACAATTTACTCTATGTTTATGCATTGTGATTTGTATCTCTGAATTTGAATTTTTCAACTATTTTAAAAATTAAATCTTCCCAAGCTGTTTAGATATAATTAACCTGGAAACATAGTGTAGGGTGAACAAAATGAAAATCATTCCCATGACACCAAAAATAGGAACAACAAAACACTGATGTAAGTCTCAGAACACTTGGATTATAGTCCCTTTTCTAGTTACTCAAGATTGAATAAAATGAATGAGATACTTAACCTACTTGTCCTTGTATTTCTCCCCTGAAAATTGAAAGAGTTTAAACTGGCCCATCTCTCGCAGGTTGTTTTCAATTCCTCTGTTACCACCTCCTTAGATAAGTAGTCTGTCAGTCTCTACAAATGCTTTCTTATTTCTCCTGATTATGGAAGAGTTAACTCTTCAAAAACAAAGACATCTATTCATTTTATTTTCACAAGATATTTAGCTGTCATTTGCCCCTCAAATATTTGGATTTTGTTTTACTTAGCTGCAAACTGACAACACGATTTTGTTAACTGCTCCATTTTGAAAAATTTTCATGGAACTGATAATCTTAAATATCTATTATCATTAAGGCATAGTATGATTACTAAGCCCTTTTCTACTTACAAAAATCTGAAAGAATAAAAGAAAAATGAAGGAAATAAAGGAATTAAAATGTGTTGGAAATCTAATATTTGCCAGCCACTATACCAGTATTTCTACTTAATTTCACCTACCTTTATTTAATTTAATTCATTTAGATAAATCTCTAAAATGTAGTTAGTAAATTTGGCGGCGGGGGGGCGGGCTCAGTTTACATGTGAAGAAACAATAAGATAAAAATTATGACTTAATTACCAATGGATGCAATATTTGTATAATAGCATCCTTGACCCAAATGATGATTGTTTTACTTCTTCCATGGCAGAGGGCAGGCTTGTCAGGGAGAGCAAAGTATTTTGTATGTTTTTGTGATCCATTCAGTCAAGTGTGGCTATAAGACGGGACAGAGAAGAGACTCGGGGAAACAAAGTTTAATACACTCACAATTCCTAGAGACAGTAGGTGCTGCAAGCTACATAGAACCACAGGAGAAAGACACCAAGGTGTTCTGGAGACAGGAGGGAGAGGAAGCTCTAGGTCACTGCCTTTATTGGGGTTTCTTCAGGAAAGACAATGCAGGACAGGGTGGACATCTTAGAGATGTCTAGTTTGAATAATTTCAGTGGGCTCTGAACTATAGGGCTGACCCTTAGTTACTTAACACCTGGCCCTGCAATGAGTATGGGCAGAAGAATATTGCCTCCTGAGGTGTACAGGTCAGATGGCGGAGGAGGTGTGGCTCTGGATTGTGTAGCTTGCATATCAAAGTCATGCTCCAGGCTGAGCCCTTTGTTATCTCTAAGAATTAACTAGCCCTACAGGGAGAAGTTTCTCCCCAGTCAGAAAGGTTTTTTTTCAGATGTCAAAACATCATATTATACAGAAAATTAAAAGAAATAAAAATGCAGCACAGGAAGCCATTAGAATGGGTAGTCAATTCCTGCTAAATAGTCATCTGTTTTTTCCTAAGATAAAGTTTAAAAGGCAGAATTGAATAGGGCTATAATGTATACTTGCATAAGTGACAGGTGTTTCATGCCACTTGTCTTATCTTAAAATGGGAGTGCAACCCAAATAACTAGAGATAATATGTAAATCAACCATGAGAGAAATTATATTTGTTTAGAAGGTTGATGGTCATATAAAAGGGCATGTGATATTGTCACATAATATTACCAAAGCTTCTTTAGTCTTTTTCAAAATCCAAACAAAATTTCTTCTTGTGATCCTTGCAGCCTGTAATCCCTACAAATTACGCATTATCATCAACATGGCTTAGAGCTACATAAACAAGCAAGGATTAATTCTTGGCTAATGACAAATAGGCAGTGTGGTCATCAAAAAATAATTCACCTATCTGTATATCAATTTCCTCATCTATAAAATTATAGCAAAATGGAATGTTTCAGTTGTGAACAAAGTCAACCCCTACTGCTCACCTGGTCCCTCTCCCAAGAATTAGAAACATAAGCCGACAGAGGAAAGCAAGAGTACAAAGCAGCAAAAGCGAAAAGACAAAGAAGCAATTATTCAGGCTAGAGGGGAGTGTGACTTGAGCCAAGGGCATGATTAAAATACGGTGAGAAATATTCTGAATATATTTTAAACTTAGAACCAGCTAAATTTCCCGATGATTGAATCTAAGGTGAAGGAGACGGTGAGATGTTATAGATGTATCTCTGAGTGTTTCAGAGAGAAGAAAAGAGAAGCGGAGAATAGAATGGTGGTTATCAAGGGCGGATCTGCAGTACAACAGGGTACCTTATTAACAAGATGGTGTTGTACCCTTTAGAATATGTTAAGACATTAGATCTCATGTGGAATGTTCTTATCATCAAAATGCACACACACACACACACATATGCATGAACACAATGAAAGTTTTGGAGGTAGTGTATGTGTTTAGTACCTTGATGAAATGATGGCATCATGGTGTATGCATATGTCCAAACTCATCAGAATGTGTATATTAAATATGTGCAATTTTTGTATATCAATTATATCTTAATAATATTTGAGAGAAAACAGCCACAATGCCCCCCTGCCAAAAAAAAAATTCCAAGAAGAATCAGGGTGTCATTAACTGACATGAAGAAATCTATGGCCAAGTAGTGTTTGAGGAGGGAGATCATTTTAGCTTGGGACATTCTACATTTGAGGCATCTATTGGATGTTAAGAAAAGATTGGAAAGGTTATGAGATAAACACATTTGAAAGTATCTAGCAAATAAATTCTTTTAAATCAAAAGTCTTGAGAAGTTAACCCAGAGCATGGCAAGCCTATGGAAGGGGATGTGCAGGGAGATCAGAGACCAAGAGAAAGACTAAGGAAGAGCTGGCCATTAGGAGGGAGAAAATCAATTGAAGGCGATACCTTGTAAGCCAAGTAGCGCACCTCCGGGGGAATGGACACACTTGAAGCTCGGACTTGGGGAGGAGCGAGGGTAAGGGCACCATACGTAACCTAATCATCTGTACCCCCATAACATGCTGAAATAAAAAAAAAAAAAAGAAAAGAAGCCAAGTAGAGAAAGTGGATTCACAAGGAAGTGCTTAGTGGTTGTAAATGCCATTGGTGGTAAGATGAAGCGTAAAGATTGACTTCTGTACTTTCAGAAGAAACCAGTAAAGTCATTCTAGAAAAACTTATAATCTCCCTTAAGAAAATATTTTTCTCATGCCCATAGTTACAAAAATCCTAAATAAAAAAGTGATCAATAAAATCTAACTCAGTATTAGAATGAGAATATATCATTAACAATTTGGACTTATCCTTGAAATTAAAAAAAATGTTTGCATGCTTAGAAATGCACTAATATCATTCGTCAGATTCTAAAGTCAAAAGAAAAAGCAT
>NW_012136636.1:1155822-1156302 GCF_000956105.1 Propithecus coquereli | reverse complement strand
TAAGGTGGTATCTCCCTGTGGTTTTAATTTGCATTTCCCTGATTATTAGTTATGTGAAGCATTTTTTCCTAAGTTTATTGGCTGTTAGTGTACCTTCTTTTGAAAAACTTCTGTTCATGTCTTTTGCCTATTTTTTAATGGGGTTGTTTTTTGCTTTCTGATTTGAGGGGAAAAAACATAATTTTAATGACTTTTCTCAAGTTGTGATGCTTTGTGTTCCAGTGCAAGTCTGATAGCAATTTTGGAGTGATCCAGTTTTCATGTCTATCACAAATCAAATTGCCTCCGTCTTTTTCATCCTAAAGAGATAAGGGTAGCACTCAGGTAGTGTGCTACTAGTGATTTATCCCCCAGCTCAGATGTCATGGTTTCTTGTACTGATTTCTTGTAGTGGGTGTAACCTGTGAGATTTTGGGATTAGTGAGGATTTGCTATTCTAGGTTTTTTGTCTGTTTGTTTGTTTTTTGTAGTGAGAACTCT
>NW_012136636.1:1138983-1139902 GCF_000956105.1 Propithecus coquereli | reverse complement strand
TTATTGAACCTAAGCTTAAAAATGGACAATTTCCCCTGTATCTTTGGGTCTTCATTCTGAAGACTTACGTGTATATGGAAATTGCCAAATAAATGTCTTCATGATAAAAAGCTTCTCAGGCTTTCCATTTCCCTGAAAATAAAGTGCCTTGGTTGCCTATATATTTGGACCTTGGTTATCTATTAAGTTTTCCGTTTTCTTACTTCCCACCCACACCCCTTGCATGATAAATAAAAATGTGTGTCTCATGCTCTCCATCACTACATTCCCCTTAATTGCTCTCAGGTTTATACTTTACTTCCATGGAAAGTTCTCTCTGAGCCACAACTCATATCCAACCCAATCCCGCTTTCTGTTCTAGGTAAAAAAGACAATGTTTCACGCTGAACAAAAGCCAGACAAGTTTACTCTCCTTTATAAGATATTTGAATTCTGTAAGCACTGTTTCTTTCTGGTAACACAACCCACTGCATTTGCACATGTTAACTGGTTCTTTGTGGTTCTAGGTGGTTACTTCTATTACTGTGTGTAATGAAGTTCTTTGTCTTTGACTCAGGAATCTGACATCTGCTCTCAGCATCCAGCAAACTATGACAAGCCAGCATGTTAGTTTGCAAGTAGAGTAAATTCTAAGAATGCTTCGCAGTTTTTGAATACTGGGTATTTCAGAAAATTAAACATGGCTCACCAATGCAACACGCAAAAAACCTTCAAGCTCAGTAATAACTACTAAACAACAAGGTAATTTCATTTTTAACTGTTAAAAGTATTAATATTTACATAAATTTTGTGAAGTGTTTGGCAATTTATACACTGCTATGAATATTACTTAATTCTTCTATAAGATGACTCAATGAAAAATTGAAATGTCTTTAAAACTGTACACTGTAACAAATTAAAACTCTTCAATGATTCATCA
>NW_012136636.1:1087506-1138408 GCF_000956105.1 Propithecus coquereli | reverse complement strand
AACCTCACTTAAGAACATAATTACAAAAATCTTGAGTAACTAGCAACAAAAACATCTAGTTCTGTATTAAAATAAAAATATACCATTAATAAATGGGATTTAGCACAAAAATGCCAAAAAAAAAAGGTTGCCATACCCAGAAATGCAGTAATTTTATTCATTGTGATAGAAATTCAAGTGAGAAAAGCTGTATCACCATTTTGAAGGAATCCCAAAAATTCATGAAATTTCTCACTAGCTTATATGGAAAACAAGTTATTTCATAACTCTAGAAATGATACATCTGTCTATGGGCACTGGAGTGACTATAGTTTTCAATTTATACTTTTGTTTTTGAATTTTCAAAAAATTTAGAGAGACTTAGAAAAAAGAATGCATGCTACATTAGATGACACTTACTGTTTCTGTTTGTTTTTGCAAACAGCTCCTCACAAACCATATCTGGTGTTGGTTGATCTTCCCTGATCTGTATGTTTCTATCAGAAGCAGAGATGCTGCTGGATTATGAGCCCATCTTCTACCCTACAGGTGATTGGTTCATTGATTCAGAGCTGGCCATCCACATAGGTTGAGCTAATTCAAACTTGGACCCTAGATTTTGGAACAGTATCTTCCTGAGTGGATGAAACTGAAGACAGGTACATACAATCCCTCTTGGTCCCCAAATTTGACATATAAGCAAAGAAGAAGAAGAGTTAGATTGCCAGTGGAAAAGAAAATACAAGAAGAATGACAAACACAGGTAACAATTAAAGTGAAAGAACTGTATGTATTCCCAATAATATCTCAATCCTTTCATTCTAGTCAAATTCTGTCTGATACACCTAGTATACTTCCGATTTTGTGAGACACATCCATAACCTTGTAACAATTTCCTTTTCATACTGAAATGCACACAGGTTAAATGGTTACTTAAAGCCCAAAGGATCACAGCTAATGTGTTAATTCTCGTCTTTTTAAAAATCTTTTTTAATTGTGTAATTTTTTTTTGTATTTTTTTTTATTTCAGAGTATTATAGGGATACAAATGTTTAGGTTACATATATTGCCTTTGCCCCACCCGAGTCAGAGCTACGAGCATGTCCATCCCCTAGATGATGCACACTGTTGAGAGTCATGAGAAAAGTTTGGAAAATGAGAAAGAGATTCTTAGAAATTTCATCTTCTATTGAAGAAAATATTTTCCTTAGCTTAAGAAGTTTCATTCAGGCATTCTATCTAATAACTTGAATATCAAATGGGTAATCAATATTCAGTACAAACAATTTGAAATGATGGAGTAGAGACAGGAGGGAATATCCAAATGCAGAGCTAAATACATGTGGATGTGCAATACTTCCTTGGTATCCTCAGGGGTTTTGTTTCAGGACCCTTGCAGACACCAACATTCATGGAAGCTCAAGTCCCCTATAGAGAATGGTGTAGTATTTGCATATAACCTGTGCTCATCCTCCTATATAATTTAAATTGTCTCTCGATTACTTATAATGCCTAATGCAATGTAAATGGTATGTAAATAGCTGTTATATTGTATTATTTTTATTGTTGTATTGTTATTTTTTATTTTATTTTCAAATATTTTCAATCCATAGTTGGTGAATAGCTGGATGCTACAGTGGAGGGTCCCCTGTTTTTTTATTTTCAAATCACAAAGTCCTTACTATATTAATATATTTCTAATGCACTGAAAAATATAATGGTGTAGAAGAGCATTTTATAATGTATTTCAGCTTCTTGTTTATGTGACTTTATAGTAATATTTTCTTTTCTTTTCTATTTTTTGTAACTCAACATCTTTTTTGTAGTTTTCAAAAGTTTATTTCTTTTTTAAAAAATTATTATGGGTACATAATAATTGTGTATCTTTCCTTATAGGGTACGTGTGATTATTTGATACAGGCATAAAATGTGAATTAATCAAACCAGGGTAACTGGGGTATCCATCACCTCAGGCATTTATCATTTTTTTCTGTTACGAATAGCAGTATTTTCTGATGTAACTTTTTGAGTTCTGATTGTTCTAACAAAATTATGAATTAAAATAAATTCAGCATTTCCTAGGGGCTTTTTTGTGCAATAAAAGTAGTTTTGAAAACTCTTAAGTTGCAAAATTCAGGACAATGCAGTTTGTGCCTCTAGTTCACAGTTAACAAGTTAGTGCTGACTTTACTGTGCATAGTCTTATGGATAACTTCAAATAGTAGCACCAAAGTGCTGAAAATTGGAACAAATTTTTGAGTGATGAAAATAATTAAAGTCCTAGAATCATATATCATGATATGATATCACAGTTTGGAATTAAACACTCTAAAATAATTGCATGGTGAGTCAAGTGAGTCAAGTATTTTTCTTAGCATAGAATGTATTCCATGTATTTTAAAATATTGTTTTCCAATTTTTTCCAAGTAATGGACCATGAAGATCTTTATTACTCTTCGTGCATAGTTAATCCATGTAGTACGATCTCAATCTATTGTATTGTTAAAATGTTTAATTTTTTTCAGAAAAATAAATGTAGTGCATACTGAAGTAGTTTGGGAACACCAAAACAAATAAAACTCCAGTATTATACTATAAGAACTCAACTGCTATCATGGGCTGTCTAGTCTTTTCTTACATGTTTGTATTTTTATATGGCCGACATTAGCTTAGATATAAAATTATGTTAACGGCTATTTTCAACATGGATTTGAATGTCAATAGTAGAACATAGATGATAAGTTATAACACAATAGTAAAAAATCATTATTTCAGAAAAAGTGTTAAAAAGCAAATAAAATTTTATGTCAACTTTGCCTTTAAGTTCATTTTTATTATGCCATTTATATTTTATATATGCTCATATAGGAATATCAGCAAACTATCGTCCACAGGCCAAACTGACTATCTGACTTTGTAGATGTAGATGCAGATGAAAATCTGCATCTTTGGTGAAATGCTGCCATGTTCATTTGTATACATATTGACTATGCACTAAAATGGCAGAGTATAGTAATTGCAACAAAGACAATATGGCCTGAAAAATGGAAATGTTTATTACTTACCCCTTTACAGAAAACAGTTTGCTAATCTTTGCTTTATAGGTTATGAAAGAAATATAATATTTGGTCACTGCATCCAAAAGGTTACAATCTAGTTGAATAGGAAATTATATACATCAAATAAATAATGTCCAATTTGCTGCAGTTTGTCTAATAAGCTCCCCAAGCCCTGATCCTTCCACTTGGGGGATAATCCAGTTTGGATTCGGGTTTAATTATCTTTGGTGATTTAGCTAAACTGATCCTTCTGGATACACCAGAGTCAATTAAAAACCTAACATTTCAAAATTTGAATTGAAAATAAATGAAAAAGCAATTTTCTTCTATTCAATTAGATTTTTTAAAGTTAACATATTTAATAATATTGATTTATACTTTGTCCTTTGATTTAAGGTCCAAAGAGTTAAACATAACTGGAATTCCCTTTTAAGGTTCAAAAATGGCATCTACCTGGTGGAGAATATAAACATGACAATAGAATGTAAATATCTTCATGTCCATGTATGTTTTATGCTTTGATAAATGGCATCCATAAAGGAAAATAAAGCCACAGGGGAAAAAAATAGTTTAGGGTGATGGATTCTCTAAGGTAGGGATTTTGATGACTGATGAGTTTAATTGAGTGACTAGATGAATCTCTTGAGGTATGTAGAGAATTAATTTTCCATATGAAGAGCTATCTTTTGAAAAAACAATGAATGTGATAGTGAAAAAATATAAGAAAACAGTGCTAGAATGTTAGTCAAGCTGTTTATACCTCTTTTCTGGCTCAAAGATAATATTTATAAGTATGTGTGGAATAAGTGTGAAGAGGCTTTTCCAGAACAAAACATTTTTCATAGCATAGATTCATCCCTACTTGATGCAAGAGTCACTGGGTCATTTCAATATAATGATGGACATTTTGTAAATGGAAAAAGAGATGTTAAAAATGATTTCTTTCCCCACATACAACAGATTTCAAACACTTTCAATTAGCATGGGTAAAACTAAAATTGGTAATCTTTTTATTTCACTCCAAATAGCAAATTCCAGACTCTGTCCTGGATTTCCAGTGTTTAAGGCTCGTTTTCTATCTAACTATGTTACATATCAAATTTTAGTATTTTCTAATTATATGCAATCGTAAAGACTATACATTCTAACCCATCATATTTCAATTGAGAGAATGAGATTCAACGAATATGATGCAGTCACTTGGCTATAGAGTTAGTGATTTTCCAAGCTAAAATAAACCTTCATGTTTTCCTAAAACATAGTATATATTGCCTAAAGTGCATAAACTGGTTGGTTATTAGTGCAATACAAAAAAGGTAAATAATAAAAGTAAAATATTAGAAACACTCATTAGGTTAAATCTGGTCTGTATTATTGTTGCTGGACAAACTCACTCAGAGAGCCATTGTTTTCATTATTGGGGAAATATTCCCCAACACTAATGCCTATTGTATACGTAAATCCTCTGTTCAGTGATGGGAGAATAAACCCAAAGTGTGTGACTTAATTAATCTTTTCCTAAGGCCCCTCACTACAGGCCTAAAAATCTAAATAATGAGTAGGGACAGAGTATTAAGTATCTTTCTGTGCTTAGAGGAAGATTAATTATAATGGTTAAACTCCCAAACATTAAGTTGAATACTAATCTAATGACAGAGTTTGGAAATAAGCCAGTACTCTGCATACATCTGGGTGTTTCTACGGTTTTGACAGAATAACAAAGGGGAAAAGAAGAGAAGCATATTAACAGTTCATGCTCATTCCGCTTAACACAGTCTCCTTCAAATTTGTTTCTAAATTAAGTGAAAAACTAAGTTTCTAAAACCTTCTTTACCTTAAGCATAAGCTGCATATTTATCTCTTATTGATAGATACTCATCTGCGTATTTTGAGATGTGTGACACTGTAGGTTTTGTTCAAACATAAGTGAAGAAAGTAAATAACAAAGAGGAAATGACCTGAGATTGCAATTTGCACTTGCATCTTTTCCACTGTGCTTGACTGTTGTCTGCAGGCATCTTGCAGAAAAAAAGTAGAGTTCTGTATCTTTGCAAGCTGCTTTCATGTGGTTTTGATTTACAGAACAAATACCACTAGATTGCTCTCTATCACATGGATTCACAGGACTGGTGCAAATAAACTCAAAGGGCAAATGGACAAAAGGTCAAAAGATAAATGTTATTAAACACTTCTGCCAATAGACAATAGAAGTAGGGCAACAGCTTTCACAGAAAGAGTTGGAATAAGAAGCAGCTCCTTCTAACATATTGTTCCAATGGATTAACCATAGGCCAACGATAATAGAAGGGGAAAAAGTTTTCTAGATTCTTATTTCTAAATCCTCCTTCTCTAGCTTTGGTATTTAGGAAGAGGGAAGAATATCAGGTCTAGCATCAACCTCCCTGAACACTAATAAATTTCTTCTCTCTTCAATGTGGATCAACTTGGACATGATGCTATTCTTCAAACCTCTCACCTTGCTTCGTTCAGCTGGAATAAAGCACCATACTATTGCTGTGTGATAGGATCTTTCCCCTTATCATGGCTATTGTTCACTTTTCTCTCCTTATTTGTCACCTGAAAGTAGACACCTATCTGATCTTACAAAGTTTATATTAATTATTATGAATAAATGGAATTTTAAAAATGTATGTGAGTTCTACTGAAGTCTTTTCTGAAGGAAAACTATATGCCTCTATGCTCATACTATCAACTGTATGTAGCTAAAAGCATGTAACCCAAAGAATATTGGCCTTCCTGCTTCTATGGTGTGTCTCCTCTGTGCACAAGGTTATAATTTCAAGAAGAATTGAACAGGATAGAAACATTTAGTGGGCTTCTATCAGTGATGGAATGATAGTGTACATTTCTTGTCGTAAACAAAATAATTGTTTTCACTCATTTGCCTTCTGGATGACCATGATGACTGCTTAAGAGTTGAGTCATTTTGATCCCTGTACCTTCCTTTGAAATCTCTTTGCCAGAGGTTCCCTAATGTCTTTATTCTCTCTCTTCTCCATTGCTGTCCCAACTCAGTAACTCATTATGGAGCAGATCAACTTACCTCCTATACTTTCTTTCTGACTAACTTTCTGTCATTTTACTCATTTACTTCTTTTACTAAGGGATTTACCAAGGGATTTACTTCACAAAGCCTTGATCTACATGCAGAAATGCCACAGCTATTCTGTGAGAAGACAGAAAAGTATTAATCTGTCAACATGCAGACTTTGCAATTTTATGAATTAATGTTATTGTATAATATTCTATGAAATGCATTTCAAATTTATCAATATACTTTTTTTTTGATCTCTTTGCATATCAAAAGAAAGCCCAGAAAGTCTATAATTAGGAAATACCAGAGGAAAAAAAGTTCTACTTGCTCAGGAAGAAGTAGGGGAAAAAAAAAAAAAAAAACTCCTCTCTTTCCAGTTCAGGAGCAAGAGAAGATTTTAGCACTGATGAGAGGAAGAAAAGAAGTCAGAAGTCATCACCCTGAGCTGAAATATGAAATCACAAACTCAAGACCTTGCAGTGGTTATCTTCTGGAGATGTAACCTGGGACAGGCTGCAAGCATTCAAGAGAAATCCTGCAATCTATGGGTTCACCCAAATAAGGTAGGGAAAATACTACAGCACTGGTAAAGACGTCAAAATACAGACATGCCGGCCAAGTACTGTAGCTCACGCCTGTAATCCTAGCACTCTGGGAGGTAGAGATGAGAGGATCACTTGAGATCAGGAGTTTGAGACCAGCCTGAGCAAGAGCGAGACCCCATCTCTACTAAAAACAGAAAAACTTGGCTGGGCGCTGTGGCTCGCACCTGTAATCCTAGCTCTCTGGGAGGCCGAGGCGGGTGGATTGTTTGAGCTCAGGAGTCCGAAACCAGCCTGAGCAAGAGCGAGACCCCGTCTCTACTAAAATTAGAAAGAAATTAATTGGACAACTAAAAATATATAGAAAAAATTAGCCGGGCATGGTGGCGCATGCCTGTAGTCCCAGCTACTCGGGAGGCTGAGGCAGGAGGATTGCTTGAGCCCAGGTGTTTGAGGTTGCTGTGAGCTAGGCTGATGCCACAGTACTCTAGCCTGGACAACAGAGCGAGACCCTGTCTCAAAAAAAGTAAAAAAATAAAAAATTAAAAAAAAATTTAAAAAAATAATAAACATGCCTAAAATGGCATTCCTGATTACCACAGCTGCTGTGTGCCATTCAGAACCTTAAGAAATTTCTGTTTCCAAGTGGAGAAGTCAAATAGGTTGGGAATAGATTTTGTCTCCATTCAGAGTCTCAGTTCTCTAGTAGAAAAAAAGGGCTAGGACAAAAAAAAAAGCAAACAAACAATTAAACAAGAGTGTGAGTAATTCTGCATTGGAATTCAAGGACCAGGACTGTGGATTTGCACAGATGACGCAGTGACAACCCAAAGAACCAATGGGACCAACTGCACCTGAGTAGATATCAACGCAGCAAGCATCAGACATACTGTGTCTATGATAATCACAACCTTCAGAATAAGAGAAGGTCTCCCTGGGATGTCAACAGCTCCCTTTTTACTTCTTTTATGTCAACACAAAGCTATCATCTTAGAGAGTAGATGAAAGAGAAATCCTAAAAGCCCGACCATTGACATCAACTTCTGTCGAAGATAGAGTAGCAAGAAATATATTTACAATCTCACCTGAAACAAACAAACAAACATACCAAGAAAAATTATAAGAAATAATTATTTGCAAGGCATTGTATATCAGAAAAAAGAAAGATAGTGATTGCTGAGTATGGTAGCCAAAATTCTAAAGGTGTTACTCCAAAAATACTGTCATCTAGTTATTTATTCAAAACCAACATAAATATAGTTGGGAAGAAACTTTGTGAATAAAATTAAGATTGCTGATCGGTTGACATTATGACAATAAGTTCATCCTGAATCATTCATAGGGACACAGCGTAAACCCAGAAGAAAGTGCGAGAGTCAGTGTGAGAAATGCAGTGGCATAGGAGGCGGGAGAGATGAGGCTTCAGGGGATGTTGAGAAGCCAGTAATATTTGACCCACCCATTGTTGGCTTTGAAGGGGCTAAGTCCCAGGAGATGTCAGCAGCCTCTAGCAGCTGAGAATAACTCCTGTTCTACAGCCACATGGCAGTGAACTCTGCCAATAACCCGAATGAGCCTGGAAACACACTGTCCCCTAGGTCCAGAAAAGAGAGATGCTCTGCCAACACCTTAGCCTCATAAGACGGTGGCAAGAGAGACAGTGGCTATCCTATAGAACTAAGAGACAATAAGTAGGTACTGGTTTATGCCTCTACATTTGAGGTAATTTGTTGTGGCAGCGACAGAAAACTAACACACTGAAGTACAGGAAACAATCAAAGTGAATTCTGCAGTCATCCCAGCTTACTGTCCTGAAAGAGTGACCAGACCATGATTCAAAGAGGAAGACCTCAGGCAGAGAACCTGCACCTTCTCATTTGAGGAGTCAGAGCTGAGAGTCACAGGAGACCGAGGTGGAGAGTCTGTAGGACAGAGAAGAGAGATGCACAGAAAGAGCTCTGATGATCTGCAAAGAGCTTCTGGTTGAGTGTTCCGCAGAATACTGATCAGTCCTTGCTTGTGAAGACACTTCCCAAGGCTGTGGAAAGGATCATTCAACATGATTAGAAGAAATAATACCAGGAACTCAAATACAGCTGGCAACAGTGTCTGTTTCTACCAATGAGACCAGAAAAACTCACAGCTCACAAGGTGTGCATAGAGTACAGAGAGGAGTCCTGCCTCAGCATTGTGAAACCATTAGCCCTAGACTAAATGACTCTGGTCCTACTAACAAATATGACAGGAAAACACTGAAAGTATGAAACTATTTCTGAGTAACTAGACTACATCCTGGAACTATTCTCAAGAACATTTAGAGGAATTTAAAAATAACCAATCTCTAACATGGTAAAATTCACAAGGTCTTGCTCCAATCAAACATTACCATATATGTAAAACAGAAAGAAAGTATGACTTAAAATGAGAATATTCAATCAACCGATACTGGTAGAGATTGGGAAAAAATATTTGCAAATCATATAACAAATCAGGGGTTAATGCTCAAAATACACAAGATGCTCAAACTACTCAATAACAAGAAATAACTACAAATACGAAGAAAGGTCAAAGGACTTAAATAGGTATTTCTCAAAAGAAGACATACAAATAGGCAACAGATATATAAAAAATGCTCAATATCTCTAATCATCAGAGAAATGCAAATGAGAACCACACTAAGATACCACCTCGCACCTGTTAGATTGGTTGTTAACAAAAAGATGAAAAATAAGTGTTGGTGAGCATGTGGAGAAAAGGGACCACTTGTACACTGTTGGTGGTATTGTAAATTGGCACAGCCATTTTGGAACACAATATGGGTGTTTCTCAAAAAACTAAAATTAGAACTACCATAAGATCCAGCCATCCCACTTCTGGGTATATACCCAAAAGTAATGAAATAAATATGTCAAAAGGGCATCTACATTCTCATGTTTATTGCAGAATTTTTCACAGGAGCCAAGATATAGAAACAACTTGTGTCCATTAACAGATGAATAGATTAAAACAATGTGGTGTATATACATAACAGAATACTACTCAGCCTTAAGAAAGGGAATTCTGTCATTTACAACAAGATACATGGATCTAGAAGATATTATGTTAGGTGAAATAAGCCAGGCACAGAGAGACAAATATCATATGATCTTAGTTTTATATGGAATCTAAAACAGTCAGGCTCATGGAAATAGAAAATATAATTATGGTTCCCAGAGTCTGGGTCCAGTTCATAGACTGGTTCATGGACTGGGAAATGGGAGATATTGGTCAATAAATGCAAAGTTTCAGTTAGATAGCGGGAATAAGTTCTGGTATTCTACTGCAGGTGACTATAGTTAATATATAGAACATTTCAAGATAGCTAAAAAAGGAGATATTAAATTTTCTCACCACAAAGAAATAATAAGTGTTCAAGGTGATGGATGTGCTATTAGCCATATTTGCTTATATCACAATGTTTTCATGTATCAAAACATCACATTGTATCACATAAATATATACAATTATCCTTTATCAATTAAAATAAAATAAAATTTTAAAGAATTGACCCAAAACTGATACTTGCTAGAATTACTAGACAAGTACATTAAGATAGTTATTATAATTGCATCCCACATGCTCTAGAAATAAAGTGGAAACATGAAAGATATAAAAAAGACCGAAATTGGACTTTCAGATATAAGAACTACAATTGCTAATATAAACAATATACTAGGTGAGGTTCATGGAAGATTAGATATTGCAGAATAAGGTTAATGAATTTAAAGACACAGCCATACATACTGTGTAAAAGAAATAGCAAAGAGAAGAAAGATTATATGACTATGTGAACATAGCATCAATGAGTTGTAGAAATAATTTTAAGAAGACTAACATACACATACTTGGAGTACGCAAAGGAGGAATAGAGGATAGAAACATATATGAAGAAACAATGTGCTTTTACAAATTTGATGAAAATTATTAAGCTCCACAAATCCAAGAAGCTCAACAACTCAAATGCTCCATAAGCATGAGGAATACTATACCAAGGTTAATCAGAATGGAATTGCTTAAGGGCAAAGGTGAAGAGAAAGTCTCAAAAGAAGAAGATAGTGGGACAATCATTTTAAATTCTATGCTCCCTTAATTCAACATTCAAGAATTCTATACTCAATGGAAAATTTTTCAAAAAGTGAAGGCAAAATAAAGATTTTTCAGACAGATAAACTCTCAGAGAATTTATCACTAGCACATGTGTACTATAAGAACTGTTAAAGTAAGTCCTTCAGAAAAAGGTAAAATGATACTAGTTGGAAATCTGTATCTACACAAAGGAATGAAGAACACTGGCAATAGTAACTAAATGTAGAAAAATAGGAACTTTTTATTATGTGAATATTTGAAAGAAAATTGCCTATTTAAACAAACAAAATGACAATGTAGAATAAGGTTTATAACATATGTAAAAGAAATAAATTATATCACAAAAATAGCACAAATCCAGGTAGGAGAGAATTAGAAATAATACTATTTCAAGTTTCTTATATCATGCATGAAATAGTATACCATCATCTAAGACATACGGTAATGACATAAATGTGTATGCCCTAAAACCTAAAGCAACCATTAAAATAATCAAAGAGATATAGGTAATAAATCAACAAATGAGGTATGATGGGATAACTTTAATAATACTCAATTCATTAACAATATCAAAAAAAGAATAGAAAGGAAACAAAGAGTTTATAGGACTGTAATTAAATAAACAGCAAGATGGCAGATTTAAACCTAACTATATCATTAGTCATTAAATATACATGATCCAAACATGCCATAATTTGTCAATTGTATATAAAATGAAGACCTAATTATATTCTGCCTATGAATAGTGTAGTACTTTAAAAACAAGACAAAAATAAGTTAAAAGTAAAAGAGAGGAAAGGATTAGATAAATATGTATCCAACCTGGAGACAGAAACCATACCGTAAAGGGGATTTTAATATAAAAATTATAAAGCATTTAACATTTCTTTGTGTTAGGAACACTCCAATTCCACTCTTGTAGTTATTTTAAAGTAATGATAGGGGAACAAGGAAAAACACGAAAAGAGGGCTCTCACAGGCCCACCAGGGCTGGGAGCTGCCAAGAAAGCGCCCACATGGCAGGCGGGCACCAGCCCTTGTTAAAGAAAGTGCAGTTGCAGCCAACTGTGCTCAGCACCCCTCATGTTCTCCAGTGGGGCATGAGGTCAATATCGAAATAAGATGTTACAGACTTTTTTTTTCAAATCGGAGTTTTAGGTGTACATTTTTAGCTGCATTTTCACAACTACGTTTAGTTATGAACAGCATTTCTTATAATATTCATTGACCTTTAGATAAATCCTTGTGCACTTTCCCAGGGCTCAGCTCAATAAGCACTTTTATCCTGCCCTCTGCCTGAGGGAATACTATATATATTATGCAAACATCTCTACTAAAATCAATCACAGTGCATTGAGCTTAAATAGACTTCATTCAGGTCTTTGAATTCTTGATAATGCAAATAGATCTACATTCCAGAAACTGCATGATTCTTATATAGTTGCCCTGAGTATTTCTTTGGGAAGACAGCTGGTAGCAAGCATTGAACTGGGATGGTTAACCTTTCATACAATTTATCTTAGTACATTTTGAAAAAGACAACATGTTGACAAAGCCATAACCCAGAAAAACCATTAATGCCAAAAGCTAATCCTGCCAACTGGTTAATTGGATAAGACATTTAGCAAGGCCACAATTTGTGCTAAGAAGCTGAGTTGAAAATGCCAGTTAAATAAAGCGATACCGAAGTAAGTACAAATACCAGTATTTTGATAGGTAAAATATGCAAATCAGAAATACCTTTATTATGAATATTGAAATGACTACAAAAGGTAATCTTGTGTTTCACAGGATGTTTTACAAAAGAAAACAAAAATTCAGCTAACAGCTATCTTCCTAAAAGTCACTGATCAATGTGCTTCCCCGGCTACTGATTTACTCTCCTCCTCATTTAACCGCCAAGTCCCACTAGCAGCGCTGCCACTATGGGCTTCCTATCAATGAGTTGGGCTTTATCACTAACATTTAGGGAATAGACTCACATGAAGCACAGTGCTTGTTAAATAGGAGTGTTCGATACGTACTTGATGAAGGACTTACATACAGGTTCAGCATCCCTACTCTGAAAATCTGAAATCCAAAATGCTGCACACTCTGAAATTTTTTGAGCACCAATATAATGCCAAAAGTGGAGAATTCCACACCTGACTTCATGTGATGTGTCAAAAATGCAGTCATGACTTCGTTTCATGCACAAAATTATTAAGAATATGTGAATAAGGTATATATGCAACATAAGTGAATTTTGTGTTTAGATTTTGGGTCCCATCCCCAAAATATCACACTATGTTTATGCAAATATTCCAAAATCTGAAAAAATTTGAAATCCAAAACACTTCTGGTCCCAAGCATTTTGGATACTAAATTTGTAACAATAATGATGATAATAATAATAGGCAATTATTAATCATTTACATTGTTCCAGGGAGTGTTTAAAGTGTTATACGTTTTGTTTTATGTCATGTTCCCTAGAGCAGAACTTTCTTTGATGGTGTCCTTGTTGAAGGAAAGCCCCCAGGAAAGGTCCACAAATGAGTTGAAGGGAGCAGGCTGAGGAAGGAAAAATAGCTACTCAAAAATGTGGTATCAGGTGAAATCACATAGCTTTATTAATTTTGATTGCCAATGTATTTAGAAGATGAAACTTAGAGCATAATATTTGTCACACAGTTCTATTTTATATTACAATTTGCAAAAGGTTAATATGATTTCAATAAAATTGTGAAAATATCGCGGTATTGAGATGCCAATGCAAATTCCATCTAGGAGATATTCTTTCTTTCGGTGTACTATTTTGTATCTTTTATTTGCCATACTTCTCTCTCAAAGGTCCCCAAGGAAGTTTTCTAATTCTCCCGATTTCTGCCAGATGCACCTTATACAGGCTTCTCAAACAGTCCAGCAAAGCTTTGACAAAGACAGACAGAAAGGAGGCAACAGAGAAGAGGAGCAATTTTCTACATCAAAGTTATTTCCAGACGCTCAACAAAATTATATAATAAGGTGTATAACACACATTACCCATGGATCCCGGAAACATCCTTCTCATTCTAAGGCTGTGATGAGTCTTGCCAAGCACTTTAAAATTGTACTTGCAATTCCTATTTCTTGCCAATGATCTAGGTGAGTGATACATAGGCGTCTCTCTTATCACCTAATTCCTGGGAAGACAAATGGAATTCAGGTAGCACATCCTGAGCAATTATATAAGAGACTACTCCCGGTGGTACCTCTTTTCATCCCACACATACCTCACTGCTTATATAAAACAATCACTATCTGATGGATGATTTTAACAAAGCAGCAATGAAACAGCATTATGATAGTATAAAGAAGCAAAAGTAGATCTAATACAGACCTATTAATAAAGACATCTTCTAAACCTAGCAGTGTAACAAGTTATAATAATAAAAGTTGAAAAGAAAAAGTACATGTATTTTAAATACTAATTTTATTTTGAGACAAAAGAAGGAAAGTCATAATTTGGTTAGCATAACCTTCCGTTTAATGAAATCAGGGATAGCCATAATCACTTAGCAACAGCTGGGGGAAAAGGAAAATATCTCAAGTGGCTTAAAAACTTCTTTTCTCTATTATGCCAAACACAGTACTCCACATAGTGTAGAAACGATATATAGTGATGGCATAAACTTTTAAAATCAAATCAAATAATTTCTGGCATCAGTTGAAGACACTAACTTTACTAATGATCAGTGCACAAAGTTACAGATATTAATGATGATGTGATACATTCATATGCTTTTCTTAAGCCTACCTACTCTGAATATTAACATGATCTTATGTATTTTTAATAATAGATGGCCCACGAAAAAATTAAAAGTGATAAAAGGCAAAGATATGCAATGATTGATAGATTTATTAATTCATATAACTTACATAAATTAACATGTTCTAGGGTCACACGTTACTAAGAAAAATAGCACAAACGCAAAGCACTTGAAATGCTCGAATGTAAACTCTCCTACATATAACACTAAAATTTAGGCTCCTATCTATAAAATATGAACAAATTAAATTCTATCTATGTTGCTCAAATAATGAATATTCTTCTTGTTATACCAGTGCACGTTCAGGTCGAATTCACTGGACATTTATTTGAAAGTAGAAATTTCTCTCATCCTAAAGAATATATGCAACAAATTAAATTAGTTCCTTAGGTTAGTATCTGTGAGACTTTTGATAGACCAATATATTAGTCCATTTAAGTGAATTCCCTTGATATTTTTGTTCTTAAAATTCTTTGATGAAAATTAAGTAATTAACTCAGTCCAATATTGTTAATTAATGAACAAATCTCATTTTCATTGTTTATTAATATGATTGATATTCATTTCACACCTGAGTAAATATTCGTCTTTCAGAAAGTCACTGGTTAGATTATCCTGTGCCATTTATCACTGAAAGAGCAGACATGTTTGTACTCTGGAGTTCTGTCTCTGCTAGAAATAATTGAGGCTTTGAGCTTCCAAAAGGTTAACTAACCTAAGAATGACCTAATAGTTTCATCTTAGAGGGTCATTGTTCTTAAATGTCACAGTCATTAGAAGCGATTATGGCTTAACTACCTACCTTGGACTTGTTTTTAGATCATGAAGAATTAGAAAGTAAAATAAAAATTCTCACTTTTATCAGGGGTTGGATTACCTTAGGGTCAACATCTTCAAGGTGAGGATGTCAGAGCCTGTGCACAATTTTGTACTCAGTTTTGAATAGGCCCTAAATTGTTCAGCCAACTCCTTTCTCAAGTAAGAAAATTCCCTATGTATAACTACCAAGAAAACAAAACAAAACTCGTAATGGAGTTTTTGATGTTGTTTTACAGTTAAAGATGATATTTTCAGAGCTTAAATCATACAGGTAAAAGTCACAAGTAATTAAAAAATAGTTTTGGATATTGGTATATAAAGAGAAGACAAAATATTTAAAAGAATCCATCTCTTTTGCCTCTCCATCCAGAGCAAGACCTGCAAAAGGGCAATAATACAACAGTTCTACTTTTCCCGACTCAGATGGTACAGTGGGATGAAGGGCGAGGATGTCTTAAATGGAAGCAAGCTTCTTATTACTGCCTTTGATTTATGTGTGATACAGTGAGCTTCCCCTGACTTCATTCCTTATAAATGTTTGTTAAATAAGTGATGAATGAATCGTGATAAAGGCATACATAATATGCTCATTAAACACCATTTCTTCTCCTTTCTAAAACGGATGAAATAGAAATGTGTTTTTATATAAAATGAGTGTGTGTATAGCTAGAGTATATATATACGATAAGAATGTGTGGTTACATGTTCACAGATGAATTGTAAAAGAAAAATTGTTCCTGACCAGTTAAACAGGCAAGGAAGATTTGTGCAAGACCATTGCAATAGGGGAGAGATTGAACTCAAGTCTATGGAAACAAAAGGTGGGAGAGTTTTTAAGTGATGGGGTGAGCCGGTGGGAAACTGATTGAGGACACCGGGGTTCCGGGTGATCAATGCCATTAGGCCGTCTGTGTTTGCTGATTGGCGCTCCTTGAAGTTAGACTCCTATGCTCCCTTAGAGCCTGGGTGATAGGGAACCCTGTCTTTTGTGATGATTGCATTTCACAGGAGGGCCCCCAGGTCCTTGAAAAAGACATCAAGTAGTTGTAGAAGATTTACATCTCAAAGGGGCAAAAAAAAAAAAAAAAAAAAAAAGAGGACAACTGCAACTTTTTTAAAGTAAATGTTCTAAGAAAATGGAGTTCAGAGGCCCAAGCTCAGGAAGAAACTCTTCTGAAGTTCAGTCAAACTGAGAGGAACATTAAGGCCATCTTGGTCAATACCTACCCATATTATGTATTTCGCTAAATCTATGTGTTCAAATGTTAACTTTATAGATGTGAAAAATGATATTGACCTGGCCCATACCAATTAGAATTGAAAATGTGCCTATGCTCAAAGGCTTCAAATAGGCTAATAACGCATTATTTTTAAAAATGAAACTATTAGATTACATATTTGTATGCAATAATTATCAAATACGTGCTCCAGACACCTAATTCCAATCACAGCATATTTATATACCAGGTAGAAGAAATATCAGGTGAAAGGAAACTATCCATTCATTTCTTTATTTCCAGGAAAAATTTCGTTTTACATTTACTGATTAAATAAATCATTTTTTAGCTATTGAAAATGAAACTTAAAATAATAAATTAAGGTTTAAAAAGCAAATAAAGAAAGGATTTGTGAGAATAGCCTGAATACCAAAATTTTAAATGACTGCTGATGATTTTATTTTACTCAGAATTTGCCAGTGGCAAATTTCAGGTTGAAGAAAACTTCTGTGTCTGATAACACGAAGAAGAGATGCTGAGCTGGGAGGCCCTTTCTTGCCTGGCTCAGATCTCCATCTCTCTTCCTTGGACTGCAGAGCCTGCTCCTTTTCTGGCCCCCTTTCTTTCAAACATAAAGAATCATGTCATTTGTGCTCCATAAGGAGTCCAGATTTGCCTAAAATGCTAAAATGCAAATCTACCTGGTTATCCTCCTGAAATGCACTGTCATGCCTCCGCAAAACCCGCCCTAGAGTTCAAATGCTAAGCCCTAGAAAAAGCCCAGCAAACCCTCTCTTCTCCACCACTCTCTGCACCAGTGCTACTGCATCCCCTCTTTGTCCAAACCATCCCACCAAAATCTGAAGACAAGGTGTCTTAGAGTCCACTACACTTAAGGATATGACACGTTTGAAATACGTATTTTGTGGCTTTATACCCAGAGATTCAAACACAGCATGTCTGTATTGGACCCAGAAGTCTGAATATTAACACCATCACATGACTGTGTGAGGAAGCTATGAAACAGTTCCTTGATATTTGGCTTAAAAGTGAAATTTGACACCCTAAATAACAGACAGAAAAAAGCTTTCTAAAAAAAAAATGATGTTTATTAGGGAATGGGCATTGTAATGGGAACATGAGGGCCACAACAAATTATGGGCCTATTCAAGGAGGTAAAAGCAGACAGGGATTTTTAAAGAAAAAAATGAGAAGAATTGCATAATTGTTTTGAGATAATTATCCTTGGCTACAGGATCGATGAACAGGGTGGTATCAGTCTGAGACTGGACAGGGAGGTGCTGGGCAGATGTCCGTGCAGAAATATTTTTTTGTGTAAGGTTCCAGTGGACTTTTTTTGCAAGATTGTGCAGAATTTTTGTGATGATTCTTGCAACCAGGCATTCGTTCATGAGTATCCTTCCTTCGTGGCCTTTCTTGGCTGCACTTGGCAGAATTTTTAACACAAATGACTCCATTTTGATTCTGACAACTTTCACAGGTTTTATGTGTGGGTGGGTGATAGGACAGAAATGGAATTCATATTTCTATGAATTTGCTTGTTATTTAGTTTGGCTTTGCAACTATGAAGATATTTTACATAATTAAACATTTTTTAAATGATCCTTAAAATTTTAAAAAGTTAATTTCTGAGAATCCTTCCCTGACACAGACCCTCAGCCCTAGGAGACTCCACATTTCTTCTGGTCTAGGCGGCCTCAGGACTGAGCACATGCATCTACTGTTGTCCTCGGTACGTTGGATTGTGATTATTTTTTTAATCCTAACTAATTATGAGCCCCTTGAACAATCAGGGTATAACATATTCATCCTTGTATCACCAACATTTAGCACTGGGGTTTACACATTATGATTCTTTAATAAATGCAAAATTATTGATATAGTATACATACACATACTCTCTCAGGGCTACAAAGCAAAGTAGGGATACTCTTGACTCTTTTAGAATGTAATAGCTTAGACTATTAACACGAAGGCGGGTTGGGGGAAATAGTACATTTGTTCACTATAATATCCCCAGTGCCTAGAACAGTGACTAGCACATAGTAGGTTCACAGTAAATGTTTGTTGACTGTTTAATGAATGAATAAGTGACTAGCATAGCCATGCCTAATGCTCCCATATACAATGGTGCATCAGGCTCATTCATTATGTGGATTCTAATGGTCATATTTCTTGGCTTACTTATTTATTTACTAAGGAAGTAACTTTTCCCTGAAAAAAAATTCTGCAATATATTGAAGGACACAAAGATATTTAGAAAAGAATGTGTTGTAGAATAACAAAGGCTACCATAATACATATTAGAAACATACTACCAAATTCTTTGGTTAGAAGGATCCCTGTCAAGGATTGCCATCTTATTGACAAATGAATGATCACAGGGTTATCAAACATCTTTTGTAAATTGTTGTAATCAAAAAGAACAACCCTTTTCTGCCATTGCTTGAAAAGGGAATAACTTTAATTTGAGGGGCATAGTCTCATTTATTTAGTAAATGTGAAAGCCTTTTTTTTTTTTTATGGTATTCTGGTTTAACTACATTGGGCTTCATTTACTCAATGAACAGACCTATTGACTTTCAAAATGATTGATTTGAGTCCATCTTTTCAAAGAGGTTTGTATAGGCAGGACACAATTTAGAAATAATTTCCCCTGAATGAGTTGAATTGTTTTTATTAGCAAACCAGAAGTTTTATTTAGATCTTTGTCTAATGATTTACGTTTAGAGCTTTATATTTAATAGCTATTTAGCTCCTTATTCTGAGTATTCTGCCACTTAGTTCCCAAATTCTAGTTGATAGATCACTCATGACAAATTTTTACTCTTCTGTAGGACAAGGAAAAAATTACTATTATATCTATATGTGTATCTACCTCTATGTCCTGACACAGTAAACAGTTGGCAATTCTATGTTGGGCTCCAATTAAATCAAAACTTGTTTTGTAAAAAATCTAATGTCTATACGTGTTCATTCTGGGTTCTTTCTGACTTCCTTACCCAGAAGTCAGTGATAATGATCAGTCCTTTGCCCCACCATAAACTCTTCATTCTCCTGACACCATTGCATTTTGCTTGACCTTAGCCAGTAGTGTGCTCCATTTTCTCAGGGCCTTGCCAGATGGTGACATACCTTATCTAATAAAATTAAATGTAGTTCCTCTGTTCTCTTCTTCTCCCCCATGAGGAGGGTAAAAAAATAATTTCATACATAAGTAATGGGCCTTTCTCTTTAAAAGATAAGAGATTCTGAAAGATCTGTTGTTGGGAGTTTGCAGGTGCTACTGATTAATAAGATAATCTATTGGCTTGGAAAATAAAAGTACATCAGGATTACACTTCCCTTCCATTTCCCTGTTTGAGTAAAATTAGAATATATGAAATAAGAAAAGTCAGAAAAACTTATACCAGTCATCAAGATGTGAGAAATCAGGTAAGGTGAAGAATACTAGAGACTACAAAATATCTAAATGTGTGTTAACATCAGGCCCAAAGGGTAACCAAGTACACAGCTGGCTTTGCTCAAACACAGCAGAGGATACAGTTGAAACTAAAATGCACATGCCCTGCTGCTTATAGATGAACTATCCCTGTCA
Source organism: Propithecus coquereli (assembly GCF_000956105.1). Taxonomy (NCBI): domain Eukaryota; kingdom Metazoa; phylum Chordata; class Mammalia; order Primates; family Indriidae; genus Propithecus; species Propithecus coquereli. Next base: position 1,118,205 of record NW_012136636.1, on the reverse strand, counting down.
TCATTATAATGATATCAAGGTGAGAGAAGCCTCACAGATCAGGTAAGTAGTATCAAAGAAGAAGTAAATGGTTGAGGGTGTTACTGGCTGTTCAAGTAACTGGTGGATCTTCCATTTCAAAGTAACAGGAGAGGCTTTTGGAAGAGGTTTGCACAGGAATGAAAATTGAGGACAAGGGAAGGAGGAATGGGTCTGCATTGCTGGACATGGCTTACATGTACACTGAGGATGCATGCTTGGAAGCATGTCAGGTAAGCAGTTGTGTTGAATCTACTGATGAATATTCAGTGAATATGAAACAGGTAAATGCTCTGCAGGCTTTCTTCACCCCATCCGTTTTGGCCATCACGACTGCTACATAGAAAGACACACCGGGTAGCAGATCCTTGAGCCAACATAGCTTACATACTATTTTTTGTTTTTCTCCTTGAAGGAAGACCCTGGGCTTTATTCATCCTATGGGACATCCCTAGATGGGAGACAGGTATATGGTAGGTCTAATTAATTAACTGACTAATAGAGTTTCACATAAAATTGCCCTACCTGCAGGCTGTGGATTGACCATGGCTCTGCTTCAGGATGTGGTTCTGTTCCACATGCCTTCTTTTTCCTTGACCAAGGTTGGAGGAGTAGCCTCCATCCTGGGCATTAACTTGGATGGCCCACACCAACTAACCACATTAAAGTCTTTGCATAGACCCAACATTCATCACATTCTACTGACCAAAACCAGTTATAAGACCACAGCTGACAGTGGACAGGAAAGTAAGTACATTTGAACTACAGTGGGGTAGGCTGGGCAAGAGCAAGGCTGTATAGTGCTGTGATAGCAGAGGGCGTGCAAAGCTGTGAACTGTGTCCTCAGACTTGATACCCAGGCTCTCACTGTGAAACCCATGAATGTCCACAGACATGGCTTCTCACACACAGTCTTCCCTCTTCATCTTGGGATACTCATTTCCTGCAACTCTTGACATCATAGGAATGTGGGAGTAAGAGAGAAAGAACAGAAAGAGTAAGAAAGAGTTAGTAAAAACAGAAATCAGAATTGTCAGTGTGTTTTAGAGGCAAAAAGGAATTCAGACTAATTTATCTCAACACTTTTATCTGTAAGATGAGGAAATCAAGGAACAGGGATGAAAGGCACAGACACAAGGTATTACAGATGGTGATAGTTTCAAGTTTTAATAGTTCCAAACCTTTGGATTTCTATGTTCTTTTGGCCAACATACAACCTCCTCCCTGCCCATCCCAGCCCATTGATTATAACCAAAGATTTTTCCTTTCCACATTTCTAAACAATGGTGACTTTTTTTTTTTTTTCTAAATAATGATATCCACATATGTCTCTGAGATGCTTTTGTTTATGCTATTACTGGAAACAAACTATTTGGAAAACTAATCTGCCACCCACTGAAATCCCACTATTTTACTTGAACATCTGAAAATAAGTTGAGCTCTGTAGAACTTCTTAAAGGCCTCAGATAAATTTCACTGAATTGTAGCTCAATAATTTTATTTCAATTCACACGACTCTATGTACAGGTGAGATTGGACACTCTCATCATCACAGTAAACTGTGATGTCTCTTCTCTGAATTAAATTTAAATTGAATTTGAAGAGACTTTCCAGCACATAAAAGGAAAGACAGGGGAAAATGCTTCATTTCTTCCCCTCTCAGAAACTAAAGGAAATAGTTTGTTGAGTTTTTTATCATGAGAAATTCATACTCTATAAATCTGAATTGAGAAATGCGAAAAATCAAGCCATTTAGAATATATTAGGAGAAGAGAGAGGCGAGAACCATCGAAACCTCCAATTCATTTTCAGTGAACAGCTGACTATATTCTGATTTAAGAATCACACACAAAAAATCATTCCTCATTCCCTCCTCAGCTATGCCGTGAAAGTGAACGCAATGATCATGAAATGATGAATATTTAAATATATCTCTTGTTTCTACAAAGAAAAAGTAGCTGGTCTGTCAAAATAGGTGCTGCCTTCCAAATTTCCAGTTCACAGGTGTCCCCCATGATATAATTAACTGAAATGACTGGCTTTCTGCCAAGATGACAAAGGTGGGACGATTTATGTAGCTACTATCCATCTTGTAAAGAGTTTATAAAACCCTTACTCATGATTGACTTCACACACTGATTAATAGACACTTTTTATTTCAGACTTTAATTAAAAGCAATAAAAGCAGTCAACTGTAGGCCATGAATGTGTTGCTGACAAAAAAAAAAAAATTACCATTAGAGAGATGGAAGATCAAGCAGTGAACAAATTTAGTGTGAAGCCTTGTAAGTAGATCCACATGCCTGTGCTTAAAACCTCTCTGAGCTAGCCAGCTAGCCGCAATAGCCAAGGGACTGCGCAGAGAGAATAAAATAACAATTAACAGTAAAACCCCCAAGCCCCCAGTTTTAGATCCAATCTGCTTTAATTTAAGAGAAATGTATACCGTATTTTTTCATATTTATATAAATGTCAAAGTTAATGAAAACACAAAAAGAAGATGACTTCTGAATGAACAAACTCTAGCCGGCAACTTTTGTTATAAAATACAAATTGGTAACTTAATTCAGTTCCAAATGAAGAGTAATTTAATATAAATCATTGAACAGTTGCCATAGACTGTTGTGAATCATAGAGAAAATTCAAGCAAATGGTAATTAATTCCCACAGTATTATAGTAATTATTCACTTACCACTCTATTATAAACATTTACCTCTGTGTTAAGCCATATGACTTACAGAAAGTTAGCAAGGAAAGATGTAGTAGTTTTAGCAACACACGGGTGGATACATTGTCAATGGGACAGAACACCATGTGTGAGTTTTGTTTTCTACCAGCATTTCCACAGCCACCTCTAAGCACTTGGGTGAAAGAGAGCAGGAACTGCCTAGCGATTTCGTAAGGCTGGACACACCTATCTGGATATTTTACAAATAGGCAAGTACATCCTTACTTTTTCAGACATTACAAGGGGCATTTTCTATTTGCACATCTGGATCAAAACCAAATAAGGAGTTCAGAAAAAGTCTGAGCTAAGTTTATCTTTCAAAGGCAGGCTTCTTTCTCAAGTGCAATGCGGTGTTTCTGCATGAGGTAAGGCGTTGGCTTTTGAGGGCTCAGTGTTTTGGCACAGAAGGCAGACAGATACCAACTTAGCAATTTAAGAGGGCAGTGCTACAAAGGTTTGAAAAATGAAATCTAGTGTGACAGGAAAAGCATTAACATATGAGTTTCATAGCCTCTCTCCCTTCACTCCCCATTAAAGATAATTCTGTGTTTGCCTGTCATATTCAGGTTCTTACTGTGCAGACTGGCACAGTTGGGGTGAAAAGGTGGAAGGGTGGGAATTAAAGAAGCCAAAACCAAATTGACTGATTTTGTTGAAAAAGACAGAGAACTACTCCTGGAATGAAGAGAATAAAACGTAAAGCCAGTGGAATGGGGAGAAGCATAAAAGCCAGCGATCCCGTGCTCTGGAGAGGCGTTGTGGGGGTTGGTGGCATGTTTCATTTGCAGCTTTGCTGAAGGGAGTGGAGTATGAGAGGATGGAGGAGGGAAGAAGATTTTTATTTAACTTAAACAAAACTCCTTGTGTTCCCCTGTTGATCTGAAAGGCAAACAGTAAATATTTAATTTTTTAATATTTTGGATATAGGAGTGAGGTTTTATTTTAATGAAATATTTAAAAATTTTATTCAAAATGGGACAAAATTTCTACAAGTTTTACTAATATAATATTAAATATGAAGTTCAAAGTCACTCTCTTTTTTAAATGTGTAAGTCTAAAGATCTAGCCAGTTCTTCTTAATACTACCACAGGCCTATTAATTCCAGTCACTCAAACATAACACGCATTTAAAATATATTTTAAAGTGATTCTAATATGTTTAAGCATATTGATATTAGCTGTTTACAGGTAGAATGCCTTTCCTAGTAAAAGAGGGAAAGTTACATCTTCCTCTTACTATTAGGTAAGTGAGAATTAGGAATGTCTACACACATACACATGTAAGTGTCGGCTTTTTTCTCCTGGATGGATGTGATTTCATTTGTAGATTTTATAACTTTCATATCAGTTGTAAAACACCATGGCTTCATTCTGCTGACACATAGGAAGGGCCATTTTTCCTACATTAGATTTAGTTAAATTATAATAAAATAATCCAAACTTACTAATTATTTTATCATTAGTCCGGTATTCCATTAAAATCCCAATATTAATAGTTTTATGTCATTAGAATGCATCTCTACCATCTTTTCAGTGATTACTAGACAACTTGTGATTTGCACATATAATCAGTGAATATGAATTATAAGAGATTAGTGATAAGAATCTTAGACCTAAAAATGTCTCTCTTATAAATTTTTCCAAATTCTGATTACCAAGAAAATTCAAATTTATACATCTATAATTTCTACCATACCCAACTCAATCCACAGACTTCTCTACACTCATTTCTGTGTGATATCTTCTTTACATTATTTGCATAAAATTTGGTATATTTGATGGAGTCAGAACACCTGGGTTGAGTCTAGGCTTTTGCCCGTAATAACTGAATATCCCTATACAATCAATATATGTTATCTTGGTTTTCTTATCTGTGAATTGGGGATAAAAATTGCACACAGGTCACTTGTTTTTTGTGAAGTTTTTACAAAGTCATGTAGAGAAATGTTCAGTACTCAGCACGAGGTACCAGACCTGTTCATGGCAAGCTCCAGTAAAATGAAGCTATTATTTTTAGTATTAAATTAATGTTCCCATTTTTTCCCAGTGGCTCAAAGAATGAGACATGGCATTTCAATGTGGATGCTTTTAGTGAGGCAAGCCATCATCAACATAGATAAGTAAAAAATGCTTACACTATGTGAATGTTAAAACCCACCCACTGGGCCTAAAATTAGAATGTCTTGACTTTCCCACAGATTGACATGTTCTTCTTTACAGGAAACGTTCACTGCAAATACCTCCATAAATTTTGGGACCTAGACAAGAAACACAACTTTCTCTCCCTCTCTCTCTCTCTCTGTCTGTCTCTCTTTCTGCTGGGGAGAATGTAACAAGAGGAAATGCCCTTTCTGGTGGAGCTGAGGCTCTGGTAAAGTAGTTTTCCTTAGAGAACTGTCCTTTGGTATGCAGAACACCCTGGGCACCCATCTCAATGGTTGCTCTCTCCCTTTCATGTCGGATCCGGAAGAGGATCTTTTGTCATAAACATACTAAAAACCACTGAACCATTCACTTCAAATGGGTGAGTCTTGTGGTATATGAAATTATATTGATAAAGGTGATAATAATAATAAAAAAAGAAGACACCAAACCTACTGACACTTTAATCTTGGACTTCCAGGCTCCAGAATTGTGAGAAAATAAATTTCTGTGATCCCAGCCACGCAGTCTATGGTGTAGCATTATGGCAGCCCTAGCAAAGTAATATAAGTACCAGATGGCTTTGCCAAGGCATGAAAACAAGGTATAATCTAAATACGATCAATATTAATCTCCTAATAAAAGCTGGTGGATACACATGTTTAGATTTCATTTGTAGAAAAACAGTGAGGGTCAGTGGTAAATGTTCAAGAACTAAAGGACAGAAGGGCTGAGTGTGGTGACCTACACCTCTAATCCCAGCACTTTGGGAGGCAGAGGCAAGAGGATCACATAAGACCAGGAGTTTAAGACCAGCCTGGGCAAGGGTGAAACCCCATTTCTACAAAAATACAACAGAAAAAATTAGCTAGTGTGGTGGTGTATGCTTCTAGTCCCAGCTGTTTGGGAGGCGGAGGCAGGAGAATCACTGGAGCCCAGGAGTTTGAGGCTGCAGTGAACTATGATGACACCACTGCACTCCAGCCCGGGTGACAGAGTGAGACCATGTCACAGTAAAATAAAATGTAAAACAATAAAATAATAAAATAAAATAAAGGACACAGGAGGCTGAAGCCTTATCTGAGTTGATGTTAAAATAGTCTCAAATTGATTAGGGCCTGAGTCAGCGTGGTGATAGCAGCTGAGAGAAAGAGAGAAAAAATTAAATATTTAGATACTGGAATTGAACAAACTTAATGACACCTGAAGTGTTTTTTTTTTTTTTTTTTCCCCTTGGGCCATATCTTACATTTAACAGTTAAATTAAGGGACATTTCCTTACCTGGGACAGGGGACAACAAATCGTAAGAGGTTATTCTGGCTTTGATCCCTCAGCTGAAGTATCAAGGGACCATCTCAGTGGAGATGTCTAGTAAGGACTTGTAATATCTAGCAAGAATCTGTCAATAGAGCTTGCAATTTGAGGAGAAAAGAATCTGTTACAAATATAAAACTGTGGTTATCCATGTATATTTAGAAAGATATTTCAAGAAAAATTTTGCATACCATTTTCTCTCTTTCTGCCAGAGAAAGGTGTTTTCCAGAAAATTGTGTCATTACCACTTGTAAGAGTCTGCATGAAAACATTCATTTTGGAATAGTCTGGTAAATAATCAAATACAACAAATGTGCAAATGTGTTACATGCTGTGATGGACATACATACACACACACACACACACACACACACACACACACACTAGACTACATGAAGTTTTTGCCCTAGGAGTAAGAAAGACACAAAACAACAGCAACAGCAAAACACAGTCAAGTAATAGGAGCAGAGAGAGACGGTTGCCAAGATGTCAAGGAGCAGCTGTCTTTGAGGACTAATGTGAACAGTGAAAACCTCAAGGATTAGGCTGAATTTCACATGCATTGGAACAGGAATAATATTTGGCTAGTCATATAAGATGGAGCATCTAGAAAGCAGGGAAAGAATATCCCAGGTGGTCATAGGGAGGTCTTAACACTGGGAGGAAATAGAATATGTGGTTGGAGAGAGATTGTGAAAGATTTAAAGTCTAAAAACTCTCTCAAGAGAAATTACACACAATAAGTAGTTGAAGGATAGCTGAGATTGCAGAGCTCTGCATCTTAGCTCAGGATGTGTGGTCTTAGGAAGAATGCACATGCAACCATCAGCCTCACTTGCTCTCTGGCTAAACAAGGATTCTATTATGCAGGCCGTATAAATAGTGGGAAAGCTAGCTAATGATCCATACATGAACAGATTTAAATATGCCTGAAGTAGTACTATATGGGTGAGCAACAGCCACCTCTGTTACAATATTTGTTTTAAACTGACATTCACTGAAATGTAATAATGTGCAGCCAAGCTCTATGTATTATAAGGCATTTCTAAAATGAGGACTATATAGAAAAGTTGCTAGATTTTATCAATACCTAAGGAGTCAATTCAGTTGGCATCTATCTAATCAACTAAGAGTTAGAATTGTGGTACTTAGAAGTGTAGATTATTCACAAATTTCATGATAGACAGTACTGTATAGGGTAAATGGTCTAGAAGAAAGTGGAATCTAGTAACATTAGGACAATCCATTTTCCAGGCAGTAAATCACAGGAGTGTATGGAATCATGATGTACTTCCAAGGGCATTGAGCTTTGTTTCTGAAAGAAATAATGTGTTTTATTTATTTAATAAATTTTAATCATTGAAATAAACAAGCAAATAATTTAAAACTTACCCAGTGTGAAGTACTCTGCTTATAAGAATCCAAAGTGCCTTTCTGACATGCATTAAAAGCAGAGTCATTTAAAAGTGACATCGGGGGGTCCAAATTCCTTCTAACTACCAATCGTGGTGGAAGATTAGTAGTTAGAAGATTAGTCAGCACATGTCTTGCTCTTGACACTGGAAACAAACATAATATTATAGTGACTCTTTTCCCTCTTAATGTCTGGTTGGCATTGAAGGCCAACTCACTGTGCACAATTTTTGTATTTTATGTAAATAAGCCTATCAAAGTTAATCAAGCCATGTGTCACCTGTGTTTGACCTGTAGCCTGCAGCAGAGCCACTCAGCAGACCCCAGACACTGTCAGCCAGACCACAGCCAATCTGCAGACCCATGACCATGGGTAGGTGTTTGTTGTTTTAAGTCATTCAGATTTGGGATGATTGCTACACAATGTTACTGTGGCAGTAGCTTATTGATATTTGAATCAATTAATGAAGAAAATTTTGATAAATATTAAATGAGAACAAAATTCACAAAGATGTTTAAATAATTAGATCACGGGAATCACTGAGAAAAAAACAGAAAATTAGGACAACATTGCTAAAAATATTGATTATATTAGACTAAATTTTAAATCGATATAGTGTTCTGTTGCAGGTATCAAGAAATGAGACTTTTTAAAACATAAACAAAACAAAAGAAACCCTGAGGAAAAAAAGGAAAAAGGAACCCCAGTGCGCTGAAAACACCACCAGCAGACTTATCTAGTCTGGGTTCTGCATGCGTAGACTGAGATTAATACCTATATCCCTGCTAATGATCATAAATCAGCCATTTAAGTTTGTACTAAAATAAGCAAAATAGCTATTAGATTTGTTAGGTTGAGCATGGAATGAAATTGAGTAGCCCATCTTAACTAGGTTGAATCCCATAAAGAATCCAAAAACAAGTAAATAACTAGGAGTGGGGGAATCTTAACTGAAGAATATACACCTGTTTCTTTTACAGCAACAACAGTTTTGATCTCCACAGCCTGAATCTGCTTTGCTAGCTGAGCCACACCACATCATGACATGTCTCACTGTGTCATTTCATTATTTTCAGTGATTCTGCCAAAATTTTAAAACCGTATCATAAGCTAAGCAACATGGGTCCTGGTTTATTTACCTTTACAATTTTTTTCAAAACTATTTTCCTTTTCAAGAAATTAATTTATTATGAGCTCCAATACTAAGTATTTAATATATTTCTCCTATTTTGCATATTGAGACTACTTGGAGAATCATCGATTCATTTATTCATCCACATACTGATATTTACTGAGGGTCTGCCAGCATTCACTAAGCAAATGAATGAATGACTGATAAAACAAACAACCAAAAAACACCATGGACCCTGCTCTCAAAAAAAAAAAAAAGTAAGAATCAATGACTAAAATGAAGAAAAAGGTACACAGACTGAAATTTAATACTACAAAACAACAAGGTAAAATCTCAAGGTAGAAGGAAAAAAAGAATGTTTTATGATGCAGGAGTGAGGGACTGTGTCATAGAGGAAACAAAACTTTATAAGACCCTTGAAGGAAAAATTTCATATGATTCAGCTGTTCAAAGAGCAGAAAAAACTAATGTACTGATACAGTACAGGTCTGAAATTGTGGAGGTGGAAGTGTGCAGCATGTATAGGTAGCTGTGATTAAGGAAATTTTGCTAGAGTGAAGGTTGATAAACAACAGTGACAAGTGGAAAGCACACACACAATGAAAACTATGACAGTCATTAGGTTCAGAGCACTATTGTTATCTGTAGAACACATCAGAAGAGGCCAATGTTCAGATCTTTATGAGTCCAAGAGTTCATAAAGACTGGAGAGCTCTAACAGCTAACCCTAAGGCAAATTTCAGCTGAGGAAGATGCCTTTCTCAAGCATGCTCCGCTATTCTGAAAACACCCTAGAAAGCAAAACAGTAATTCAGTCAGATGATGGGTGAGCTGACTGAATTCCAGAAAAGAGTTAAGAGGTAGACGGCCTAGCATTCTGTGAAGTGGAGCTATTAGGATTGTGGCACATGCAGTAAAGAGAAACTCATCAATTCAAGGATAAACATTCACTGAGATCCTGCCGTGTGCCACCTAGGCTCTGTGCTAAGAATTTGGGAACGCGACATTAGGTTAAGTAGGCAGGCAAGCAGCACTGCGGATTGGTGAGGAGAAGTTAGAGTTATGTTTGTTTTTTCGCACTAAATTTAAGTTGAGTTTTCAAAGTGCATTTCCCAAATGCCTCCTAAGCACAGGGACTGTGACAGATCTCGTTGATACAGTAGGATATGGTCATTATTTCATTTCTTGGTCCTGCCCATTAGGGTACTGTGCTCTGTTGTAGAGTCCTCCACTAAACAAGTGCAAGAGTCCTTATCAATCATACATGCACGTAAGCCACAACAGTCTGAAAATGCACTGAATTTATCAGCAAAAAAGTGAAGAAAAATGTCACTCAAGCCAGATTAGGGAAGAAATTAGACCACAGAGGAAGGAGCTGTGAGGCTGGTAAGGGAAGTTGAGGAATTGGTGTAAGGAATGGTGCTGATGGATAATCGAAACAACACATGAATCCTACCTGAGAACCCCTTACGTCCACTCATGGGGATGTCCCTTTTATGGGATGCCCAACTTTTTGCTGTTGCTGCACAGGTGACTCTGTAAAACCATCCTGCTGATAGCAGGACCTCTAAATACAGACCTGGGTTTCCAAGACAGGTCTATAGACCAAAAACGGAGGGTTGAGACTTAAAGAAATACAGGATCACAAACCAAATGAGACAGATAGTCTTGGACACCAAAAGTCCTGGGGAAGAGTTAAAGAATCAAAATAAATTTAGCATCAGGGAAATTTGAGACTGAAATCTTGAAATATCCAATTAGGTCATTTTAAATGCCAGACTAGGGCAAGAATTGTTTCTCAAGACCAAGGAATATAGAAGGATGGCAGGGCCTAGGAAATTAATGCAGGAATTAATTACAGGGCTGGGTGATTACAGAGACAGAAATTAGCCACATGATGGTGTCCACGATTAATTAGAAAGGCACACATTAGACACATGGAGATGAGGTAGGAAGATCCTGGAGCTACTTGGGCAAGATTTCAAGAATGTACCTGGGAATGAGCCTATGACAATGGGAAGGATTGGATGGATCCTAAAGGGAAGTATAAAGAAAACTCTGGAAGGAAATAATTAGGGAAGGAATATAGCAAAAAAGTCAGAAGAAACAGACGGAAACAAGGGTCTTTTTTGGTAACAGTATTAACAACAGCTATCATTTACTGAATGGCAACTCTGTGCCAGACATGGTGGCCTGTGCTTTTATATTTGATTTGAAGTGAAATCTGAAACTTAGTTGAATGTAATAACTGGACTGATGTGACACAGTTAGTAAATGGTTGTAGTTGACACTATGGTGCTCTGGCCAGACACTCTCAGATGATGTTTATCATGTGTGCATGCGTGGTATGTGTACATGTGCATTATGCGCATGTATGTGGCATACATACTCACATGCCCTGCCTCTTCCCACCTTTTGAATTGGGTTGCTTCTGATAACTAGGACCTGGATACTTTATTCGATAGATACGTTTGTGCAATGGGAGCTATTTACATATACAGAAAATGCAGATGCCCCGGAGATTACAACTCCTCCAGCATGTCTCCTAACTACACAGGACAGTAAGCATTACTTGACTCAAGATGAGATAAATTCTGACAGAAATTGTGCATTGGAGCTCTCTGTGGAGCAGCAAGCTGGGGCAGGAGATTTTCCTGAGCTCACGGCTGGAATTGCCTTCTTCCCCTTCCTTCTCTTCTCTCCCTCCCTGCTGCTCTCACTCCCTTTTTTCTAGGAGAAATTCCTCAAAATCATTTGCTCATGAAATGTGAACACAGGATCTGCTTCTGGGGAGTCAGACCTAAGGAAGTACTGAAGCCAAACTTGAGCCCAGGGCAGGTTCCCTCCAGAACCCCTGCTCCTTATTCAACATCATGTCGTGGTGAGCACGAAGGGGCCATTAGGCCTCCAACTCCCCTGACTCATCCTGTGTTAGCTCTCTACCTCACGCAAATACTGCCAGGTGATGCAAAATGAAGATGCAGGAAAACTCTGGTAGGCAAATGTAGAACAAATAATACTAGAAAATCTTAAAAGTCCCAAAATACTGATGGTGAACTGCAATACTTCCTTGGATACAAAACAGCTCAGAGTGAGGTGAATTATTAACGGAAGTGTTAAATAAGAATTGGAGATCAGTTTTTTGTTCCTCCCTAGAATCTAATGATCTTTATTTGGAGCAAAGTGAGCTTGAGGCATTTGCATGGCACTCAAATGGAACATGTAGTGGCATTTGGAAAGCAGGATGCAGTTTTCCAAGAAGTAAGCAATTTCTGATCAATTCTTCTCTAACCTTGACACGTGGAACTATCAAATCACTGATGAAAGGCACCATCTCAATGAATATGACAACAAATTCACCAAATTGAGAGACCCAAGAAGCTTAAGTTGAAAGAAAATGGGTGGCAGCTTCAGAAAACAGGTGAAGGGGTGATAGGTACCACCCCACAGCTGCGGGGCCCTTTATTGTTTATGCAAGTTTTATCTTGGAGGAAAAAAGAAAGAAAGGAAAATAAAAACACTACCTTGAAGTAAAATACTCTGTAGTTCATATTATATTTTATTATATCACATGTTCGAAATTATAGCCATTTCCAAAACACTAAAATATGTTTTTTATTATGTCTACCTTCACCTTAAATGTTCCCCGATGTCTTGTGAGACTTTATTTAATGCGTGTTTGTAATCCTTGGTTATCCTTTTGACTAAATGATGAGATCTTTATTTTCTATTGGGAAAAAATGTTGCTGCCTGGTGATAGCAAAATGGGTCTAAATTCGGGTAGCCAATGATTCTCCCTGAGCCTTAGAGTAAAATGTCTCTCACAGAGTCTTTTAGAAGTAGCCCATTTATGTAGAAACTGGCCAGATTTTCTCACAAAGTCTATCCATTTTTCAGGCATTGAAAACCACCTTCTTAAATTGTTCCCCTGGATTTATACAGATATGCACTCAAGAATTCTATTATTTAATTAAACTTAAAAGAATTACGGCTCATACTTTTGATCACAAATAAGGTCATGCTTGCTCTCCTAGGTAGAATAAGAACAAGGTCAACCTGGGTACACAGGCACTCACATCTAAATAACAGGGATCCCAGGTTGTCTAGAAAATAATGTGCTTCCAAAAAACAAACCACACTGCAAAAGCTACTGCCTTGCCATAGGAGTCAATCAGTGTTTGTATGACCCTTGGGAACACCCTGAAACTCAAATAAGGACATTAATTTTTCTTTGAGTTTAGTCAGAACATTAAAGATAAGTGACAGAGATAGAACAAAGGCTCGAAGATAAAACATCTAAGATGAAGTCTCCGAGATATGTCACCAAGGAATTCTCAGTGCAAAGTGCCACTGGAGCCTGGACCCTGGGCCATGCCTATGGGTTACAGGTAGAGCTGAGAAGAAGCAGAGGACACAGCTGAGTCTTAGCAAGAGGGGGCTGAGCAGACAGGCCCCCTACAGGGATTTCCACAGCCCGCCTTCTCTGAGGACCCCACAAGCAAGCTGACTTCAGTATCATCAAGAAGTGGGAATTCAGCGATGCAAAGAACTGCGAGATGTGGTGGGGTATATCATCACATCTCCTTGCTGAATGCTGCCAAAACACGTCAGACAGATTAGCAGGGGAAAAAATAAAAAAGCCTTCTGAACAAGTGACCACATTTCTACCCCATCCCCATCCCAGACGTACATGAGTCACAGACACATCAGAGATGAAAAGAACTTGATGAAGGGATTGCCTCTAAAACAAGTGAAGACAGTTCCATGCCCAGATGTTTGTTCTGTACATGTTTCTATTAATGAGAGAAATGATTTGAGTATAATTTTCTGTGTTTGCTTAAAAATAGTGCTTTACCTCCGAGACCTCTCACCAAAGATGCAGTCAGTGTGAGAGGGGACTAACCGCCCTCCCCGTGGCTGTGTTTCTTTCTGCTCCATCCTTGCCTCCCAGAAAGGAGGGAGGATAGAGGTGAGTCAGCTGCAACATCTGTGCATTTCCACCCTGTCTCTCCATGCAACCAAGCAAGGGAATTAACCCTCTACTGTCCCTCAGTTCTCCCTTCCAGCAAATGGACATTTAAAGACCACAACTCTCCACACTGAGTAGTTAAGTGCAGATTACTGCATACTTTCAGTTGCGAGTTAATTCTTCATCCTCCCTGGAGTTCTCAATAATACTTATATTTTTCTATTCCTCTCCAGGGCTGTGTCACACTTTCTAGCTATGAAAGGACCCCAAACAAACATAAGATCAGCTGCATCTATCTCAAGACAGTTGACGCTACTGCTGTGCAGGATTGAGGGAGAGAAGGTGATAGCACAGAGGCCATTAACTTTCTTTTCCAAAATCACCTTTCTCATTAGATTTGAAAAATGTGTTTGAGAACAGCAGTTTATGGCAATTGACTAGATAAAACTTCAGAAAGATAGTACACACCACGAAAGGTGAGACAAATTGCAATGATAAGGCATGTCAGCAGAGGGCTGATGCTGCAAGAATACAGTGTCTTTGTATCTGCAGCCATTCATTAAGCGAGGTTATGTCAGTGTGGTTGGCGTAGAGAAATAAGGACTCCAGTATACTCGGAAGCAGCTGAACATAATTATCATTACCACTGGACTTCTGCCTTCTTCCGTCAGACTACTCATTGGCACTGATGTGTTCATTTGAAAAATATATATACCAGAAAAATTATTTTGAAAATAATTATTTTTAGTGTTTTAATAAATAATTTAAAACCCGAAAGCAACCACTCAGTCCACCTTAGAAGACTGACTCTGCTTCATAAAAAAAAAAATCTAAATATTAATTCTAAATAAACATGTAAATTCTAAGGGATCCCATTAGCTTAGGAAACATAGTTATGTTCCCTGAGAGGGATTAAAATATAAGGACACCTTTTTTTTAAAAATCCTGTTTTCAGTTTTAAGCTATATCAATACATTTCAAAATACATCATCATTTTTTTGCAGTGGTATCAGTGTTCAGTTCAATGTCCCATTTTTTACTAATGAAGCAGAGACAAGTTCATATTAACATAGGAAATAGCTATATTACCCACAAAAAGTATTGAGAATAAGACAGACTTTTAACTAAGAGGATTTTCCAATTCTTGTGTGTTATGCCTGGAGAATGTTCCCAGCCTCTGCCTATGAACTTTCTCTTGGAAATGGAAATCCTATCAGACTATATACATGGATAATAGGGATCTCATGCGAAATAATTCCAATTTGGAATATTAAAACTCTTAAATGTGACTGTGGAAAATCAGAAAAGAACTTCCACACATGTCCCCAACCCTGTCACTTTTCAGGTGCATATATATATATATATTATATATATATATATAGACTTTATTTTGGTCTCTGGATGACTCTCTCCTCCTTCCATAAGGGTAATTTTTTTTTCAGTGTCTCCCATGTTCTCTCACCTACTCAATAATGTTGCTCCTACAAATGAACAAATGAACTTCTTCATCTCTCCACTGGATCATTACAAGAAGCCACAAATATATTATACTATCCTCCACCATAAAAACAAACAAATAAAAAATACCCTGACCCCAAATCTCCCTAAAATTAATGTTCCATTTCTTTGCTCTCTTTGAATGATGTCATAGCCTGCTGGAAAATGTAACCTGAAGCAAAGCTTTAGGGCTACTGCTCTCATGGAAGATGCAATCTGAAGACATAACTGATTGCCTGGCTGCCTAGAATTTCTCAAGAAGGCTCAAAAGAAACACCATGTCCTAGAACCACCCATCAGAAGGAGAAAGGGAGAGGAATTTATCTATGGATTCCCTTACATCTCCTGTTTCTCATTGGCCAAGATTGTTCCTGCAGCACATTAATAACGGCGTCCTTCTGTGTTATGTCATCGGGACCTTTGAGAAGACACCAGGGAATCATCCATCAGGCCCTGAGATGTGGGACTTCATCTGAATCCTAAAGTAGTGGCAGGATTCTGGGTCATTAGAAGTCTCTTTAGGTAGGGTCAGAGTGGCAGCCATCACCTTGGCTCCCCCTGCGTAAGGACTGAAGAAAACTTTGCCTACAAATGGCACGTGTTTCTGGTAGAAGACCTAATGTCCTTGACACATGCTAAATGAGCCAGGGGACTGTCACCACAGTGGTGGTAGCAGTTAAAGGATATCTAAGATCAACCTGCTTGCCAAGAGCCTGAGAAATGGGTAAGGTGCAGTGAACAGAAAGGTGTGCATAAATTGTGCCTTATTTTTTAAAAAAATTCTGCTCAATAGCAAAAAACTCATATAACCCAATTCATAAATGGGCAAAGAACCTGAATAGACATTTTTCCAAAGAAGACATACAAACGCCCGAGTATACATAAAAAAAAAAGTTCAGCATCACTAATCATCAGGAAAATGCAAATTAAAACCATAATGAGATACAATCTCACACATGTTAGAATGGCTTTTATCAAGAAGACAAGACATAACAAGTGTTGGTAAGAATGTGGAAAAAAAGAACCTTTGTACAATGTTGATGGGAAAGTAACTTAGTACAGACATTATGGAAAACAGAATGGAGGTTCCTCAAAAAATTAAAAATAGAACAACCATGTATCCAGCAATCCTGCTTCTAGGTATGTACCCAAGGGAAATGAGATCAGTATCTCCAAGATATTTCTGCACTCCCATGTTCATTGCAGCATTATTTACACTAGCCAAGACATGGAAACAACCTAAGTGTCCACTGATGGATGAATGAATAAAGAGCATGTGGAATTTATAATCTGGAAGGCATTATTTTATGTGAATTAAGCCAGACACAAAAAAGGACATATGCTGTATGTGGAATCTAAAACAGTCAAACTCACAGAAACAGAGAGTAGAAAGGTGGTTACCAGAGGGTGAGCGCTGGGGTGGGTAGAGGATGGGGAAATGTTGGTCAAAGACTACCAACTTCCAGCTATAAGATGAATATGTTCTGGGGCTCTAATGTACAGCACGGTGACTAAAGTTAGTAATACCGTGTTGAATACTTGAAATTTGCTATGAGAGTAGATCTTATGTGTTCCTGCATACACTTAACTATAACAGGAGATGGATGTGTTAATTAGCTTGGCTGTGGTAATCATTTTACAATGTGTGTGTGTGTGCATAAAATCATATTGCATACCTTAAATGCATATGGGTTTTATTTGCCACTTATATCTCAATAAAGCTGGAAAATGAATGAATTAATGAATGGATGAAATGAATGGAAAAAGTGTCTATACTCATTCAATTCTACCACTCCAATAAAGCTGCTTTTATCAATAATATTCAAAATACCAACTCAGATGGTCAAGTGGCAGTCTTCCTCTTTCTTGGCCTCTCAGCTCTGTCTTGTACAATGGGTTGCTCCCTCACCCTGGGAACACTTTTCTGCCTTCCTAAACACCGTATTCTCTTCATTTTTCTTCTATCTTTTTAGTTATTTCTCTCTCTAGTGGCTATTGCTCTTTTTTCTAATATTTCTTGATATTCAAGTACTGATGCTTAATCCTTGGACATTTTCTCTTCTCTCCTGACCCATTCATTAGCAGTAAATAGCATTCTATGCTGAAAATGCCCCACACTGACCACTCTGATTTCAACCTCACCCTTGAACTCACCACCCATATGTTCAAATGTGAGCTCTACATTTCCTCTTGACACTCTTCAGGTCTTAACTTAAATAAATAAATGGATAAGCTTATGGAAAGGAAATCCTGAATAACAAATAGAAAAGATTCTTAACTTCCATAGTAATCAGGAAAATACAAATTCAATTCCTAATGATTTATCATGTCACAACCTTTACAGTGGCAGAAAATTTTAAAAATGAAGTAAGCACAATGACATATAAAGGGATGATGAGTATGTGGGGAAAATGAAGTCCAAAGAGGTTTTTTACTCTTAACATTTGGGAGAACAATGAAGGGATGCCCAGTAAACAGAAAATCACACATACCCTGTGAGTCATCACGTGTGCACCCCAGAGAAGCGTTCCCGCAGGAGGGATATATTGAGTGACCGTGAGTAACTTGTGCCCACAAATTTGCATGTCTTCTTAAAGAGACAAGTAGGCTCATTACAAAATCAGTTGCTATAGTAAAATATAGAAACAATCTAATTTGACATTAATAGTGGAATAAATTTTGATATCTTTATGCAATAAAATATAAATAACTAAAGTAAATCTCAGGAATGTAATGATAAGCCAAGAAAGCAAGTTGGAGAATATGTACATTTCTTAATGTACTGTGTATGGGCATATACATTTATAGCCAAATAATAAATTGGCCTGGGAAGAAATGTAACATATTTAAGGTAGTCTTAACTTTGTGTATTAAAGGAGACCAATAGGTCTAAGAAGACAATAAATAAAAGTCTAACTGTATCTATAGCATTTTATGTAATTAAAAATAATGTTTAAAGAAAAACCATCACCTTACTTTAAAAAGCATTTTGAAAACTGTGTAACTAGAAAGAAACTAATCTGTATCAGTGACCTACTCTATGCCAGTTTTCTGATTCAGAATCAGAATGTCTGGGTTTAAATCCTGACTTTGCCACTACTAGATGTATTACTTAGGATAAGAGAATTAGTTTTTTTAAAATGCAGCCTGTTTGTCTGTAAAATAAGGATAGCCATAGTTCCTACAACTTAGTGTTGCTGGGATACTGTAATTAGACAATTTATTTATGTGTTTCATATAGTTCCTATCATTGACAAAAGCTCAATAAATATTTTTGTTAGGCTATAAACACAGCCAGCCTGCTGCCAAAGCCTCACCATGCTTGTGGAAAGAGAAAATAAGACTGAAAAAAAAAAAATAATTAGGATGCATCTTTTGTTTATTCCAACCTGAATATATACCCATTGTAGATAAGGTCATTAGCAAAAGGAGCTGAAGCCTATTCTTGATTAATTAGCACAAGGCCTTAAGCATAGGTCAAGCTCAGTAAGCTGTTTTCCATCCGCTGACACATAAGATCATGCCCGTAAGTCTAAGCAAATTAAAAGAAAATATTCCATCATGTATTTTTGCAAAATCTGGACATAAAAAGTTAAAATATGATTTAAAAACTGTTTATTAATGCAGCTATATTATTGCATAGTCTAAATTACACTGAAACTAAGATGAACGATCCAATTGGAATCATCTGTCAATTTCATCATGAGGATTATATATTTACCAGTTGGCGGATTTCCAAACAAAGTTTCTGTAAATATGTAACATTAAATTTGTTGAATTTGAGTCTGTTTCCCAAATTTATACTGATATTTTTTGTCTGCATATTTGAAAATACAGTAGAATCGAAGATGAAGGAAGAGATAGGGAAGAGTTTTGCAAGCATAATTTAACCTAGGAGGATGGTTGTCTGCCTGGCCTAGTTACCAGGTTTCTGCTGAGGCGGCATTCCTTGGAGCGCTCACCCTTGCAAACACATGCTTTTGTATTTATTCCCTAGGTTTTTCTTATTTCAACTTTTACATGGTTTCCTTCTGTAATTCCTCAGGGGCCACCTGGCCTCCTTTTCAGACTAACTGCTTGGGTCGCTACTGAGGGCTAGCTGGGAGCCACCTGCACGCAGGCTCCCTCCCTCAGCCGTCATAAAATGACTGCAGGGCCCACAAAGCAATAAAACACAGCCGCTTTCGGATGCAGGACCCTTACTCTCTCCGTTTCACTACCATAGTCTGATTGAGTGAAAATACTCTAACCTCTTTGCCATTTTTTTTTTTTTTTTGATAAAACCAGGGACGTGTAGTATGTCCAGGAGAGATTTAAACTGTCACAGACACAGCAAAATTTCAGACACAACTCATTTTGATTTTTACAGCGAAATCCATTTAAGTTGCTTTTTCCATCTTTATATGTACCTCAACATCAAAAGGAATTAAAAACAGAATAGAAACTGGTTGAATATCAGGCATTTATACCTATATACTTACAACTGTGAAACAACCTATGAACATTTTTTTAAAAAAACATCTCCACAGATGTGATTGTTTTAACTTAAACGTTTGGAGCCAACAAGTTTTGCTATGGGACATTTTAATTATGTGTTTTCATTTTAAGACATAAATAAAACACATGTATGGAACAAAAAGACTAGACTGCCTTCATCTCCAAATATATATTTAGAAAATGTCACCTATAACAGAATGTTTTGTGCTCAAGAAAAAAAAAAACATGTAATTCCAGAAGGTTACCTGATTATTTCGGAAAGTTAATTCATGATTTTTAAAATAAAGTACCATTGTAAAGGACAAAGGCAGGAGCATGATTATTAGAAATCATAGTGGATGAATAGAAAAGCGAATCCTCCAATTGCAGAATGATTTTGAATCATGTTGCATAGAAATTGGTATACAATCATGTAGAGGCATATAGAGGCCAATTTTGATTACATTCCATTTTTGAAGTAAATCTCATGAAAAGAACTTTCTTTTAGTCATTCATCTTTTTTAATATTTTTTAAAGTGTGTAATATATTATTTTAGCACTTGCATACTAACATTATTGTCTTTAGGTTGGAAAATTGTTTACAGAAAATGGAAGAGTTCCTTTTAAATGCTTGCTATGTTTTCATGATATTTTGATACACAAAAGTCAACACAGTAGACTGAAACTATATTCTTACATTTACAAAATGTATTTCAGTGTTTCATAACTTAAAAAGCTAGAAAGAAATATACTTGAGGGTGTTATCTTTGATTACGTTAATCTAGTATCTACAATGACAGAATGCAAAATGTATAGCATTCTCCAATTACTTCAGCCATTCATTACATGAATATTTATTGTGCATTGTCTATATATGACATTTTGTCCTAGGCACTGGGAAACAGTAGTGAAAAAACAAACAGAAAAAAACCCTCTGCCTTCACACAGTTTATAAACAAGTAAAAAGAATGAACAAGCCTCTGTGTGTGTGTGTGTGTGTGTGTGTGTGTGTGTACACACAAAAATTTTATATTGCAGATGGTAATAAGGACTAAAGAATAAATGAAGTAGGAAGGCAGGGGCATGAACTGTCAGGGTTGCAAGTTACATAGGGTGGCCATGATAGCATCAATGAGAAGATGACTTTTAAATAAATCTACAGAAAGTGAGGACACACACCATGTTGACACCTGTGGATTCCATGAGAAGTGAATACTGAGGGGATTCTTACATCTGAGGCTCATCCAAGAAGCCAGTATGCCCCGGTGCCTAAGGGGAATAGTAGAGAGAAGAGAAAGTAGGGGAGGTAATGAGGCACTACATCATATAGGATTTAGAGTCACAAGATTTTACTTTTTACTCTGAGTGAGATGACAACACACTGATTATATTTGAGTGAGGAGTAACATTTTAGTTGAATCTCTGTGGCTGCTTTTTGAGAAGATATTGCAAGGGGCAGTCGCAGAAGCAAGGAGCCTCATTTCACCTTTTTGAAGACAACCTTTAATCCCTCAGTTTGTTCACTCGGGTAGGTGTCTGTTGTCTCAACGTCCTTGCCCGTGTCTGGGCTCTGAGTGTCCACTGGTTTAGCTCTTGAGATGTGTACCTGGCTCTCGATTCCCTTCAGTTTGACTGCTGTAGGGGTAGAAAACAAGACCTCATAGGGCCCTTCCACATGGGCTCTAACTGATTGGTAGGTCCTCTTTCTTTCCAATCTTTAAGAATGACCCAGTCCCCCTGTTGTATGGGGAAAGTGATTTTCCCTTCCTGTGGACCAGGCAGGACTTGTTGCCCATACTCCAACAATGTCTGTTGTACTGTCCCCAGATCTATGATGTGTTTTAGAAGATAATCAGCCCCAACACATTCCCTAATAACTTGTACTTGGAATGGTCGGCCATACACGATTTCAAAAGGTCTGAGTTTTAATGTCCCTCTGGGAGAGACACAGATCTACAATCAAAGCAATGCGAAGATTTGGTACCCAATCTGTCTTGGTATCCTGACACAGCTTAGCTAGGGTCCTTTTTAGAGTCTGGGTGGTTCTCTCAACCTTGCCAGACACCTGAGACCGCTGGGAGGTGTGTAAGTGATAATCTACTCCTAAGGCAGTTGTCAGTCCCTGGGTTATTTCGGATGTGAGGGCTGATCCATTACCACTCTAAAGGTTCAAGGGAAGACCAAAGTGAGGTATGACGTGTCTTAACAATATTTCACATATCTCTGTGGCACTTTCTGTAAGGGCTGGGTACGCCTCAACCCATCCTGAGAAGGTGTCTACCAATAGCAAAAGATACTTGTAAACTCTGCACCAGGTGAGCTCCCCCTTGTGGATTATTTTGCATACACAAGTAGCACGAAGCAGTAACTTACATGACCAATTAAGGATCTTTAAAGATTTGGCTCCCACATGGAAGATTTGATGAGAAGAGAACAGAATAGACCAAGAGTAGCTAAGCCATTAGACCAGGTGTTCCTGTGTCTGGCAGGTTTGGCTCAGAGCTTGTGTAGTTAGGCTGTGCCCAAAACCTCTATTTTGACTGCCCATTGAACCATGTGTCCCTTGTCCTGATGTGTCGGCTGCCACCCATTCAGGCATCCCTCTCCTGGGCAGTGCTTCACCATGGGGACACCAAGTCCTACCAAGTCCTGTCCCATGGTAGGAGCCCTCCCCTGGCTCCAGAGACTCCATGACAACTCCGCCACCCAGTAACAGATGGCAAGTGTTGGTCTACTCTCAGTTCCCTATGTTTGAAACAGCATGGGATGTCATGGAACACAGTCCTAGAAAACTAAGTTTTAGTTAGAAATAGAAGGACAGGAGACAGAAGAACAGTTAGGTTACTACAGAGGTCTCACGATAGTCAGGAAATTTTCCAGTCAGGATATCCCCTCAACTGCCCCACTATTTCCTCAGCCTAATGACAAAGCACTCTCCACAGGGAGCAGGCACCCTATTGACTGAGGACGAGGGGAGTCCCATGAGCCTGGACTGGCATGCAGCAGAAATGGATTTCCACAATACCGTCTCCTGAGTTCCAGTGTCGTAACAAAAATGACAGGTGCACCATATTTGCACAACTCGCCACATCTCACCAGACTTGGGAAAGCAAAGAGACATAAAGACGATGTGACAAGGTGACCTCCAGTAAACACACAGTCTGTCATCTTACCTTCCAAAAAGAGAGACTCTTGGGTTTTGGCCCCAAATGTCAGGTCCGGCCTCTTGGCAGCCTGTTACTCTGGTTCTTTGGCTCCTTGCTTGGAAGAATCACAAGTAGGCCAATATGACGGAGTGATCACAGACAAGAAACAATTCCACACAAACAGTTTTTATTGCAGAAAAGAAGGAAACTCTACAAAGAGAGAATACATTCCAGAGAGAGGAGCAGGTCAGTCTCCACAAGTGGAGAAAGACGTTAAGGACTCCCAGGTGGTTTCCTTTTATTGGCTTGGTCTTGGGGACAGCTTATGGGGGTATGAGATGTTACCAGATTATTGATCTACTTAATTGTCAGGTGTTCTGCATTTTCCTGCAGTGCCTTCCCCCAACTGGTTCCTGACATCTCCACCCCTAGGAACCACCCTCCTGGCCTTTATCTGCCACTTGCAGATTTGGTCCCTGCCTAACATTTCCTAAATGAACAAGTGTGAAGCACATACACTTGTTTGGCCTAAAAATTAGTTTTTCCTGAGCTGTAAGAGGAAGCTATCTCAGCTTCCAGGATAGTTTATCCGTCTGCCAATACTATTTGGTTTTACTGCATAAGTTTCAAATTCAAAATGTATTGTCCACCATTTCCCACAACACAAGACAAAAATAGACTATAAAAATATATGTTTTGACTGTTTTGATAGATGAATACAATGTAAAAAATTCATTTGGTATGGTTCAAAATGTTTGAACAATTTTTTTGTCTTTTGATATTTCTTACATGGCAAACGTTACTAAATTTAACATTTGATATATGTTATATGGTACATTTAACATATCATAATCAGAGAGTATATTTAATATTTGCTATCTGGAAGAAAATAATGGAGTTTTTAATTATTATGATAACTTTAACTCTTCAACTTGGTTTAATTTGATTTTTCCTTATTACTGCTAGTATGGGGAGAATAAAACAAAAATGACAATATTAAAATTCACAGTTAAATTTAGGACCTACAGAAGTCACACGAAACTTAATTAACAATATGAATGCTTTCGTGGATATTTAAGTAGGTAAAAATGATCCAAATTACTATATCTTACATTATAACACAAAATTTGAGAAATTTATATAGATCTGTTTTTGAAATATTTTCATAATAAATATTCGTAATAAATGGTATTGTATTAAATTATATGGCCTCTATATGCACAATCATTTGCTTATTCAGATTGTCTGAAGTTCAGACCTTAACTGATTGAGAGCTAATTATAATAATCAGCTTTGGGATAATAATGTTGAGTGACACCCAGAAGCCCCAGCTGGAATACAATAGTGGCAATATTCTTAAGGTCAGTGGATTTGTAAAGCACATACCAGCTGTGCTCTAGAGCCCACTCTGGCTGCCCATTTATTTCTAAATACAACTCATCGAGTGTTGACATTTTGATTTATAATGATGTCAAAGTCCTAAATGCTTCTTTAGTAAGTGCCCACCCAGGCAAATACATTTTCTGGTGGGTCCTTTTGAAATTGAGTTACTTTCTAATCAGTCTTTGGATAAAGGTCTAGTCTGTAACAGTTATCTCTAATGCCAAAAATTTCTCATAGTTAAATTCTGACATTTCTTTAGCTTGAATTTTGTCAATGACTCAACTGGACTTCTAGGTTAGCTTAAACGGAGCCGTAACTCTGTACAAGTCAATCTTTGTATTGAAATGGGTTCTGAGTGAAGAAGGTAGGAAAGTTTTCTCTCTGAGTAAACACATGTTCCTTTGGAAACCATTTTGCACAATATACTCAAGAAATTTCCCTGCCACTTGAACCATAAATTTAAAAAGTTTTTGAAAACAGAGGACCCAGTCAGGTACTGTTGCCAACCCACTGTTAGTTTTATAAATAGTTACCAAGATCATCCAAGCTATTTGTTTTACCTTCATCTTCATAGTTTTCATTATAACTTCTTTGGTTTATAAATATATTAACTTAGACAAAATCAGGAAATATGAAGAGATAAAAAAAACATATTCACTAGTTTGGGCAGTGAATACATTCCAATTATAGCCATTTAATATCTCTTAATATTATTGAATCTTAATTAGGTGTTTATAAGGCAACAGGAGATGTGCAAATTACTCAACTCATATCATCTATTTTAATCCTAACAAAAATGCCTATAAAGTACTATGTAATAGTACCTATGAGTTACTATTGGGGGTAGTTTACTGCTGAAGGAATTTAAACTTAGAAGGGTTAGATAATTTCACAATGGATCGTTTCTCAGCTAAAATATGGAAGAATCAAGATGTCATGTTAGGCCCCCTGATTACAGACTTTTCACTGCTACATTGGATTTCTTCCATTTAAAATGTTACAGATTTTCTATCCATTGATCATGCACTCTTCTTTAACTGGAATGCAATCACTGCCCCATTTTTATCTTTGGATGCCTAATTATGTTTTAAAGTCCAATTAAAATAAATATGCTGGTAATTTGTATAGTGGACAAGCATTGACTATTTTTTTTACCAACTCTTGAATTATTTTTACAAATTTTTCGCCAGAATAGAAACTAGCTATATTTTTTCTTCCTTTGTTCACCTCTAGACAAGATTCTCCAGCCTCCTTGTATCTTGTTAGGACCATGTGACTATTCCTCACCAATGGAATGCAAGTAGGAGTGGTGGGTGCCTCTTCCAGGCCTGATCTCTAGAAATTTCCTGCCTAGACATTTCCTGTACTCTCTTCATCTCTTGGCTGGAAGCACAGATTCCAGCAAAGGGCACCAAGACCTTATTAAATGATGAAACTAGTCTACATCTTCAGTGCATCACATCCTGACTGGGAACATGTATAATGGGTTTTTCGTTGGTTTGTTATCACACTTTTTTGTCTTAAACCCATGATATTTATTTGTTTTAACAGACGGTGTGATATACCCTGCCTTAAATCACCTTTTAACCTTGGTTAATCATTTTCAGTCTACAATGTATGTTCACAGACAATATTGTATTATAACATTTTAACAGTCATATGACATGGGTATCATGAGTTGCTGTTAGGGGCTGTTATCACCCCAAAATTTATATCCTGAAGTCCTAATCCCCAGTTCCTTAGAATGTGACTGTATTTGAAGATAGGGTCTTCACAGAGGAAATTAAGTTAAAATGAGGCTTTTAGAATGGACCTTAATCCAATAAGACTGGCGTCCTTATAGAAAGAGGAAATTTGGATATAGACACAAACAGAGGGAAGACACATGAAAACACAGAGAGAAGTAGGTGGTCATATGCAAGCCAAGAAGAGAGGTTTAAGAAGAAACCAACCCTCCTGACATATTGATCTCAAACTTGGTCTCAAACTTGATCTCAAACTTGATGGTAATATGCAGCAGTACCAGGAGTCAAACTGAGTTCTTGAGACGCCACACACAATCGCTTTCTATTTTCTCTGGCCTTTACCATAAAGATTTTAGTTTGATGATTTCACCTGATTCTTATAATGCTTATTATTTGTACCATCAATTTAGAATGTTTATACTGTCATAGCTGTTTATTTTTGTATTAGTTCTTTACTATAGTTTAAACTCATAGTGGGCAAAGACTACATCTCTCTATCTTCATATCCTTTAGAGCATTTGGGACAATGCCTTAAAGTTGAGAAGGATTCAAGATCATACTTTAAAATATAACTTTTGAGGTGTGAATACTTATATTGAGGATGTCAAAAACCAATGTTATATGTTATTCATGTCACAATAAACGTAGGCAAAATATCAAGATGTTTTCATGTAGTTTGGTTATAAAAAATTTTGTCAAATGTACATTTCTTAGATTTTTAATTTTTTTTTCTTTTTTTCAGCAAAGATTTTCCTTTGAAGAGATTTTAAGTTCCATATATAGATTGAGTCCACACTGTGTTTTACAACTTACACTAAACCTTATAAATAATGCTTTGTATATTTTTAATAATTCAGGAATTGTCATTATGTAGATATTAGCATAGTCACATATGTAAACACAAACTTCACATTCACCCTTTGTTTCTGTACATGGGATATAAAAAGCTCTCTTCAAATATTTCTTTGACTACTTACCTTGATTCATTTATGCATTCTGTTTGCTTGATAATATCCCACTATAAAGGTTGGAAGAGTAGTTCTTTAAATTTATGTTTGTCATGGTAACTACTAGCTGCCATTGTAATCATACTACTGATGATATAGTTTCCTTTAAGATATTCAGGGTTAGAATAGCAAAAAGGGATATAAAATAACATTGTACAAAAACAAATTAATAAAAAATAATAGATCTATAAAGCCTAACATTCCTGTTGGACATTTTTGAAACATTATTAGCTTGTAAGACATAAAAAAATTAGACAAAAATATATGCATGCTGAAATAAATTAGATTTCAAAAGCATCATTTTTAATAAAGGCTTTTAACTGCCTCGATCTGGAAATAGTCTGCAATCTGGTTGATAAATATGCGGCAAATGACAAATTAATATGTGTTGGCCCTCATCAACATCGGAGACAAATGTTTTTATAATGTTTTGGACTCTGCTCAGTTTTGTCTGTCTGGGGAAGGCTGTACAAATGGTAGCGAGTCTGCAATTCAGAGGGATGAAGCTGCCATCTATGTGAAAACAGTGTGCGCTGCACCACACAATAAAAAGGGAAAGGTTAAAAGATTTAGAGGAAAACAAATTTTATTAATCTGTAAAATCCATTAAAACTCTTAAATATCAAAAAAAAAATGGGCTATGGGACTGAGGTCCCAATAAGACCCGTAAAATCTCTGTGAAATAAGCAACTGCTTTCCCAACGGATTATGTTTCCAAAATTTAATTACTTACCTCGATTTCTCTCTCTTTAAATTTGACATCTATAAACTTTTAAAATGTAATAAAACCATATTTTTAGAAAATATAGAATAATTTATGTAATTAAAATCATTTTACACCTTTGTAATATTTTAGTTTATAAAAACATAATAATAAACCATTTTTTCTTATGCTCACAATACTCCTATAAAATAAACATTTTTATGAGTTTCATAAGATCCACTCTGAAGAGAGCAATAACAGACCAATTATGACAGATTATGTAACTTCAAGAGTCTAGAAATATAAATAATTCTCAAGTTGCTAATATTATTATTATTTATGGCTTTTATTGTTTATCTTTTTGATTCTCTCTCCCGTATTTACATTGTTAAAAATGATTACTAGCACTTCATATGGGAAGATGTTATATTAGCTAATTACTGTGAAGTTGCAAATAATTACATTTTAGTCTCAGATTTTTCCATTAATATATATTATCTTGGACAGGAATGAAAAAATTAATAATATTAACTCACATATATGCAACCTAAACATTGAAATAAAAAAATAATATTAACTCACAGGCTTCTTCCAAAGATTCAATAAAACATACATGTAAGACACTTAACGCAGTAAAAGGCACATAGTAAATGATTAATAAATAGTGTGTATTCTTATTATTACTATTGCTGTGATGTAAGTTTCTGTCCTGATTTGGAGCACATCATAATAATGGCAATCATTTCCACTACAATAGCCTTGCTTGCCCTCCACCCTAGCATGTCAAAGCAATAGTGGTCAGAATCTTGTGCCACGCTATTAAATTGTGTTTGACCCCTACTATATTCAATTCTGATTTCCACCTAGTGTGGGATCACTACTACATTTGTCTTCAGATCTGCCTTCCCCCTTTCTGCTTAAAAATTGCTCTGGGAGCTTGGGAATTGAGTTTGTTCAGGGTTAGAGAAAGCCTAAAGCTAGTGATACTCTACAAGCACATTGCTTTGTGTAAATACCATTACAACAAATATTAAAACACTCCCTATAAAACAAAGATTTCCAAATTCTTGCCAATGGAACTTTTGGTATAAGATATAGTCAATACGACTAACTTCTAGTATATCAAAATGATTTGGGGATTTATAGAAGTATTTGGTTATTATATTTAGTATAAGAATATGATCTGTGGTCCATCTCAGAGTTGAGTGACCATTACATTTTTATTGATCACCTACTTTGAGTTTTTGTGTAAAATTTTTACCATTTTATAGAGTAAGAAAAGGAATTTTAGTGCCCATAATGACTTCTAATTATACAGCTAAACCATAGATTAGAATGAAATTACAAATGTTCAAATTTTCTATAGTCTGAGAAGATTAATTGGTGCTGATAAATGCCTTAGTGTACAGAACCATAGAAGACAAACAGAATGAAAATCTTTCTGTAGGATATAGTAGAAAAAAGAAATAGCTAGCCCACTGGAGTTTTACACCTGAATCTGCCACATAACCTTCGGCAAATAATTTTACTTATTTGTGACTACAGAGCTTTATGTATAAAGTCAGAGTTTGCCTTAGTCTCTAAGTTTTATCCCACTTCTCTAAAACCAAAGTCCTACTATTTTTTGATAAAAAGAGGCTTATGTTTAACTTGGCCATATTCTAGCTATGGTGGCCCCAAATCAGAGCAGGTGGACAGGAAGTTTCTCCTGAGGCACACGCATTTCAGCTAACATACAAGGTAGCTGAATTGTACTCCAATACTTGTCAATATCAGCTGTGTAAACTCAAACAGTCTGATCTTTCTCTCTTAATGTAAGAAAAGAGTTAGTAATGTCTTCCATTATCCTTTATATTGTACATTTGAAAATGAGTCATTGAAAGCTTGATTCACAGTAGGTTAATAACAGCATCTTTGTAAATAAGATTGTAACGGTAGTACTTATATGCTTTGAGGAACCATAAATATAATGTAGGCTTCAATGATGCTTTCTTTTTATTCACTGAGTAATTTAGGAACCAGGGAGAATCTGAGTACTTTTATAAAGAGAAAAAATGAGTGAAACCAAGATTTTTAATCCACCTACTAGGATTTGCCTACTCCATTAAGGTGAAGGTTGGGAAGGCAAGGGGAAATGACCTAACATTTACCAAGGACCTTCTTCCCTATGCCAGACATTAGCTTATACTTAGTATTTTTATCATGTTATAAAAGAGGAATTTGAGTATGAGGAGGTTATGTCATACCTCCAAAGTCAAACAACTAGTGTACTGTACAACGGGGACTTGAGTCCATGTAACTAAGTCGCTGACATTTGTGCTCTTTTTACTGTGAAGTACTAGCCTAAACGTCATCACCTTGGAATGCTCTCAATATGTTCCAATAATTAAGCGACTTAATGTCAAAAATTCTCTGGAACTTTCCAAATTCCCTTTAAATTAAGTCATCACCCCCCCCCACACACACACACACATTCATATATGCACAAACTCAATCAAATTATTCTCATTACCGTAGTAATATGTCGGATAAAGACTTATTCTACAATATCAATTTTTGATTGTCCTTCGAGTGGCTCAACATTAATATTATGTCTTCCTTGTAGAACCTATCTGAACGATATTTATTCCAGAGTAGCATGAGGATGGATTTTAATAGTAGAAACAGCAAAGGGGAACATATGAAGGAAGAACAAGTATTTCCCATCTAGCAAGGCTAGATCGATGTACCCTGGTCCTTAACACTTGAGAACACATCCCTTGAGAGGGATTTAAATTGAACTTATTAATACATTGCATCTTTGAACTCATTCTATATTAAATAAAACTAAACTATTTTCAACAAGTTAATGAGTGCCATTGCTGTCTAACTAAGGTTGGTTTTAACTAGTCTTATAGATATATGCGAAATTTATGGTTACCTTATCCTTTATGTACAATACGAAGTAATTTTATATATTGCAGGAAGAAATAACATTTAAAAAGCCAAGAAACAAAGAAACTTTCTTAGAAAGGTAGTGATTA
>NW_012136636.1:1077586-1086326 GCF_000956105.1 Propithecus coquereli | reverse complement strand
GGATTTCATTTTCCATTCAGTTATTAGCAAAAAAAATAGGTG
Source organism: Propithecus coquereli (assembly GCF_000956105.1). NCBI lineage: Eukaryota > Metazoa > Chordata > Mammalia > Primates > Indriidae > Propithecus > Propithecus coquereli. The sequence continues at coordinate 1,086,284 of NW_012136636.1, read as the reverse complement.
GTATTATGCTAGTCTTGTACAAAACAACATTTTTATTTTTATTTTTAGTCCTAAGAATTTGATAACCTTTAGTGTGATTTTTGGGATTAAATATTTTTGTCTATGCCTTATTATACTATGTAATACTATATAATGCTTATATGTTTTCTTCCTATTTCTTATTTTATGAATTAAAATAGTTCTAGTAAAACAATGACTAGCCTTGGCAGTAGTAGACATATCTATATTTCTATCTACATATAGATAGATATGTGTATGTATACATATATAAAATTTTAATTAGAATACCATCAAAAATAATGCATTTACTGCATGTTTCTGGTAGTTAACTTATGCATAATTATATTAGCTTTATTCCATTGCTCAGAGGATTATCATGAAAGGGTAACAAATTTAATCTTAATTTTCAATATAATGAACAAATATTTATGAAGTGCTTATTCTGTGTCAAGCATGATTAAAGAGCTTTTCTTAAAATTTCCCATCCATTTACACATATTGCCCATCTTTTTCACTAAATCCTTTCAAATATTTAACATTGTCATTTTAAAGTTCTTCTCTGATAATTCCATTATCTTGCTCATTTGTGTGATTAGTTCTGTTGAAATTTTTAGTGTGGGTAACATGTTCTTTCTTCTTTAAGCATCTTGTAATTGCTGATGAAATGTTTGCAAGAACAGTAGGAAGTTAAATAAATAAGAATGTTTGTAAAATTTAATGGCTTTTATCAGGTCTCTGCTGTGGGGATGTGAGTCAGTATAATCTGTAGTTGAGCTAAACTGGGGCTCTGTTGTTGCTTTAAATTCAGTTCAGTTCAGTTTGGATTCAATTCAAATCATGTGAAGCTAATATCAAGGTCTTCTCTTCAGTATAGCTTGGGTTTTAGTGCCCCAAAGTGTGTCTCAGTTCTCCTGCTCTGCAGAAGGCCCAACGGGCTTGCACTTAGGAGTGTTTCTTGGTGTGTTCACCTTTCTGCAAAGCAGCAAGTGGCCACTGCACATGCTCAATGTAAAATCTGGAGTACCTGGAGGGCTTCTTACAGTTCCCATGTCTTGCCTTCAGACTCTTCTCAAAGGCGGTCCCTCTCAGTTCTCTTTTTCTGCCACTAATATGTCTCATTAACATTAAGCAAAGGGCCATGGATAAGAATTTGATAAGTCAATGCATATGCACTTTAAGTGTACGGCTCTCAAGGATACTAAACCATCTGATCAATACAGAGTCTGACATTAAAAAATTATTAAATTTCATCTTTAAGATATCTTTCTTACTTGCATCTATTTTATTAAATAAGTCACTGAATGTAGTTATTTAACACCCCATTCACTCTCAAGAATTTTTCTAAGTGTGATTTCTCTTGATAGTAACCCTTATCTTATCATTCGTGTTAAAGTTTTACATTTTTACTAACCATATTTAGAGACACTAAGTACATGTAACTTATCTTGATCTCCATTTCTAACTTCACACTGGATGATATTAATATTATTTGTATTTAAAGGTCATAATTTAATCATCTTATAGTTCATAATTGTATGTACTCTATTACATGGAGATATTGATATTTAAACTGATTTTGTGGTATATTTTTCAACTCATTGTATATCTAAAATAGTAATGTTTTGTTCTCACACATGAATTTCACTTCAGCTATGTGTGGAAACATAGGATTAAATTTATCATGCCTTGGTACTTTGACAATATTTCTTAGCTGTCTTCCTGCATTCAGTGTAGATATAGGTTGTCTGATGCATTTCATTCTTACTCTTTTATAAGTACTACAAAAATCAGTATAAAGCAGGATTAAGAATTAAAGGTTTGAATTTTGGATATACCAGTTACTATATACACATATTACTTGAGTGAGCTATTTGAACTGCTTGTGCCTCAGTTTCCATGCCTGTAAAATAGCAATAATAATATTGGTTACCTCTTCGGGGTCACTGCAAGAGTAAAATTATGTAGTTAAAAGAGATACTTAGGCTTTCAAATAGAAAATGCTCAATAACTATGACATACATATTTTTGTTCTCTCTGTAAAACATTTAGCATTTTTTAATTTTCAGAATTCTGAATTGCACTGCAATTTGTCTAGATGTGACTATTATTTCTCATCTAGTACTCCACAGGCCTCAAAGTGCAAATGCATAAGAAAACCAGAACATGCAGTATTGCTTTAATAATCAAGTTATGGGTAGTCAGGAAACTGAGAGCAGAGTCTGAGAAGATAAAGCTTTGTCATGATTTGTGTGTGGTGACCCATTATTATAGCTTCCTGTTGTCATAACTTGGAATGCAGAGCACTTGCTGGCCAAGATATGAGTTAGAAAACTATTGTGTATGGTGGTAGTTTTTTAATGAAACAGGAGATGAAATTGAGCAGGAGTCGACTTGTTTAAGATGAAAAGTAAAGGCCAAAGAAAGAGTACAGTAATGTGACATTTTGTAAAACTGAAACCTGGCTGGATCCCAAAAAGCAAAATGAATAATACTGGGGGAAAAAAAATGGACAGCAGAGTCCCTTAAGAGTCATCATTTAAACAGAGAACTTGAGCCCTGTGGCAAAGATTAGATAAATGGTGCTTCCTTTTCACCAAATCGTTTTAAATAGTTTCAGAGTGATCACCAATAGGCTTGCAAGAAATAAAACATGGGGGAAGGAATTGGCCAGGTGTGAGAATTACATAGAGACAACAACTTTACCTGGCATTACTGGCATATGAAAACAACTGAAGCAAATAGATCAGAAGGCCAATAGTATTTGTGGGGACTGTATTCCCAAAGAAACCAGGATCTTGGCCCAAATCATCTAGTGACTATGAAAAAGCCAAAATCAGGCTGAGAAAACTGTCATTCTCCAAAACGGCGTTCTCCTAATGCCCATTTCAGATATAGTCTAAGAAAAAAAGGAGACAGAGATGAACTTCCCAGAACATGGAAACAGATGACAGGATGTATAGTGGATGCATCTTGTAATAGGTGAGGGACTTCTTTATAAAGAGCAGATTTTAGGGACTTATCAGGGAACTTTCCTCATTTCAATGATAGGGGGTCCTCCCCATACCTATATGGAGAGATTTTATGTGGACTGGTGACTCTTGGATATCGATCACTATTACCAATGGCCACATCGCTTTACATTTGGATTTAGTTGGTGGGTACGGTTCATCTAGACCTGATAAGTGAGCTGATCTGGACATTCTGAATGCTGGAAGAGACACGATATGGGTCTTTGATTTGTCTCCCTTGGGAATAAGGGAGTACGTTCTTTGCATGTGAAAAGAAAGGTGTTCAGTTATTTGATTGTCAAAGTGGCAGATGGAGTCTCACCTAAGCTAATTGTTCACAAAATCCATGCCCTTTCTATAGCATGGAATTACCATGGCAACATAGCTGCTTACCCAAGAACTAATTATCCTGAGCCTCTTTGCAACCAGAAGTGTCCACATGAATACTTATGAGAAGTAATATACATCACTTCCGCACCAGGGGTTTCAAGAAGCTGGTAGGTTTTGATCATTCCCTCTTTCCCTCAGTGCACTGGAGACACAGGATCCTGGGGCTATTCCTGATGAAACAGTCACAAAATGGAAAAAGACTGACTCCCTGAATCATTCCATGGAGGAGAGCCTCCTGTCTATTGCCCAAGATCTCCTGCATTAAATGGTTATGAGAGTAAACATGCATTTCTCTTTTGTTACACCACTGAATTTTGGAGGTTTACTGTAATACCATCTTATGATTCTGTAAGTAATGCACTCACCACTCATTGTCCTTTTTTCTTTTCTTCCAGAATTCCTAGCACCATTTCTCAATCTCAACACTATTGATATTTTGGGTCAAATGATTCTTCGAGTTGAGGACTGCCCTGTGCACTCTCAGATGTTTGGAATCTTTGTCATTGGCCATGAAATGAGCAGCTGCCTCTACCCTTCAGTTGTGACAATCAAACACGTTTTCAGGCACAGCCAAATGTCCTCTGGGGACAAAACTGCCCTTGGTTGAGAACTACTGTGTTTGATGTAGTTTGGATATCTGGTTCTATCTCCATCTCGTTTGACTTTTCTTTCATTATTTGCATATCCTTGTCCTTGGCCAACGTTTTCAGGAAGATTTTGGCTTGATCTTTGTGCTTCATAGCCCTCTCCAATACCCAAGACCACCCAGTGCTACAGTCAGTAGACTCACAGCCAAGCACGGGGTGCATAGTTCCCTTTCACACTAATCCTGCCTCAGAGATTACAGTTTCTGCTGCCCAAACACTAACAACTCAATTATGGTTTTATTTACTTATTTTTATATTTTATAATATTTTATGTAAGGCAAGAGGATAAGGTTGCAGTGTGTGCTCAGTTTGTTATCTAGAGATGACAAAGCTTGCCCTAATTCTTAGGTATTCCTTTGTTTTTATCTTTAATCTGATATATTTTTATGTATACCTTTTTGGTGTTTCCTCTAGCTGATTTCTGCTCTGAGTTCAGGTTTGGTGACTTAAACGCTATTTAATGAATAATGACTCTCAACTAACCTACTTTAACTTGCCCTTATGTAAAAGCCTGTTTATAGTCACAGAGAATTGGAATGGATCCACATTATGCTTACATGCTACCAAGGAGCTGTTCATTAAATATTTGCTGAAAAACAGAAGAAGGAAATGTGTCTTAGAGACCAGAATTCTGATCACACTCTCCACATTTATTAACCTTTCTCTCATCCGAAAGTGATCCTTTTCAGGCTTTTTATGATCTCTTCTCAAGTTGACATTTTATGCTTCTGCAATTCCCCTTCTCAGTTCTTTTTAACCAAATAATATCATCTAATGGCACAAGTTCCACCACCACACTATATTAAAATTCCATATCATTCAAGACAATGTACATATACTCTATATTGACCATCCTAAATTGCCTTCTATATCTGATTCAGCCTTTTAAAATGTCAACCCATCACCAATTATTTCAAGCTACTGCTAGTGATATTGCCTGATACTCACCCACACTCAGGCAAAGGGTCACCACAGTGTCGGGTATACAGGGAAGATTCGGGAGATATAAAGTGGAGGTTCCTCAATTGAATTTGTAAGACTTTTGGACAAGAGGACCAATAATGCCAGTAATGGTCCTTGTACTGTCAGCTAAATGCAGCCCTAGGATCTCCAAGTCCTTTGAAATTTTTTTAATAGATTTCCAAGGCTAAAAGGTAATACCTACAGGAAAATGAGTAAGTAATCATACATTGTTATATGTGGTTATATATAGTTTAATAAAAATATACATAACTCTGTATAATTATTTATATTTTATTTATATAAGTAAATATAGAGATAGATAAAATTTCAAGAACACATCCTCATATAATTCCCTGCAAATAATTTGTCCAAGTTTTGATATGCAGGTATTCAAATATATTTTTAGGAATGCATATTAGCAACAGAGAGCTACTTCCTTTTTGGACTGTGTGTGTACATAAATGTGTGTTTATGTGTGTCTATAATCACTATATGCTGTCAGTCTCCACCATTATCACCAACTTGAAGTAGCACTCTCTTTCTCTTTTCAATCAATGATTGATAAATTGTAAGTTTCTCACAAAAATTTTATGTATATTCATATATACGTGTACACACCCAGACCCATTTGCCTCCGTGTGTGTGTGTGTGTGTGTGTGTGTGTGTGTGTGTGTATGTGTATGTGTGGGTTTTCAACAAGGCACATTGCTATATGCAAATTGATGATCTTACTCCTCAAGTTTTCACCTTTCTGTCCTCTGGCTTCATAAGCTTTCTCAGTTTAGTTACAACTTCCTATCTAGCAATAAGAATTCTTTTTGTCTTTCTTTTTTTTTTTTGAGACGAAGTCTCTCTTTGTCACCCAGGTTGGAGAGTAGTGGCCTGATCACAGCTCACTGCAGCCTCAAACTGCTGGGCTCAAGCAATCTTCCCATCTCAGCCTCCTGAGTAGCTAGGACTGTAGGCACACACCACCATGCCCAGCTGATTTTTTTTAATTAATTTATTTATTTTTATTTCAGCATATTACATGGGTACAAATGTTTAGGTTACATATATTGCCTTTGCCCCACCCAAGTCAGAGCTTCAAGCGTGTTCATCTCCCAGATGGTGTACACCGCACCCATTGAGTGTGAATATACCATCCCCCCTCCTCCCACCTGCCCAACATCTGAATAATTTTTTTTTTAATTTTTTGTACAGATGGGATCTCGCTATGTTGCCCAGGCTGGCCTGCATCTCACGGCCTCAAATGATCTTCCCACCACAGCCTCCCAAAGTGCTAAGATTATAGGCATTGATCACCATACCCAACTTTAAATACTATTTATATTTGATATTATTCTTCCAACAAATTTTGGAGATTTTCTAAATCAAAGTTATTTTCATAACAAGGTAAGGCAAATAAAAATAAGATCTATAAAACTAGTTTGTGAGTATTTCTAATAAGAGGGTCTATGGTATGAAACTTTAGCAGCAATATTAACAGTATGAATAAATATATTTAGGGGAGTATGCTTTAATACAAAGGTTTTGAGGTTACAATTTTAGATCCTACTCTTCTTCCTTTTGAAGTTGTCCTTTATTCAAGGGGAGCTCACAGTCAGTGTGCCACCCAGATACCCTTTTTCTTACTACTTTCCTGCACATCAGCCCAGCTTCCAAATGTCAGCACCTCCTTGTCTTTCCCTGTGGGCTTTCCCTAGTCTCTGAAGCCCAAGTTCATGCCTGAAGTACCAGGGAATTTATGTCTTTCAAAGGTAGCTTAAAAAAAGAAATTGACATACATTCTTTATCCTCTTTGCTACTTCAATGGAATAATTCTGGGATGCATTTTAACATTTGGGAATTCTTTAGTGGGGCAAAGCCTCTATTACGCTCAACTGCAAAGCGCTTGATAGTAGACTTTTACTAGGCCCTCTTATCCCACTGTCTCATTTTCCCACTCCCCTACCAATGTTTCTTGGAGTCACCTTCAGAATAAACTGGTTTAGGTTCTGTTTTAGGGTCGGTGACAGAAGCAGCTAAAGGAAGTCCATCCTCAGAATGAGATTCAAGAATTAGAATGCTTCCTTGTAAGATGACAGTAAGGTCCCCTTTGCTGGTGTTAAAAAGAGGTTTTGATACACAGGAGCATGCTTCACCATTACAACTAAGAAGAAACTCAAACCTGGCGAATTGGGATGGGATTCACTGGCTTATGTAGACTCTCTAGCATTTAAGATGTATGGAAACCATGGCATTTCAAAGGACTGTGGAGTAATTTGTTGCAGTTAAGTGCAATCAATGCATTGAATAAATGTAATTGCAGACTCAATCTACCTATGGACTCGGGGCACAGGATGAAATCCAGAGGTTACCATCGTGACATTTAGAGACCTTTATCTCCTGTAGCCAGAGGGCAGAGCATGCTGGAAAAACAGCCCCAGGGCTTGTCTGTGAAAGTAACATAATTTAAAAGAAGGCTTAATTCTAAAGCCCTGTAAGCCTCCTACACTAAAGTTGGCATTTTGATAGGGAAGAAATGGAAGGAACCTGGGGACTTTGAGTGGTGACACCCGGGTGGATGTGCTTGAGAGCCTAGAGTCCCGTGAACTCTCTGATTTAGAAGTGGTCCACTAGCACTTATTGAGGAAGACCAACTTCCTGTGGGTAGAGATCTTGAAAGGGCTTACCTGAGACAGCTGCCTCTGAGATGATGTTTCCCCTTCCCAATATCTGTGCCTACCTTCCTCTTGCACCTTCCCACCTCCTCACTGCTCAGGACCAATAACCAGTGTGAAGGCTCAGCAGGACTTAAGGGGAAGTGTTATTATAGCTCCTGAAGGAGAGGGCGTTTTCACCAAAAAGAGTATCAGATTTAGTTAATATATGGGGTCAAGAACTGGGAAAACATGCCTGGGGTGGATCTTTCGGGTCCAGGATTGAGAAAAGGGAGGATGCAAAGCTGATGAACAATAGAAATGCATTTCTCACAGTTCTGGAAGCTTAATGTCTAAGATCACAGTGCCAGCCAGAAAAATCAGGTCATGCTGAGGGCCCTCTTCTGGGTTTCCCATGGCAGCCTTCTCATTGTGTCCCCACATGAAAGAAACAGGGCCAGAGAGCTCTCTGGGGTGTCTTTTACAAGAGTATTAATCCCATTCTTGAGGGCTCTACCCTCATGAGCTCATCACCTCTTAAATGCCCCACCTCATAATCCCATCACTTTGGGGTAGGATTTTAACATCCAAAGTTTGGAGGGACACAAACACTCAGTCTGTTGCATCTCATGTTTAGTGTCCTGGCAAGGACATTTGAAACTGCTCTTAATGTGCTGCAGTGATTACTTGAAGCTTGGAAAAGTGATGGGAAGATGGTAGAATTTTCTTGAAGGTGTATTGTGGAAGGAATCAAAAGAGTACAAAAAAATGGGAAGTCTAGGCTAGGCGCGGTGGCTCACACATGTAATTTTAGCACTCTGGGAGGCCGAGGCGGGAGGATCGTTTGAGCTCAAGAGTTCGAGAGCAGCCCGAGCAAGAGCAAGACCTCGTCTCTACTAAAAAATAGAAAGAAATTAGCTGGACAACTAAAAATATATAGAAAAAATTAGCTGGGCATGGTGGTGCATGCCTATAGTCCCAGCTACTCAGGAGGCTGAGGCAGAAGGATTGCTTGAGCCCAGGAGTTTGAGGTTGTTGAGCTTGGCTG
>NW_012136636.1:1073502-1077536 GCF_000956105.1 Propithecus coquereli | reverse complement strand
AAAAAAAAAAAAAAAAAAGGGCATTCTAGAATATATTTACTGGGTAAAATATAAGAACCCACAAGATGATCATATTTCCAGGAAGGGTCCATAGAACAATCCCTTTACTAAATCAGTAAGAAGTGTACAGTGAAGATGGCACTGGCATCACTGAGGGCTCAGTGGGGTCTCTACACTGTGCACCAGGCCAGATGATAGGGGATATCACTGTGCAATGGGGCTGCCCTGCTGAATGAAGGTGGTGATGGAGCTGGTGGCTGCACTTAAGCATCAAAGGCAATGTGGGCATAACTGTGAAATGAGCAATGAGACCAGAATGGCAGCCAGGACCCCTGGCTTCCATGATCTCTGATGATGGCTGATGGATGCTGGTGAGTCTTCGAAGCAGGGTGGATAGAAAACACTGTGCTACTTGATGTATGCAACAAAAAATATTGCAGAGCAGGAGGACTGATGGAGAATGTCAGCCACCACAACAGAAAAAACTACTATTCTTCCAATAGTTTTCAGACCTGAGATAATTCTCAGACTCAGAGCCCATTGACAGAAGGAGGAAGCAGCTACTCTTAAGCCCTGCAACAGCACGCTGAGCAGACATAACAGTAATCCCTCTATTTCTCCCTGCAGCTGTTCCCCAGAGTAAGGACTCCATGGGAAGGGAACTGTCTAGACTGTTGGATACAGGGTCTGACGGGATCCTCATACCGGGGGACTCATGACTGCATGATGTCCTCTAATTAGAGTGGGGGACACGGAAGACAGGTGAGAAAAGGAGTTGGAGCCATTTCCACATCACAGAGTGTCCAGTGAGTCCACAGAACCAATCCTGCGAGATTGGATGACTGCAGCCCTGACTGAATAACAAGGTGGATTTACCTAGGCACATTATCCAGCCCTCACTCACACTGACTCCTCTTCCTGTGAAATAAGAGCCATAATAATAGGAAAGGACAAATAGAAGCCCCTGAAACTGTACCCCTCTCCTGCTCCATTCCTGGCCAAGATAGTAAATCAGAGTCAGTACTGCATCCCGAATGGAATGGCAGAGACTTAAACTGCTCGAAGACTTGCAGGGCTCAGAGGTGGTGTCTCTACCATGCCCCTGTTTAATTCACTGTTCCAGCCCCTGTTGCCACCAGATGGATCCTTCATGCCAGACGCCAGTGAGTAACCATAAACTTAAAGCGGTAGCCCAATACCAACTGCTAGCTGGGCGTGCTCCCTTTACTTGACTGGATCCACACACCCTCTGGCACTTTGAATGTAGCTACGGATCTGGCAAATGTGTTCTTTTATATCTCCATCAGGAAGGAGAATCAGAAGCTGTTTCCCTTCACTTGGAACAGACAGCGTTATACTTTCACGTTCTCAGCCTAACAAGGCGTGACCACTAGTGACCTAGACCAGCTGGAGCGCTGGGCGCCGGTGGGATTCTAGAGCTAGCAGTGGGGAGGGAGGGATGTACACCAACGCCTGCTACAGCGCTGCAGCTTGCCCCACTGAACTTCCTGTTAGAGGTCTTTTTGTTTGATGGTTCGTTATTTCTTTGCTATTTCTGACTGACCACCTCTCTGAGGAAGCGATGGCTCAGTGGAGGTACCTTAACATGGCACGTGAGCGATCTGTGCGTAGCAAGTGGGTGGCTGCAGAAGGACATGTGTTGTCATACCCCTATACCCTTTCCACTTCCAGCCTGGCTTCTAGTTGCAAACTCAAATTTCTTTTACTGGAAGTTTTCATGGCTTCTGGGCCCCACTTTGCTGCCATATGGAGGGCCAGAAGGGCTGGTGATTTGACACCTTGGGGCTCCACTTTCCTAGGGACTGATCTGCTTTCTTGCCCCAGGGACCGGGACAACCCTGAAGTATATGTTTTACACTGGCTTCCAAATTTGCAACAGGATTAAAAGCTCCCGCCGCCGACTGTGATCACAGCGTTGCTTGCAACAAATTTCATTATTAGCTTAATTTCCTTCTCTGCCTTTCTTCCCAACTTCCCTCCTGTATTTCTTGCGATCACCTCTAAAATGAACTGCTTCCTTTGGATCATTGTCTCTAAAATCAGCTATACCCTTTTAAATCCTTCTCTCAGGGTCTTTTCCTGCTGTGACTCAAACTAAGAGATTCAGGAACAGTAAGGAAGTGTGATAAACTGAAGGTGGAGATATGAACCCTGTAAATCTTAAAACCTCATTCTGAGAAAAGAAATCAACCATGTGCCCCCATAACCATCTTCAACCCTGAAAGAGGAATTATTACCCTCTCCGGTAATTGCCTGTCTTCTAGCTAGTATTCCTAGCTATATCAAGGCCTGAGAATAATAATCAACATTCAACGTGATTTCTATAAATATTGATTGGTTAAAGAAATGATTAGAAATCTCTGAAAAATGCTTTGAAAAGCTGTAAAGCTCTAGAAAAAAATCCACAGCAGGATTAAAGAAGCATGGGAGAGAAGGTAGAATGATAACCTCTTCAGGCTTATAGAAATATTAAATTAGTTGGAGTTATAGATACACTATATGGCTCCTACAGCTTGTAAAATTTTATACACTATATGGTTGCCACAAACTCTCCTTTTATTTCTTACTTGCTTAGATTTCCTGCTTAGGTTAACTGAATTCTTTACATAGATGTAATTATTTTTCTAGGACTTCAAACATTTCTAAAGCAAAATGTAATGATTACTAATAAAGACTTTGTGAAATGGTTATACTTGTGAGATAATTCTAGAACAATTTTAATCATTTTTATATTCTTGGTGGAAAGCTGACATCCAAACCCAGACCCTTCTTGCCATGTAATGTCATTTTCCTCTTCATGTTTGTCAGTGTCATCCCCCAGGGTAGCCAGCAGTAAGGAGATCGTGGGGCTCCCAGTACACTGACTGTTGTATTATGGAACCACAGTCAGGTCTAACGTTCCTTCTTATTTTTCCCTTTGATGATATTAAATGTTTGTGATAAATTCATAAGATCTTAGTTCTAAAGTTAAATTATGGTTCCCGATTACTGATGAAGAATTTATTTAAACAACAACAACAACAACACAAAAATAATAGTACGGTATTATTTAAATGTGAATTGATCTGGTGGGGAGATACCTAAGGTTTGGCCTACATATCTATAGGAACTTCTTTGCCCAGCTAAAGTGTGAAAATGAATTCATTCTCCTATTTGTTAATACATCTTTAAACAGGATCTCCTTTTTTTCTTAATTAGAAGAACAGTCTTCTTACCCATCCCATACAGTCTTTTTTTTTTTTCTTTTATTTCAGCATATTATGGGGGTATACAGTCTTAAAGCCCTTACCCTTCACCTCTCATGTGCTAGCCCTGAGGTTGGGCACCGGCCGTAAGGAGTGAAAAAGGAATGCATTTGATAATGAGCAACCTTATGGCGAGGTTTCCACTCCATGTACCCATACAGAGAACTGAATACTGTAGAAAGCATCTTCTGCTGCAGTTATTTCGATTGAATAAACACAATTTTAACATGAATCCATTAAAAAACTACTTTGGTTCTGGGAAACTGAGTATTAGAAATATGATGAGCATTTTGGAGTACATTCAAAACTGAACATCAGGAGTAATTAAGGGAGTGGAGAGATTGATTTATGAGAAAAGATTAAAAGAGCTCAATCTGTTTAGCTTGGCTAACAGACAACTAAGTAGGGGATATGGTAATTGTTTACAAGTACTTACAGGATGTAAATATCAAGGCTGGAGCAAAAATGTTCAGGCTGAGATCAGAAAGCCTGAATCACTCCAAGTTAATAAAGAGAAAATTTAGGTTGACTGCCATCCAAAATTTGATGATAGTTAAGGCCTTTCAGCAGGAATTGTCTCTTAGGGAAAATGGAAAAACAAACTCTCTGGGATATTTAACTGTGAAATGGCTTTTGTGACTCCATAGCTGCTTCACATTTACCGTCACCATTATTTGAGAAGTATTTAAGTTACATCATTGTAGGTGCTGAAATGGCTTTCTACCCTGTTCCAATGAATCACAGTATGTCTAAAAGACATTGTATAAA
>NW_012136636.1:1059336-1061062 GCF_000956105.1 Propithecus coquereli | reverse complement strand
AAAAAAAAAAAAAAAAAAAGACCATGTGAGTGATTGTAACAAGTCTGTGAGAAGAAGATTTGATGATTTCAGAAGAAAAAGATTTACAAAAAAAAGAGAAGTTCTGATGTGTCACAGGAAAATTAATAGCAGCAGCAGCAAACTATTATATGGCGGCAAACACAAATAACTAAGGGGCGGTGTGTTATGTGTTGGCCAAACACAAACCGGGTAAGCCACTACTCATCATCCACTCAGAGACTACTCTTTATTTCTTCCTTTTCCCTCCTCTTCTATTTCCCCTTTTTTTCCTATAACCTCATGTGATACAGTTACAATTGGCTAGAGACTGAGATTTCAAGCATGAAGCAAGAAATATTTTCTGATCTTGAAGCGTTTACAGAAGACTCGGAGTGACATTCAAATCAACAGTTTAGTAGAGAATTCTCATTAGTTTCGTACTGTCTTCATTCAGTCAAGTGAAGTGTGACGGGAGCTCAGAGAAGTCATTACAGAATTCTGTCTGTAGGCATCACGGACTGTCTAATGCACTGGGATCCACTTCCTTTCCTCCTCTTGTAATAGACACGTCTTTCTTGTGGGTAGTTCAGCCTCCAGCTCATTTAGTTCCATTGGGACTAACCCCACCCATCTCTAAGACTTGGTGGGCCCATAATGCCATCCTGACGATCTTTAATGCTTTCATTTCACCCAAAAAGTGTTCAAGAATTACATGTGGCCATCAGAACCTAACAGGGAACATTTTCCGTGACCAAGAGAAAAGAGTCACATAATTTTGTTTTAGTTTTTTCTATCTGCGATCATTAGTTATAAAGAAAATGGATGTGCAGAGTTGTTTGGAAAATTTACCTCCAAATAGGCAAAAACCAATTTAGGAGACTCCAGCTCAGAGGAAAGGAGATAATATAAGAAAAGACAGACTCCTAATTGTGTCCCATGAACACTTTGATGAAACAGTGCCTTTAACTGTCTAAAGCGAACCAGTTTCGTAACCCATGATCGTTCAAGTAGGGTTTGTTTAATAAGGCAGTAAAGCTATTCTGTGTGGTACTACAATGGTGGACACATATCATCATACATTATACATTTGTCAAAACCACAGAATGTACAACCTCAACAATGAACCCTAATGTTAACTATGGACTTTAGATAATAATGATGTGTCAATGTTGATTCATTGGTGGTAACAAATGTACCACTCTGGTATGGGGTGTTGATAGTGGGGGAGGTGGTACATGAGTGACGACAGGGGGTATATAGGAGCTCTCTGTACTTTGTTCAATTTACATCTAAGCCTACGACTACTCTAAAACATTAAAGTTTAGTTTTTACAAAGGAGGAAGAAGAAGATGAAGAAGAGAAAGAGATTTATTCTCAGCTATTAGGATATAATAAAAAGATCAAGTAAATATAACACTGTATAGTATTAGCACATGGAAAAACAAATACACAACTGGATCAAATTAGGGAGCCCAGAAACAGACAATCATGTATATTTTTATATATTTTAACTCTTTAGATTTTACCTTAAATTAAATGCAAATACAAATTCCACATATTTTAAGTAAAAATACTGTATATGAATAACAAATGTACATAATATTTAGAAGAAAAGATCACAGAATATCCTTATTTGAGTTCACATTTCAGAAACTTTTTAAACAAGGCTCAAACATACACAGAGAAAATGAAAGGAAAAACTGTGCAAATTGGTATCAATTTACAG
>NW_012136636.1:1055960-1059236 GCF_000956105.1 Propithecus coquereli | reverse complement strand
AAAGTCTAATACTATTACATCGAAGGGAAGTATCCTAAGACTGTAAATTGATCCTAGGGGTGTACAATAGGTCAGATTGCAAGAGGTGGGGCTGTCTAAAAACCACTCTGGTGCTGAGTCTGGGTTTCCTGGACCATGAGCCACTGGCAATCAGGGGCTTCTCCCTTCTCCCAGCATGAGGAGCCACACTCCAAACCAACCTCCTACAGAATGGTGGCTTCAATCATGTTCCCATGCCCCCTACGTTTCCTAGGTGCTGGAAGCCTCCTTCCCGAGGCAGTACAACTGAACAGCTGCCATGCAAACCCAGACTGCCAGGTGTCCACGCAATCCTTTGGAATACTGACTGACAGGTTGCTTCCACGCTTGCCTTGAAAGTATGAAGAGCAGTAAGGGATGACGTAGCCTGCAGACTACCATCTTTTGTGCATGCCTCTCCATAAATAAAATGAGAGATGAGGGTAACTTTTATCTTGTATTTTTTTTTTTTTTTGCTGATACTTATCTTGTTAGTTTTTCTAATGAAACTTATTTCTTAACCCATATTATGTGACATTTTGGAATTTGTTCCAAACTCTATTGCTGATGTCCAAAAAAAGGCCACCTCCCAATTGAAAAATGAAGATCTCTTATGACATGTGTAAGAGGTGTGGTTGGGAAAATATGGATGTTCTAAAATAGCATTCTATAAATTGGAATGTGAATCTGAGATTCAGAAGGATGATGAATTCACTCAATAGATATTTGGTATTATATTTTATGATTTGACTAAGGAAATACACATATCCCCTTCATCTTCTATTTCACAAAGAGGGAAATGTTTCCCAGAATGTACCCTGCAGCTGCAGCTTACTCCAGTGATCTGTTAAGTTGGAACTAGGTCACATGGCCAAACCTATCCACACTGGAGTCTGGGAAACATATATTTGATTTGTTATTCACTATTGTAGAAAAGAGTAAGTGATAAGAGATGTAAACATTACTGTTTTATGGCCAGCCAGTCATCACTGTTCACTGCTTGTACTGATATTTTAACTAAGTTTCTGGAGGAAATAGACATAAATTTACATATTTATTCTGCCATGCTGAACTTGTGTCATGGATCTAAACATACTTCTTGAAATATCTCATTGGTGCCTTATATAGCTTACATCTGAGAACACTAACAGACATTCTAGGAGAAGCTGAAGTTATGTATTCATTATATGAAACAGCATCTTTCTGCCAAGCAGTATTGCAAAAACATTAAATAAGAGGTGGCCTAATTTCTCCACAGTTGTGCACATTCTAGAATACCTGCAATGTCTTCCATGCTGGAACAACGGCTTAGATGTTTTAGATTCTCATGATCTGAACCAACATACTACCTTCATTGCCTTCAGGACTAGTGTCTCTCTGGCATCTATGCTTTGCTGGGATCACAGGGAGAATTAGAATCCTAGGATTCCATGCTTAAGATATATCCTCACCTGGTACACCAGTAATTCATCCTGTCTGAGCCTGCAATTTCTCAAGGCTTCTGCGACAAAGTTCACTGCCTCAGATATATTTAAATGTGAGTAAAAATCTATCCCTATCAGCTCTGGTTTCACTCTGAGCACTTCGATTTTTTAAGCTACAATATACCACTCATTCCTTCTATTTTTTCTAATTCCAGGATCACAGGTGTTCATAGCATCACTTCAATGCACTTCTAAAGACTAAGTGCAGACTGTAAAGATTGTATCTTCTTACCTTGGAATGGCTTCTTCTGGGTGTGACATGGGCAGTCCCTAACCCCGAACTCCAATTATAACTAACACTGACGACTCAGCACCCTATGCCAAGCAGATTCAGTATACATGTCCAGAATATTCATCAATTTGCTTAATTATTTTTCTATGAAGGAATTAGAACTATGATTGTGAAGCAAAATTATTAGGACACAGAAAAAATTATTTAATAAAACATTTTAGTTCAACAATACAGACAACATGACAGTAAATCAAAGAAATGCAAAGAGCAAGTAAAAAATAAGTGAATAAAAGCACATGTTTTACCTTATTCTGCGAGATCTGCACAAAACTAAGGCATGCAGAGAGACAGCTGTGCAAAGACACTGGAATTGGCACTGGGTGTTTGTGGAGGTCCCTGCACCACCACATGCAGGTGATGCCAGACGTGGTATTTCCACTTGCGGAGCCTCCCATCTCACTGGGCCCTTCCGAGATTTGAGCTAATGCACACAGAGAGATTTGCAAACCGCAGTATTATACATCTGCAAGGTATTATAACGCATACTTCCTTACTTATTTCAACCTGCCAAGATGACATGTTATCTTCCTATCCTACTATCTCTCAAGACTTGAAGAAAAAGCATTTCCCTCCTTTCGCCAAGGTCCAAGGCGGGGGGCGGGAGCAGTTGATAGCAGAGAAAGCACAGAAGGAAAAGTTAGAAAAATGAAAATTGCACATCTGAAGGAAAACAAGAGCTAAAATACAAGAAAGATAAAACACTTTGGATTATTGCTTCTGTTGTTGAAGGGTGAGAATAAGGGCAAAGATTTGAAAACTTAGCCAAGGCCTCCCCAGGGTCTGACAGAGCCAGCCAGATTCTCACATCTGGCTAAGCTCAGTGGGCCTTTGGCTGCTGTATATTGACAAGTTTTCAAAACTATACATAGAAATGAATCTGTCACAGTTAACTCTGGGTAATAGTATGTGGATTATCCCTTTGCTGATCCTACTTTGTTGACATAAACAGTGTTGTAGTTTACACTAGCCCAGTAGGAGCTAGCAAAAGGGGAAACAAAGATTTGAGTTTATTAATTACTTCCTTGTCTCAGAGAAGGTGTAGAGTATTCTGTGTACCAAGGCAGACCTATTCTAATTCAGATGGACTCGCTGCATTCCTGGAAAGGAAAAAGAGAATTCAAGAACATCCAGTGTGATACAGGGAAGGATATTAACAATAGAATGACACCGCTGGACTTTCACATCTGTAAAAGATTTATCAAAGAAGCTTTACTTATTACGCTAGATACTTATTAACTGGATAGTCCGTGATACAAACTAAATGTATCATTAGATCTAGCAATTAAAACATACAGCTTTCATCGTGTGGGATTCAAAGACCATGTGAGTGGCCGGGCGCGGTGGCTCACGCCTGTAATCCTACCTCTCCTGGAGGCCAAGGCGGGCAGATTGTTTGAGCTCAGGAGTTCAAGACCAGCCTGAGCAAGAGCGAGACCCCGTCTCTACTAAAAATAGAAAGAAATTAATCGGACAACTAAAAAT
>NW_012136636.1:1055236-1055910 GCF_000956105.1 Propithecus coquereli | reverse complement strand
AAAGTCATATTGATCTTATAGCAGTAATCTAAATACGTGTATATTATATATGTATGTATATATATATATCTAGTATATATGTGTGTGCCTATGTGAATTTTTTTTAATATTTCCTACCAGACATAAATATCTGATTTTTTGATATTGACTGAATTTAAATGTATGATTATGTGTTTTTAAAAAATATTTTAATGGGATTTATAAATACGCCACCCCCTTTACAATGTGTTCCTTGAAACTTTACCCTTGACTGTATCCAGAAGCTTTAATTTGAACTAAATAATTTACTGCACATATATCCATTACTTAAGAATCCTTGTACCTCTGACTACATATATAGGCTGCTCACCTGTAAGCTGCTCAGGGGAATTGAGGGAATTAAGGCATATAGACACACACACCACACACACACCACACCTACCGTATAGATACCACATATACCACATGCACACACATATACACACCACACACACACACCACACAAATACACTCCAGTTTGCATCACAGATGCCCTTGAGATCATTTTCTCCCTAATTGAAAACTGCTTACTTTGCAAAACAGACAGACAATGGGAGGAATATATTTGTGCATATGATTTTCAAAATAATTTAAGGTAAGTAAAGTGGCTTGTGTAATGCACTGTAAATCTTAAAACCTCATTCTGAGAAAAGAAA
>NW_012136636.1:1041532-1043246 GCF_000956105.1 Propithecus coquereli | reverse complement strand
GCCACATAGATAAATGAAAATACTTTTAATCTCACTGGGAGACCATTATAATCAATAAAAAACAAAACTAAATGTTTTTATATTAATCAGATTATTTTAAATAATCAGATAATACCAAATTTTGGTAGGATGAGGAAATATAAATTAGTCCAACCACATTAGAAACAATTTGGAAGTATCAAGTGGAGTAGAAAATTATACTTCTAGGCATCTACCCTACAACAAACTGTGCCCGTGAGAAGAGGGAAATTTTCACAGTAGTGGCCATTGCAGCTCTCTGTATAACAGAAAAGGTATAGAGATTTCTTAATTAATCCTAAATAGATTTTGGATAAACAGATTATGTGTCATTTATGCAGTGTAATATTCTACATCTGATTTAAATATATAAGTTGATGTGTTTCAACATGCATAAATCCCAAAACAACATAATGTGAGTGGAAAAAATCAAATTATAAACCAAGACATGTATTAATTCATATTTTATGTTGATAGAAATCAAAACCATAATGTATATAGTTACGAATGATAAACATTGACTTAGGTGTTCATCTCAGGAGATTAGTGAGGTTAGGAAATGCTAAAGATGTAGTAGTATCTCTAATGTTTTATTTCTCTAAAAATTAGACAGATAAAGTTGAAACAACTATCACAAAATGCTAACATCTGTTTAATCTTGGGGGTTGGAGTCCAGGGGTCTGTTCTGTTATTTTCTGTATCTTCCCATATGTTCAAAGTGCTACATAATTAAAATAAAACACGGATGAGTAGGAATTGTTCTGTTAGAAAAGGACTAAAAATGCATTACAAGCAGAAGGAAGAAAAGGAATTAGGAAACTCCAAAAGAACAACATCAACATGGCTTCAGAGAACCACAGATAATTTGGCATGGCTTTGGTCTAAAATGCTGTTGAAGAATTAGGAGAGGACAGGGGTAAATAAGATGGATCATAGTTTGATAATAATGGGATCTTGAATGTTATTCTATTAAATTTGAACTTCATTATATGGGTCTGTGTGGTAGGTAGAATAATCATCCCTGAAAGCTGTCTGCATCCTAATCCCCAGAACCTGTGAGTAGGATATCAGGCAAAAGAAACTTTGTAGGTGTGATTATATTAAGAACCTTGATATGGGAAAATTTTCCTGGATTTTCTGGACCATTGAAGTCACAAGGGTCCTTATAAGAGGCAGTAGGAGAGTTCTATCCGGGGAGAAGCAGTGACTGGGGAAGCAGAGGTCAGAGTGATACCGGGAAGTGATCCAAGGATAGCAAATAACTTCTAGAAGCTGGAAATGGCAAGAAAATGAATTGTCCCCTGCAGACTCCAGAAAGTAGTTCTACCGGTGCATTTTAGATTTCTTACCTCCAGAAGGGTAAAATAATAAATTTTTGTTCTCTTAAGCCACCAACTTGATGGTAATTGTTACAGAAGCAGTAGGAAACCAGTATAGCAGTGATGATGAAACCTTGTTCACAAAAGAATAGAGTTTCCATCACTGTGTGTGTGTTGGAGCAGGGGGTGGGTGAGAAGGCTGCCACATCTACAATGTTACTGTTCACATCTGTCACTGAGTACTGATTACTTGCTATACTAATGTGGCTAAAAAAAAAAAAAAAACAAGCAAACAAACCAAAATAAAAACTCAAAGTCCTCACTTGGATGTAGACAGGATAAGCAACAAGTGTACCAGAAGAAAATGTGGCAGTTAC
>NW_012136636.1:1023837-1025217 GCF_000956105.1 Propithecus coquereli | reverse complement strand
AAGGTGCAGTCATTATGAGATAAATTCATGAGTCAGAAAACATCTGAGATCACATCTTGGCTCCATCTTCACAAGCTATGTGACTGTGAGCACGTTATTCAACTTCTTAGTGCCTTAGTTTCCTCGGCTGGAAAGTTGATATAATGACATGTACATCACAGATTGGTAATAAATACTAAATGTATGAATATATCATCTTAGTCAGTCTGGGCTGTTATCACAGAATACCATAGACTAGGTGGCTCAAAAAATATTTATTTATCACAGTGCCGGAGTTTGGAAATCTGAGATCAGGATGCCAGCACGATTAGGTTCTGGTGAGGGCCCTTTCCCAAGTTGCAGACTGCCCTCTTCTTCCTGGGTAAGTACATGGAGAGAGAAGGATAGCTCCCTTCTGTTTCTTATGAAGACACTGATACCATCCATCATGAGGGCTTGACTCTCACAACCTATTTACCTCTCCAGACCTCACCTCATGATACCATTCTACAGTGGGCTGTAGTTTCAACCTGTGAATTTTGGAAAGACATAAACATATAGTCCTTAACAATATGAATGACTATTCATTTGTACCAGTTTTTAGGCCTCTATAATTTTCCTAATGCCCCAAATCCACCTGTCACCTAACCATTTGGTATTGAAATCAGGCAGTTTGATATTACGTGAGATGTTCAATTGAAAACAGGGTTCATGAATTAACAGATACCTCTTTCAGTCACTCAAAGTTCAAATGGAAACCATAGTTGAAGCACTAGCTATTATCACCTTGCATGAAGGTATGGTTTGCAAAATGTATTCTTAACATGATTAGGGTTTTTACCTTAATTAGTGGATAAGTGGAAAGTGGACCTTGACAAATAAGTGAAATAAAGTTTTCAAATAAAAGGAAAATTCATTGGAGAAAACAAAGAAATATATCTAATTATGAAAATATTAATGTTTAATAAGAACAATGTGTTGTTGAAATGAAGCATCAATTTGAAATATTTGAAAAGTTTGCACATTTTCTACACAAGAAATCAAGGAATATATTTCAATATTTACCAGAAAATACTATGAACTGCTTGGAACTCAACTAGAGAAGAATGAGTTCTCAGATTTCTGTCGTTGGGTATAAATACTCTAAACTATTAAATTAGTATTGATTTCGTCAAGCATTCTTCATTTCCTAAGTTTCTCAAATTGATTTTTCATCTCCTCAGATTAAAACTTCAGGATGCAATAGATATCTGTACTGTACACAGTTACAATCTCACCTTAAGATGACAAATGGGCTTACAGAAACAACTCAAATTTATGTGAATTTTGATTGCATACTTACAAACTTTAGAGATGAATTGCTTTTGGTTGGGTCCCAATGTCCATTTCTGATAGACTGGA
>NW_012136636.1:1021982-1023787 GCF_000956105.1 Propithecus coquereli | reverse complement strand
GGGTATATTTCTCAGTTGGATCATGAACATTTTACTTAAAATAATTCTCTTAAATCAACATGATGGAGATGTTTCCATTCTCCCAAAAGCTTTAGTCCTCTTTTTATTTATTTTATTTATTTTTTTGTTTATTTTGTGTTTTGGATTTGGGGAGGGTTCTTTGATATTTTGTATTTTTTTCCCCCTACTAGGTTTGGCCTTGCTAACTTTCCCTCAGGTGGCCCTTCAACAACCTTTTCTAAATGCTCAAACAAACAAGAGGAAAAATGTCAGCTTCCACGGTTGGCAAGACAAAGAGGCCAGGAAGGTAGGAAACAGCCTCGCAGCAGGCAGTGGAGATCAGTAAACAGAGCCAGACAGAGAGCAGAGAAGAGCATTTTATTTCAACAGGTGCAAAAGAGTTCTGAACAACCCAACTTCCCTCACACTTTATATTCATCAAGTGCTGTGCTGTTTTGGCTGTCACTGTAGTAAATTTCTCTAAGGTCAGAGTCAAAATATCAGGAAAATCAATAGAGCAGAGAGACAGGAAAGCACATTTATAAATATGATACTGTGAACAACCAAATTATTTACAATATCTTATCTTATCCTGTGCTCATTGATGATTTGCTCTTTCTAAAACTCAAGAACTTTGCCTCAAAAGCATAATCCAAACAGGTTCAGCTAGGTGGGTACTGTGATACTATATGGTTAGGATAATTATCAAACAACTTCAGAGTTATTCAGGGCACTGACCACAAAAAAAATCATAACAAAATAATCAGTATTTCCATGGTAAATTAAGAAGAGGTCCTAGAATTTCTCCTACATGTATTTCTTCTTGAACTCTTCAAGATTGATAGTTATTTAAAGTAGCATTAGGGATTTGGAGGATTTCTATAATTCTTTGAATAACAGGGAGAGTGTGGAGGGTGCTTTGATTTTTCTAGAACTCCTCATGGAATTATTAAAAGCCATGAACAATAAATGCTACTAGCTTATTGGTTGAACTGACCTCATTAGGATATAAATGATCTTATATTTTTACCATTATTACCCTAAAATATATTTTGTAAAATTTCTATTCCCTAATCCTTAGGAATATCTTGGGGAAATTTCATAACTTCCTGGTCATTTCAAATCCAGTCCTGCCTTAAATAAAATGTTAAGATGGTGTCTATCTAACAGCTCTGTCCTATCCCCATCTAAGACCACTCCAAAGCTGGACAAGCAATGATGAAGTGGGTGGCCATGGTCTGTTCTTCCCTTCCCCTCTTCTGGTTTGCATCTCCTGCAAAGGTTGGAGCAGTGGAAGAGGGGATTAGGAGGAAGAGGGAAACATCTATTTCTGTATATTGTGGGGAGTCCCTGCTCACCACTGGCTCTTTGTAGACTACCATGTGCATTCCTCTGGCCCTATTCTTTGATGAGATCATATACTTGCTCAGATTTTTGTTTTGTTTTCTTTCTAACTTCCTTCAGCTCTTTCCCATGGTTATATTCTTAAGGTCACTGGTCACCTTTCCCAGGGATTGGGATTTTGTCAAGATAATTAGAGCAAAGCTACCTTCTGCTGCAGCCAATAGTACCAAAGAAAAATCCAAAATTCCTTGTCCCACAAAACGCTGGAGCACAGCCTGCCCCTTCCTCTACCTTTCTTTTTCACCTGACCTTGTGGCTCATCCAACAAGCTTTCTGCTTTGTGCTTCGTCAGTCTGTCAGGGACAGACACCTGCCTTCATCAGCAAGTATATCAAGCTCCTGGGGCATATTCCATATTTCAAGAACTTTCTAAAGCTTAACTACTTTTGGTGGGCTGATGA
>NW_012136636.1:1019197-1021932 GCF_000956105.1 Propithecus coquereli | reverse complement strand
CATATGTAGTTTTCTTTTTCTATTAAAGCTACTACACATTTTTATGGATCAAAATTCAGGAAAAATCCCACCATCCTTCAAATATTTCTTTCACATACTATTGAATTTGAACCTAAAAGTTTTGGCAAATGAAGGAAATAATTGAATATACAAATCCACAACATTTGCATGCCAGTTTGCCAAACTCATCAACTTTTCAAGAAACAAAATAAAACATATCAAAATATATCACCAAAGTTTTTAGTTGTCATAAATAGTAAAATAGAAACAAAATCAATAGATTTGAAATAAAATCTGGCTTAGAACCTTAAGTTAACTAATACCTATCTGAATACATTATATAATGTCTATTTATTAAAATGTCTGTATTCAAAGTGATCTACAGATTCAATATAATCCCTATTAAAATACCAACATCATTTTTCACAGACCTAGTAAAAATAATTCTATGCTTCATATGGAACCAAAGAAGACCCTGTAGAGCCAAAGCAACATTAAGCAAAAAGAACAAATTGGGAGGCATCAGTTTCCAGACTTCAAGCTATCCTACAAGGCTATAGTAACCAAAAAAGCATGATACTGGCACAAGAACAGAGACATAGACCAATGGAACAGAGCTGAGAATGCAGATATAAAACCATCTTCCTGTAGCCATCTAATCTTTGACAAAGCAGACAAAAACATACACTGGGGAAAAGAATCCTTATTCCATAAATGGTGCTGGGAAAAATGAATAGCCACGTGAAGAAGACTGAAACAGGATCCACAGCTCTCAATTCTCAGAAAATCAAGTCACGATAGATAACGGACTTAAACTTAAGGCATGAAACTATAAGAATTCCAGAAGAAAACATTGGAAAAACTCTTACAGACATTGCCTTAGGCAAACAATTTATGAAGAACACCCCAAAACCAATCACAGCATCAACAAAATAAGTTGGACCTGATCAAATTAAAACCCTTCTCTTCAACCAAAGAAACTATCATTAGAGTGAATAGACAACCTACAGAATGGGAGAAAATATTTGCATGCTATACATCCACTAAAGGGCTGATAACTGAATCTATATAGAACTCAGGAAAATTAGTAAGAAAAAAATCAAACCATCCCATTAAAAAGTGGGCAAAGGACATGAACAGAAACTTTTCAAAAGAATATAGACTAATGGCCAATACAAACACATGAAAAAATGCTCAACATCTTTAATCATCAGGGAAATGCAAATCAAAACCACAATGAGGTATCACCTCACTAACTGATCAACACTAAGGTGCTCACATGGTAGTAACACTCACTGGGTGCTTGTCAGGTAGAAGGGAAAGGAGGTAGGGGCTAGAGCAGGTGGGGTGAGTAAACCCACAGCTAGTGGAGATAGGTGCACTGTATGTGGGAAGGACACGCTTGTGGCCCTGGCTTGAGCGAGGCAAATGCATTCCATGTAACCAAAATATTTGTACCCCCATAATATCCTGAATTAAAAAAAAAGAGATATCACTTAACAATAGTGAGAATGGCTTTTATCAAAAAGTCCCAAAACAAGTGCTGGCGTGGGTGTGGAGAGATAGGAACACTCACGCACTGCTGGTGGGACTGCAAACTAGTACAACCTCTATGGAAAGTAATATGGAGATATCACAAAGAAGTATCATTTGATCCAGCAATTCCATTACTGGGCATCTACCCAGAGGAAAAAAAGACATTCTATAAAAAAGACATCTGCACTACGATGTTTACAGCAGCACAATTCACAATTGCAAAGATGTGGAAACAACCCAACTGCCCATCAATACATGAGTGGATTAATAAAATGTGGTATATGTATACCACGGAGTTCTACTTAGCCATTTAAAAAAGTGGTGAACTACCTCATATATTATCATGGATGGAGCTGGAGCCAATTATTCTAAGCGAAGTATCACAAGAGTGGAAAAACAAGCACCGCTTTTACTCACCATTAACTTGGTACCAATTGATTAACACTAATGTGCACATAATGGGAAGTAACAATCATAGGGTGTTGGGCAGGTAGGAAGGGGGAGGTGGGGATGGGTAAATTCACATCTAACAGGTGTGGTGCGTGCTGTCTGGGAGGTGCGCAGGCTTGTAGCTCTCACTCGGGCGGTGCAAAGGCAATTTATGTAACCAAAGCAGTTGTATCCCCATAATATTCTGAAATAATTTATTAAAAAAACCTTTAAAAAAATAAAAAATAAACGGAGGTTAAATCTTTGCTACTGTAAGAATGAAACAAGACATTTTGATGTGCAATCACTAAGCTATAGAATGGCTTATAATTGTATCAAATACATTATTATCTACTGTTTAAGATAAACTAAAACATGAGCAGTATTAAAGAAAATTGAAAATTGATTCGTAAAGAATCTTTAAAAAAACACGGACAGCAGAATACATATACTTCCAAAACTACATCTTTAACACTTACAAAATCATTGATGATATCAAGCTGGGCAAGAAATCTCACACACACACATACACAAAAGCCAAAATCCATAAGAATACCTAAACCTGGTAAAACAAGGTAGAATTTAAAGTGGAAGTCCTGAGTGCTAAGACTTTTATTTTATTTCTATTTTTCATTTTTAATTACTATGGGTATATAATATAATAGTTGTATATATTTATGGGGTACATGTGACATTTTGATACAGGCATACAATGTGTAATAATCAAATCTGGGTAATTAGGGTATCTATCACTCAAACATTTATGATTT
>NW_012136636.1:1016832-1018258 GCF_000956105.1 Propithecus coquereli | reverse complement strand
TGGTTTTTCTACTAATGTTATTTTCTTGTTTCAGGATTCAATCCAGGATACCAGATTACATTTTGTGCAGTATTTTGAAACTTTAGAAAATCTTAAACTTCTGTCTTTGATACATTTTCTAAAATGCACATAACCAAGGGCAGTTCTGATCAGTGCTGCCTGGTTCTTCATTCTTCCTCAGAAATACAAGCTTTTCAGACTCAAGTACATTGTGTCAGCCATGACTCATTGGATTAAAGCTATTTGTAAACTTTAAACATAGCAGATGTTTCTCATATCTGCATGAGGGGCTAGTCTTTGAAAAATCATGAAGTGCACATTTTGAATTTTTTTACTCTGCCCCCCCTTTAAATATTTGTTCTCTCTTACAAGTGCTTTGAAATAAACACTGTTCCCTAACACCAGATGATACAATGCCCTCCCTTTGCTGGGATGTTTCCCCCATATTTGCCCTGGTCTTTTCTGTGTGTCCCTATGTTTCATCCATTTTTATTCCCATATTTTTCCTGTTCACTATATTAAAATTTACCAGAGATACTTTAAACTCCCTTAGAACCTTTCACTCTGCTTATCAAATAAATTAGTATTACATAAAGAAGCAATAAGGGAAAACATTACAGTCCTCTTAATGGAGATGTTTTACTTCATTTTTCTCTGATCACATCTGTTGCCACTTCTCAAAGGCACAGAGGTGGCTTCTTGACACCAAGCTATTGCTATAGTTGCACACTTGTGCAATGAAGCCAAAAGAACAACCTCTATATGCCCAGCCTAGAAGGCTGTAGTATGTGGACACCTCCAACATAACAGCAGTAATAATATTAAAATAGTTGTCACTTATATGATATTTTAAATATTTCAGGTAAACTGCAACCTTTAAAACCATAATTGTTAGGTGTCCATTTATCAAATGGGAAAACTGAGGTTGGCAGTATTTAAGTTAGCAACACAAAATGGTCAAACTCATTGAAACAACTTCCTATTGTGGTATTACTTGTGCTATTATCACGGGTCTGGCAAAACTCCTGCTGGCAACACACTCAGATTGGACCTGTCTCCCCAGTGGTGATCCCTTTCACTCAGCATTGTGTGCTGTGGTCTTTGTGAAAGACAACCATGCCCTTCTGTTGCTCACTCTGACAAGACCGATAAACAAAACCCCAGCCATCCCTGGAAACCTGGTGCTGAGTGCTCGGCACTCAGATAGTCTAATATAAGCTATATTATTTCTACTTCTTTATTATTTTGCATCAGCTCAGTTTTCTTCTCAATTCACATGTTCTCCTTTCATCAGTTTTTAAAACTGACTCCACATCTTTTTCATTCTCCAGCTATTATCAGCCCCACTCAGAAGGATGCCACTCTCCTGTGTCAGTCTGGCTGATTTCTCCCTGTCATGGATCAGCACTTACAAAGAACCATATTT
>NW_012136636.1:1014177-1014881 GCF_000956105.1 Propithecus coquereli | reverse complement strand
CATCCTGTAGAGGATTATAACAGCACCCAGACTCTACAAAACAAAACATTTAAAATGTCCAGGACACAACCCATATTTATGCAAACTGCAAAGAAGCAGAAAAATGTGGACAGCCTGTGATAAAGTTTATCTACTAAAGTGAGGCTAAAATAATGAGAGAAGAAGGGTGGTATAAAATGTCGTTTATGAATTCCTACTAAATGATGGAAAATCTGCAAAATTGCGTTAATTATCCTGTATATCTGATTTTTATGTTTGAAAACATTTCTTCATTGTCACCGCAAAGATAGATGGGAATGGCATCACTGTTTCCATAGTTATGCCTTTTCCAGAATGTCATGCTGGAATTATACAGTGTGTAGCCTTTTCAAACTGTTTCTTTCACTTGGTAATATGCATCATTCTATGGCTTGAAAGCTCATTTTTTTATCAATCAATATTCCTGCATTATATGAAAGAATGAGTTTAGCTATTCACCTATGGAAGGACATCTTGGTTGCATCCATTGTTTTTAAATAATGAATAAAGAAAGCTGCTGTAAATCTTTATGTGCAGTTTTTTTTGTGTGTGGATATAATTTTTCAACATATTTAGATGAAAACCTAGGAGCATGATTACTAAATCTTATAAGACTGTGTTTAGTTTTGCAAGAAGCTGCCAAACTATCTACCAAAGTGGCTGTATCATTTTGCATTCCCACTACC
>NW_012136636.1:1011390-1012337 GCF_000956105.1 Propithecus coquereli | reverse complement strand
CATTCTATGGCTTGAAAGCTCATTTTTTTATCAATCAATATTCCTGCATTATATGAAAGAATGAGTTTAGCTATTCACCTATGGAAGGACATCTTTGTTGCATCCATTGTTTTTAAATAATGAATAAAGAAAGCTGCTGTAAATCTTTATGTGCAGTTTTTTTGTGTGTGGATATAATTTTTCAACATATTTGGATGAAAACCTAGGAACATGATTACTAAATCTTATAAGACTGTGTTTAGTTTTGCAAGAAGCTGCCAAACTATCTACCAAAGTGGCTGTATCATTTTGCATTCCCACTACCAATGAATGAAACTTGTCCACATGCTTGCCAGCATTTGGTGTTGTCAGTGTTTTGGATTTTAACTAATCTAATAGGTGTGTATTGATATTTCATTGCTGTTTCAATTTGCAATTGCCTAATGATGTATAATTTAGAACATCTTTTCATATGCATATTTACCATCTGTACATATTCTTTGATGAGATTTCCATCCAAATTTTTGGCTCAGTATTTAATTGAGTTGTTGTTTTTCTTCTTATTATTGAGTTTTATGAGTTTCGCAGATTTTTGATACAAGTATTTTATCAAAGTTTTTGCAAATATTGCCTCCAAGTTTGCGTCTTGCCTTTATATTTCCTTAATACTCTACTCATGCAACTTTCCAAATGAGAAAAAAATTTCAAAATATGTGTATAACCATATTCTAACTTTGTATCACTATGCTTCTATGCTTCTGTGAATTATTTATATATATACACATTTATTAATATATTCCCTCTCTTTCCATGAGATTATCTATTCCCTGAAAAATCATGTCATCTATTTTGTGTCCTCACCTCAATAATTGAACTAAGCTTTCCAAACAGGAATCATTGTATATATCACATTAATATTAGTTTACCTAATATATAGGAGAGAAATTTGTTCAAAGAAAACTAATGAA
>NW_012136636.1:1010630-1010991 GCF_000956105.1 Propithecus coquereli | reverse complement strand
CATCCTGTAGAGGATTATAACAGCACCCAGACTCTACAAAACAAAACATTTAAAATGTCCAGGACACAACCCATATTTATGCAAACTGCAAAGAACCAGAAAAATGTGGACAGCCTATGATAAAGTTTATCTACTAAAGTGAGGCTAAAATAATGAGAGAAGAAGGGTGGTATAAAATGTTGTTTATGAATTCCTACTAAATGATGGAAAATCTGCAAAATTGCATTAATTATCCTGTATATCTGATTTTTATGTTTGAAAAAATTGCTTCATTGTCACCGCAAAGATAGATGGGAATGGCATCACTGTTTCCATAGTTATGCCTTTTCCAGAATGTCATGCTGGAATTATACAGTGTGTA
>NW_012136636.1:1010224-1010580 GCF_000956105.1 Propithecus coquereli | reverse complement strand
AATGCCAGCAATTGCAGTATGGCATGCATTTTACAAAAAGAGGCCTTAGATGAAGAGAATTTTTAAGGAAGTTAGAAAGGCTTACATGCAATTAACACTTAAGGAAATAATCTTTATACAAGCTTAAAGAAGTGTGGTCAATAACACATTATCTTACTACTGAAGAGGGCATTTTTAGTCTTAATAGATAGGATAATTAGTATTAGAGGAGTATTGCACTGCATTCATTGCTAACCCCTGCAACAAATACAGACAAAAAACATAGAATGGCTGCTGCCCATCAGAAATTTCCTGATTACATAGATAAGGATGTGATCAGGTCAGCTGAATGACTCCTATCTATGTAGTCATTCAGA